>NW_027211709.1:600000-1183020 GCF_022749685.1 Semicossyphus pulcher | reverse complement strand
TAACTGATTTCATCTTTAACTGATTTCATCGTTAACTGATTTCATCTTCATTTAACTGATTTCATCGTTAACTGATTTCATCTTCATTTAATTGATTTCATCGTTAACTGATTTCATCGTTAACTGATTTCATCGTTAACTGATTTCATCTTCATTTAACTGATTTCATCGTTAACTGATTTCATCGTTAACTGATTTCATCTTCATTTAACTGATTTCATTTTCATTCTTCATTTAACTGATTTCATCGTTAACTGATTTCATCTTCATTTAATGATTTCATCGTTAACTGATTTCATCGTTAACTGATTTCATCGTTAACTGATTTCATCTTCATTTAACTGATTTCATCGTTAACTGATTTCATCGTTAACTGATTTCATCGTTAACTGATTTCATCTTCATTTAACTGATTTCATCGTTAACTGATTTCATCGTTAACTGATTTCATCTTCATTTAACTGATTTCATCGTTAACTGATTTCATCGTTAATTGATTTCATCGTTAACTGATTTCATTTTCATTCTTCATTTAACTGATTTCATCGTTAACTGATTTCATCGTTAACTGATTTCATCTTCATTAACTGATTTCATCGTTAACTGATTTCATCGTTAATTGATTTCATCGTTAACTGATTTCATCTTCATTCTTCATTTAACTGATTTCATCGTTAACTGATTTCATCTTCATTTAACTGATTTCATCGTTAACTGATTTCATCGTTAACTGATTTCATCGTTAACTGATTTCATCTTCATTAACTGATTTCATCGTTAACTGATTTCATCTTCATTCTTCATTTAACTGATTTCATCTTTAACTGATTTCATCGTTAACTGATTTCATCATTTAACTGATTTCATCGTTAATTGATTTCATCGTTAACTGATTTCATCGTTAACTGATTTCATCGTTAACTGATTCATCTTCATTTAACTGATTTCATCTTCATTTAACTGATTTCATCGTTAATTGATTTCATCGTTAACTGATTTCATCGTTAATGATTTCATCGTTAACTGATTTCATCTCATTTAACTGATTTCATCGTTAACTGATTTCATCTTCATTCTTCATTTAACTGATTTCATCTTTAACTGATTTCATCGTTAACTGATTTCATCTTCATTTAACTGATTTCATCGTTAATTGATTTCATCGTTAACTGATTTCATCGTTAATTGATTTCATCGTTAACTGATTTCATCTTCATTTAACTGATTTCATCGTTAACTGATTTCATCTTCATTCTTCATTTAACTGATTTCATCTTTAACTGATTTCATCGTTAACTGATTTCATCTTCATTTAACTGATTTCATCGTTAATTGATTTCATCGTTAACTGATTTCATCGTATTGATTCTACTGATTTCATCTTCATTTAACTGATTTCATCGTTAACTGATTCATCTTCATTCTTCATTTAACTGATTTCATCTTTAACTGATTTCATCGTTAACTGATTTCATCTTCATTTAACTGATTTCATCGTTAATTGATTTCATCGTTAACTGATTTCATCGTTAACTGATTTCATCATTTAACTGATTTCATCGTTAACTGATTTCATCGTTAACTGATTTCATCTTTAACTGATTTCATCTTCATTTAACTGATTTCATCTTACTGATTTCTCGTACTGATTCATCGTTAACTGATTTCATCATTTAACTGATTTCATCTTCATTTAACTGATTTCATCGTTAACTGATTCATCTTCATCTTAATTGATTTCATCGTTAACTGATTTCATCGTTAACTGATTTCATCGTTAACTGATTTCATCTTCATTTAACTGATTTCATCGTTAACTGATTTCATCGTTAACTGATTTCATCGTTAACTGATTTCATCTTCATTTAACTGATTTCATCGTTAACTGATTTCATCGTTAACTGATTTCATCTTCATTTAACTGATTTCATCGTTAACTGATTTCATCGTTAATTGATTTCATCGTTAACTGATTTCATTTTCATTCTCATTTAACTGATTTCATCGTTAACTGATTTCATCTTCATTTAACTGATTTCATCGTTAACTGATTTCATCTTCATTTAATTGATTTCATCGTTAACTGATTTCATCGTTAACTGATTTCATCGTTAACTGATTTCATCTTCATTTAACTGATTTCATCGTTAACTGATTTCATCGTTAACTGATTTCATCTTCATTTAACTGATTCTTTCATCTCATTTAACTGATTTCATCGTTAACTGATTTCATCTTCATTTAATTGATTTCATCGTTAACTGATTTCATCGTTAACTGATTTCATCGTTAACTGATTTCATCTTCATTTAACTGATTTCATCGTTAACTGATTTCATCGTTAACTGATTTCATCGTTAACTGATTTCATCTTCATTTAACTGATTTCATCGTTAACTGATTTCATCGTTAACTGATTTCATCTTCATTTACTGATTTCATCGTTAACTGATTTCATCGTTAATTGATTTCATCGTTAACTGATTTCATTTCATTCTTCATTTAACTGATTTCATCGTTAACTGATTTCATCGTTAACTGATTTCATCGTTAACTGATTTCATCGTTAATTGATTTCATCGTTAACTGATTTCATCTTCATTCTTCATTTAACTGATTTCATCGTTAACTGATTTCATCTTCATTTAACTGATTTCATCGTTAACTGATTTCATCGTTAACTGATTTCATCGTTAACTGATTTCATCTTCATTTAACTGATTTCATCATTAACTGATTTCATCTTAATTCTTCATTTAACTGATTTCATCGTTAACTGATTTCATCGTTAACTGATTTCATCTTCATTTAACTGATTTCATCGTTAATTGATTTCATCGTTAACTGATTTCATCGTTAACTGATTTCATCGTTAACTGATTTCATCTTCATTTAACTGATTTCATCGTTAATTGATTTCATCGTTAACTGATTTCATCGTTAATTGATTTCATCGTTAACTGATTTCATCTTCATTTAACTGATTTCATCGTTAACTGATTCATCTTCATTCTTCATTTAACTGATTTCATCTTTAACTGATTTCATCGTTAACTGATTTCATCTTTAACTGATTTCATCGTTAATTGATTTCATCGTTAACTGATTTCATCGTTAATTGATTTCATCGTTAACTGATTTCATCTTCATTTAACTGATTTCATCGTTAACTGATTTCATCTTCATTCTTCATTTAACTGATTTCATCTTTAACTGATTTCATCGTTAACTGATTTCATCTTCATTTAACTGATTTCATCGTTAATTGATTTCATCGTTAACTGATTTCATCGTTAATTGATTTCATCGTTAACTGATTTCATCATTTAACTGATTTCATCGTTAACTGATTTCATCTTCATTCTTCATTTAACTGATTTCATCTTTAACTGATTTCATCGTTAACTGATTTCATCTTCATTTAACTGATTTCATCGTTAATTGATTTCATCGTTAACTGATTTCATCGTTAACTGATTTCATCTTCATTTAACTGATTTCATCGTTAACTGATTTCATCGTTAACTGATTTCATCTTTAACTGATTTCATCTTCATTAACTGATTTCATCGTTAACTGATTTCATCGTTAACTGATTTCATCGTTAACTGATTTCATCATTTAACTGATTTCATCTTCATTTAACTGATTTCATCGTTAACTGATTTCATCGTTAACTGATTTCATCTTCATTTAATTGATTTCATCGTTAACTGATTTCATCGTTAACTGATTTCATCGTTAACTGATTTCATCTTCATTAACTGATTTCATCGTTAACTGATTTCATCGTTAACTGATTTCATCGTTAACTGATTTCATCTTCATTTAACTGATTTCATCGTTAACTGATTTCATCGTTAACTGATTTCATCTTCATTTAACTGATTTCATCGTTAACTGATTTCATCGTTAATTGATTTCATCGTTAACTGATTTCATTTTCATTCTTCATTTAACTGATTTCATCGTTAACTGATTTCATCGTTAACTGATTTCATCTTCATTTAACTGATTTCATCGTTAACTGATTTCATCGTTAATTGATTTCATCGTTAACTGATTTCATCTTCATTCTTCATTTAACTGATTTCATCGTTAACTGATTTCATCTTCATTACTATTCATCGTAACTGATTTCATCGTTAACTGATTTCATCGTTAACTGATTTCATCTTCATTTAACTGATTTCATCGTTAACTGATTTCATCTTTAACTGATTTCATCGTTAACTGATTTCATCGTTAACTGATTTCATCGTTAACTGATTTCATCTCATTTAACTGATTTCATCGTTAACTGATTTCATCGTTAATTGATTTCATCGTTAACTGATTTCATCTTCATTTAACTGATTTCATCGTTAACTGATTTCATCGTAACTGATTTCATCTTTAACTGATTTCATCGTTAACTGATTTCATCGTTAACTGATTTCATCTTCATTTAACTGATTTCATTGTTAACTGATTTCATCGTTAACTGATTTCATCTTCATTTAATTGATTTCATCGTTAACTGATTTCATCTTCATTTAATTGATTTCATCGTTAACTGATTTCATCGTTAACTGATTTCATCGTTAACTGATTTCATCTTCATTTAACTGATTTCATCGTTAACTGATTTCATCGTTAACTGATTTCATCTTCATTTAACTGATTTCATCGTTAACTGATTTCATCGTTAACTGATTTCATCGTTAACTGATTTCATCGTTAACTGATTTCATCTTCATTTAACTGATTTCATTGTTAACTGATTTCATCGTTAACTGATTTCATCTTCATTTAACTGATTTCATCGTTAACTGATTTCATCGTTAACTGATTTCATCGTTAACTGATTTCATCTTCATTTAACTGATTTCATTTTCATTCTTCATTTAACTGATTTCATCGTTAACTGATTTCATCTTCATTTAACTGATTTCATCGTTAACTGATTTCATCGTTAACTGATTTCATCGTTAACTGATTTCATCTTCATTTAACTGATTTCATCGTTAACTGATTTCATCTTCATTTAATTGATTTCATCGTTAACTGATTTCATCGTTAACTGATTTCATCGTTAACTGATTTCATCTTCATTTAACTGATTTCATCGTTAACTGATTTCATCGTTAACTGATTTCATCTTCATTTAACTGATTTCATTTTCATTCTTCATTTAACTGATTTCATCGTTAACTGATTTCATCTTCATTTAATTGATTTCATCGTTAACTGATTTCATCGTTAACTGATTTCATCGTTAACTGATTTCATCTTCATTTAACTGATTTCATCGTTAACTGATTTCATCTTCATTTAACTGATTTCATCGTTAACTGATTTCATCGTTAACTGATTTCATCGTTAACTGATTTCATCTTCATTTAACTGATTTCATCGTTAACTGATTTCATCGTTAACTGATTTCATCTTCATTTAACTGATTTCATCGTTAACTGATTTCATCGTTAATTGATTTCATCGTTAACTGATTTCATTTTCATTCTTCATTTAACTGATTTCATCGTTAACTGATTTCATCGTTAACTGATTTCATCTTCATTTAACTGATTTCATCGTTAACTGATTTCATCGTTAATTGATTTCATCGTTAACTGATTTCATCTTCATTCTTCATTTAACTGATTTCATCGTTAACTGATTTCATCTTCATTTAACTGATTTCATCGTTAACTGATTTCATCGTTAACTGATTTCATCGTTAACTGATTTCATCTTCATTTAACTGATTTCATCGTTAACTGATTTCATCTTCATTCTTCATTTAACTGATTTCATCTTTAACTGATTTCATCGTTAACTGATTTCATCTTCATTTAACTGATTTCATCGTTAATTGATTTCATCGTTAACTGATTTCATCGTTAACTGATTTCATCGTTAACTGATTTCATCTTCATTTAACTGATTTCATCGTTAATTGATTTCATCGTTAACTGATTTCATCGTTAATTGATTTCATCGTTAACTGATTTCATCTTCATTTAACTGATTTCATCGTTAACTGATTTCATCTTCATTCTTCATTTAACTGATTTCATCTTTAACTGATTTCATCGTTAACTGATTTCATCTTCATTTAACTGATTTCATCGTTAATTGATTTCATCGTTAACTGATTTCATCGTTAATTGATTTCATCGTTAACTGATTTCATCTTCATTTAACTGATTTCATCGTTAACTGATTTCATCTTCATTCTTCATTTAACTGATTTCATCTTTAACTGATTTCATCGTTAACTGATTTCATCTTCATTTAACTGATTTCATCGTTAACTGATTTCATCGTTAACTGATTTCATCTTCATTTAATTGATTTCATCGTTAACTGATTTCATCGTTAACTGATTTCATCGTTAACTGATTTCATCTTCATTTAACTGATTTCATCGTTAACTGATTTCATCGTTAACTGATTTCATCGTTAACTGATTTCATCTTCATTTAACTGATTTCATCGTTAACTGATTTCATCGTTAACTGATTTCATCTTCATTTAACTGATTTCATCGTTAACTGATTTCATCGTTAATTGATTTCATCGTTAACTGATTTCATTTTCATTCTTCATTTAACTGATTTCATCGTTAACTGATTTCATCGTTAACTGATTTCATCTTCATTTAACTGATTTCATCGTTAACTGATTTCATCGTTAATTGATTTCATCGTTAACTGATTTCATCTTCATTCTTCATTTAACTGATTTCATCGTTAACTGATTTCATCTTCATTTAACTGATTTCATCGTTAACTGATTTCATCGTTAACTGATTTCATCGTTAACTGATTTCATCTTCATTTAACTGATTTCATCGTTAACTGATTTCATCTTCATTCTTCATTTAACTGATTTCATCTTTAACTGATTTCATCGTTAACTGATTTCATCTTCATTTAACTGATTTCATCGTTAATTGATTTCATCGTTAACTGATTTCATCTTCATTTAACTGATTTCATCGTTAACTGATTTCATCGTTAATTGATTTCATCGTTAACTGATTTCATTTTCATTCTTCATTTAACTGATTTCATCGTTAACTGATTTCATCGTTAACTGATTTCATCTTCATTTAACTGATTTCATCGTTAACTGATTTCATCGTTAATTGATTTCATCGTTAACTGATTTCATCTTCATTCTTCATTTAACTGATTTCATCGTTAACTGATTTCATCTTCATTTAACTGATTTCATCGTTAACTGATTTCATCGTTAACTGATTTCATCGTTAACTGATTTCATCTTCATTTAACTGATTTCATCGTTAACTGATTTCATCTTCATTCTTCATTTAACTGATTTCATCTTTAACTGATTTCATCGTTAACTGATTTCATCTTCATTTAACTGATTTCATCGTTAATTGATTTCATCGTTAACTGATTTCATCGTTAACTGATTTCATCTTCATTTAACTGATTTCATCGTTAACTGATTTCATCGTTAACTGATTTCATCTTTAACTGATTTCATCTTCATTTAACTGATTTCATCGTTAACTGATTTCATCGTTAACTGATTTCATCGTTAACTGATTTCATCTTCATTTAACTGATTTCATCGTTAACTGATTTCATCGTTAACTGATTTCATCTTCATTTAACTGATTTCATTTTCATTCTTCATTTAACTGATTTCATCGTTAACTGATTTCATCTTCATTTAACTGATTTCATCGTTAACTGATTTCATCGTTAACTGATTTCATCGTTAACTGATTTCATCTTTAACTGATTTCATCGTTAACTGATTTCATCTTCATTTAACTGATTTCATCGTTAACTGATTTCATCTTCATTTAATTGATTTCATCGTTAACTGATTTCATCGTTAACTGATTTCATCGTTAACTGATTTCATCTTCATTTAACTGATTTCATCGTTAACTGATTTCATCGTTAACTGATTTCATCGTTAACTGATTTCATCGTTAACTGATTTCATCTTCATTTAACTGATTTCATCGTTAACTGATTTCATCTTCATTTAATTGATTTCATCGTTAACTGATTTCATCGTTAACTGATTTCATCGTTAACTGATTTCATCTTCATTTAACTGATTTCATCGTTAACTGATTTCATCGTTAACTGATTTTATCTTCATTTAACTGATTTCATCGTTAACTGATTTCATCGTTAATTGATTTCATCGTTAACTGATTTCATTTTCATTCTTCATTTAACTGATTTCATCGTTAACTGATTTCATCGTTAACTGATTTCATCTTCATTTAACTGATTTCATCGTTAACTGATTTCATCGTTAACTGATTTCATCTTCATTTAACTGATTTCATCGTTAACTGATTTCATCGTTAATTGATTTCATCGTTAACTGATTTCATTTTCATTCTTCATTTAACTGATTTCATCGTTAACTGATTTCATCGTTAACTGATTTCATCTTCATTTAACTGATTTCATCGTTAACTGATTTCATCGTTAATTGATTTCATCGTTAACTGATTTCATCTTCATTCTTCATTTAACTGATTTCATCGTTAACTGATTTCATCTTCATTTAACTGATTTCATCGTTAACTGATTTCATCGTTAACTGATTTCATCGTTAACTGATTTCATCTTCATTTAACTGATTTCATCGTTAACTGATTTCATCTTCATTCTTCATTTAACTGATTTCATCTTTAACTGATTTCATCGTTAACTGATTTCATCTTCATTTAACTGATTTCATCGTTAATTGATTTCATCGTTAACTGATTTCATCGTTAACTGATTTCATCTTCATGTAACTGATTTCATCGTTAACTGATTTCATCGTTAACTGATTTCATCTTTAACTGATTTCATCTTCATTTAACTGATTTCATCGTTAACTGATTTCATCGTTAACTGATTTCATCGTTAACTGATTTCATCGTTAACTGATTTCATCTTCATTTAACTGATTTCATTGTTAACTGATTTCATCGTTAACTGATTTCATCGTTAACTGATTTCATCTTCATTTAACTGATTTCATCGTTAACTGATTTCATCGTTAACTGATTTCATCGTTAACTGATTTCATCTTCATTTAACTGATTTCATTTTCATTCTTCATTTAACTGATTTCATCGTTAACTGATTTCATCTTCATTTAACTGATTTCATCGTTAACTGATTTCATCGTTAACTGATTTCATCGTTAACTGATTTCATCTTTAACTGATTTCATCGTTAACTGATTTCATCTTCATTTAACTGATTTCATCGTTAACTGATTTCATCTTCATTTAATTGATTTCATCGTTAACTGATTTCATCGTTAACTGATTTCATCGTTAACTGATTTCATCTTCATTTAACTGATTTCATCGTTAACTGATTTCATCGTTAACTGATTTCATCGTTAACTGATTTCATCTTTAACTGATTTCATCGTTAACTGATTTCATCTTCATTTAACTGATTTCATCGTTAACTGATTTCATCTTCATTTAATTGATTTCATCGTTAACTGATTTCATCGTTAACTGATTTCATCGTTAACTGATTTCATCTTCATTTAACTGATTTCATCGTTAACTGATTTCATCGTTAACTGATTTCATCTTCATTTAACTGATTTCATCGTTAACTGATTTCATCGTTAATTGATTTCATCGTTAACTGATTTCATTTTCATTCTTCATTTAACTGATTTCATCGTTAACTGATTTCATCGTTAACTGATTTCATCTTCATTTAACTGATTTCATCGTTAACTGATTTCATCGTTAACTGATTTCATCTTCATTTAACTGATTTCATCGTTAACTGATTTCATCGTTAATTGATTTCATCGTTAACTGATTTCATTTTCATTCTTCATTTAACTGATTTCATCGTTAACTGATTTCATCGTTAACTGATTTCATCTTCATTTAACTGATTTCATCGTTAACTGATTTCATCGTTAATTGATTTCATCGTTAACTGATTTCATCTTCATTCTTCATTTAACTGATTTCATCGTTAACTGATTTCATCTTCATTTAACTGATTTCATCGTTAACTGATTTCATCGTTAACTGATTTCATCGTTAACTGATTTCATCTTCATTTAACTGATTTCATTGTTAACTGATTTCATCGTTAACTGATTTCATCTTCATTTAACTGATTTCATCGTTAACTGATTTCATCGTTAACTGATTTCATCGTTAACTGATTTCATCTTCATTTAACTGATTTCATTTTCATTCTTCATTTAACTGATTTCATCGTTAACTGATTTCATCTTCATTTAACTGATTTCATCGTTAACTGATTTCATCGTTAACTGATTTCATCGTTAACTGATTTCATCTTTAACTGATTTCATCGTTAACTGATTTCATCTTCATTTAACTGATTTCATCGTTAACTGATTTCATCTTCATTTAATTGATTTCATCGTTAACTGATTTCATCGTTAACTGATTTCATCGTTAACTGATTTCATCTTCATTTAACTGATTTCATCGTTAACTGATTTCATCGTTAACTGATTTCATCTTCATTTAACTGATTTCATTTTCATTCTTCATTTAACTGATTTCATCGTTAACTGATTTCATCTTCATTTAATTGATTTCATCGTTAACTGATTTCATCGTTAACTGATTTCATCGTTAACTGATTTCATCTTCATTTAACTGATTTCATCGTTAACTGATTTCATCGTTAACTGATTTCATCGTTAACTGATTTCATCTTCATTTAACTGATTTCATCGTTAACTGATTTCATCGTTAACTGATTTCATCTTCATTTAACTGATTTCATCGTTAACTGATTTCATCGTTAATTGATTTCATCGTTAACTGATTTCATTTTCATTCTTCATTTAACTGATTTCATCGTTAACTGATTTCATCGTTAACTGATTTCATCTTCATTTAACTGATTTCATCGTTAACTGATTTCATCGTTAATTGATTTCATCGTTAACTGATTTCATCTTCATTCTTCATTTAACTGATTTCATCGTTAACTGATTTCATCTTCATTTAACTGATTTCATCGTTAACTGATTTCATCGTTAACTGATTTCATCGTTAACTGATTTCATCTTCATTTAACTGATTTCATCGTTAACTGATTTCATCTTCATTCTTCATTTAACTGATTTCATCTTTAACTGATTTCATCGTTAACTGATTTCATCTTCATTTAACTGATTTCATCGTTAATTGATTTCATCGTTAACTGATTTCATCTTCATTTAACTGATTTCATCGTTAACTGATTTCATCTTCATTCTTCATTTAACTGATTTCATCTTTAACTGATTTCATCGTTAACTGATTTCATCGTTAACTGATTTCATCTTCATTTAACTGATTTCATCTTCATTTAACTGATTTCATCGTTAACTGATTTCATCGTTAACTGATTTCATCTTCATTTAATTGATTTCATCGTTAACTGATTTCATCGTTAACTGATTTCATCGTTAACTGATTTCATCTTCATTTAACTGATTTCATCGTTAACTGATTTCATCGTTAACTGATTTCATCTTCATTTAACTGATTTCATCGTTAACTGATTTCATCGTTAACTGATTTCATCTTCATTTAACTGATTTCATCGTTAACTGATTTCATCGTTAATTGATTTCATCGTTAACTGATTTCATTTTCATTCTTCATTTAACTGATTTCATCGTTAACTGATTTCATCGTTAACTGATTTCATCTTCATTTAACTGATTTCATCGTTAACTGATTTCATCGTTAATTGATTTCATCGTTAACTGCTTTCATCTTCATTCTTCATTTAACTGATTTCATCGTTAACTGATTTCATCTTCATTTAACTGATTTCATCGTTAACTGATTTCATCGTTAACTGATTTCATCGTTAACTGATTTCATCTTCATTTAACTGATTTCATCGTTAACTGATTTCATCTTTAACTGATTTCATCGTTAACTGATTTCATCGTTAACTGATTTCATCTTCATTTAACTGATTTCATTGTTAACTGATTTCATCGTTAATTGATTTCATCGTTAACTGATTTCATCTTCATTTAACTGATTTCATCGTTAACTGATTTCATCGTTAACTGATTTCATCGTTAACTGATTTCATCTTTAACTGATTTCATCGTTAACTGATTTCATCTTCATTTAACTGATTTCATTGTTAACTGATTTCATCGTTAACTGATTTCATCTTCATTTAATTGATTTCATCGTTAACTGATTTCATCTTCATTTAATTGATTTCATCGTTAACTGATTTCATCGTTAACTGATTTCATCGTTAACTGATTTCATCTTCATTTAACTGATTTCATCGTTAACTGATTTCATCGTTAACTGATTTCATCTTCATTTAACTGATTTCATCGTTAACTGATTTCATCGTTAACTGATTTCATCGTTAACTGATTTCATCGTTAACTGATTTCATCTTCATTTAACTGATTTCATTGTTAACTGATTTCATCGTTAACTGATTTCATCTTCATTTAACTGATTTCATCGTTAACTGATTTCATCGTTAACTGATTTCATCGTTAACTGATTTCATCTTCATTTAACTGATTTCATTTTCATTCTTCATTTAACTGATTTCATCGTTAACTGATTTCATCTTCATTTAACTGATTTCATCGTTAACTGATTTCATCGTTAACTGATTTCATCTTTAACTGATTTCATCGTTAACTGATTTCATCTTCATTTAACTGATTTCATCGTTAACTGATTTCATCTTCATTTAATTGATTTCATCGTTAACTGATTTCATCGTTAACTGATTTCATCGTTAACTGATTTCATCTTCATTTAACTGATTTCATCGTTAACTGATTTCATCGTTAACTGATTTCATCGTTAACTGATTTCATCTTCATTTAACTGATTTCATTTTCATTCTTCATTTAACTGATTTCATCGTTAACTGATTTCATCTTCATTTAATTGATTTCATCGTTAACTGATTTCATCGTTAACTGATTTCATCGTTAACTGATTTCATCTTCATTTAACTGATTTCATCGTTAACTGATTTCATCTTCATTTAACTGATTTCATCGTTAACTGATTTCATCGTTAACTGATTTCATCTTCATTTAACTGATTTCATCGTTAACTGATTTCATCGTTAATTGATTTCATCGTTAACTGATTTCATTTTCATTCTTCATTTAACTGATTTCATCGTTAACTGATTTCATCGTTAACTGATTTCATCTTCATTTAACTGATTTCATCGTTAACTGATTTCATCGTTAATTGATTTCATCGTTAACTGATTTCATCTTCATTCTTCATTTAACTGATTTCATCGTTAACTGATTTCATCTTCATTTAACTGATTTCATCGTTAACTGATTTCATCGTTAACTGATTTCATCGTTAACTGATTTCATCTTCATTTAACTGATTTCATCGTTAACTGATTTCATCTTCATTCTTCATTTAACTGATTTCATCTTTAACTGATTTCATCGTTAACTGATTTCATCTTCATTTAACTGATTTCATCGTTAATTGATTTCATCGTTAACTGATTTCATCGTTAACTGATTTCATCGTTAACTGATTTCATCTTCATTTAACTGATTTCATCGTTAATTGATTTCATCGTTAACTGATTTCATCGTTAATTGATTTCATCGTTAACTGATTTCATCTTCATTTAACTGATTTCATCGTTAACTGATTTCATCTTCATTCTTCATTTAACTGATTTCATCTTTAACTGATTTCATCGTTAACTGATTTCATCTTCATTTAACTGATTTCATCGTTAACTGATTTCATCGTTAACTGATTTCATCTTCATTTAATTGATTTCATCGTTAACTGATTTCATCGTTAACTGATTTCATCGTTAACTGATTTCATCTTCATTTAACTGATTTCATCGTTAACTGATTTCATCGTTAACTGATTTCATCTTCATTTAACTGATTTCATCGTTAACTGATTTCATCGTTAACTGATTTCATCGTTAACTGATTTCATCTTCATTTAACTGATTTCATCGTTAACTGATTTCATCTTCATTCTTCATTTAACTGATTTCATCTTTAACTGATTTCATCGTTAACTGATTTCATCTTCATTTAACTGATTTCATCGTTAATTGATTTCATCGTTAACTGATTTCATCGTTAACTGATTTCATCGTTAACTGATTTCATCTTCATTTAACTGATTTCATCGTTAATTGATTTCATCGTTAACTGATTTCATCGTTAATTGATTTCATCGTTAACTGATTTCATCTTCATTTAACTGATTTCATCGTTAACTGATTTCATCTTCATTCTTCATTTAACTGATTTCATCTTTAACTGATTTCATCGTTAACTGATTTCATCTTCATTTAACTGATTTCATCGTTAACTGATTTCATCGTTAACTGATTTCATCTTCATTTAATTGATTTCATCGTTAACTGATTTCATCGTTAACTGATTTCATCGTTAACTGATTTCATCTTCATTTAACTGATTTCATCGTTAACTGATTTCATCGTTAACTGATTTCATCTTCATTTAACTGATTTCATCGTTAACTGATTTCATCGTTAACTGATTTCATCTTCATTTAACTGATTTCATCGTTAACTGATTTCATCGTTAATTGATTTCATCGTTAACTGATTTCATTTTCATTCTTCATTTAACTGATTTCATCGTTAACTGATTTCATCGTTAACTGATTTCATCTTCATTTAACTGATTTCATCGTTAACTGATTTCATCGTTAATTGATTTCATCGTTAACTGATTTCATCTTCATTCTTCATTTAACTGATTTCATCGTTAACTGATTTCATCTTCATTTAACTGATTTCATCGTTAATTGATTTCATCGTTAACTGATTTCATCGTTAACTGATTTCATCTTCATTTAACTGATTTCATCGTTAACTGATTTCATCGTTAACTGATTTCATCTTTAACTGATTTCATCTTCATTTAACTGATTTCATCGTTAACTGATTTCATCGTTAACTGATTTCATCGTTAACTGATTTCATCGTTAACTGATTTCATCTTCATTTAACTGATTTCATTGTTAACTGATTTCATCGTTAACTGATTTCATCTTCATTTAACTGATTTCATCGTTAACTGATTTCATCGTTAACTGATTTCATCGTTAACTGATTTCATCTTCATTTAACTGATTTCATTTTCATTCTTCATTTAACTGATTTCATCGTTAACTGATTTCATCTTCATTTAACTGATTTCATCGTTAACTGATTTCATCGTTAACTGATTTCATCTTTAACTGATTTCATCGTTAACTGATTTCATCTTCATTTAACTGATTTCATCGTTAACTGATTTCATCTTCATTTAATTGATTTCATCGTTAACTGATTTCATCGTTAACTGATTTCATCGTTAACTGATTTCATCTTCATTTAACTGATTTCATCGTTAACTGATTTCATCTTCATTTAACTGATTTCATCGTTAACTGATTTCATCTTCATTTAACTGATTTCATCGTTAACTGATTTCATCGTTAATTGATTTCATCGTTAACTGATTTCATTTTCATTCTTCATTTAACTGATTTCATCGTTAACTGATTTCATCTTCATTTAACTGATTTCATCGTTAACTGATTTCATCGTTAATTGATTTCATCGTTAACTGATTTCATTTTCATTCTTCATTTAACTGATTTCATCGTTAACTGATTTCATCGTTAACTGATTTCATCTTCATTTAACTGATTTCATCGTTAACTGATTTCATCGTTAATTGATTTCATCGTTAACTGATTTCATCTTCATTCTTCATTTAACTGATTTCATCGTTAACTGATTTCATCTTCATTTAACTGATTTCATCGTTAACTGATTTCATCGTTAACTGATTTCATCGTTAACTGATTTCATCTTCATTTAACTGATTTCATCGTTAACTGATTTCATCTTCATTCTTCATTTAACTGATTTCATCTTTAACTGATTTCATCGTTAACTGATTTCATCTTCATTTAACTGATTTCATCGTTAATTGATTTCATCGTTAACTGATTTCATCGTTAACTGATTTCATCTTCATTTAACTGATTTCATCGTTAACTGATTTCATCGTTAACTGATTTCATCTTTAACTGATTTCATCTTCATTTAACTGATTTCATCGTTAACTGATTTCATCGTTAACTGATTTCATCGTTAACTGATTTCATCGTTAACTGATTTCATCTTCATTTAACTGATTTCATTGTTAACTGATTTCATCGTTAACTGATTTCATCGTTAACTGATTTCATCTTCATTTAACTGATTTCATCGTTAACTGATTTCATCGTTAACTGATTTCATCTTCATTTAACTGATTTCATTTTCATTCTTCATTTAACTGATTTCATCGTTAACTGATTTCATCTTCATTTAACTGATTTCATCGTTAACTGATTTCATCGTTAACTGATTTCATCGTTAACTGATTTCATCGTTAACTGATTTCATCTTCATTTAACTGATTTCATCGTTAACTGATTTCATCTTCATTTAATTGATTTCATCGTTAACTGATTTCATCGTTAACTGATTTCATCGTTAACTGATTTCATCTTCATTTAACTGATTTCATCGTTAACTGATTTCATCGTTAACTGATTTCATCGTTAACTGATTTCATCTTTAACTGATTTCATCGTTAACTGATTTCATCTTCATTTAACTGATTTCATCGTTAACTGATTTCATCTTCATTTAATTGATTTCATCGTTAACTGATTTCATCGTTAACTGATTTCATCGTTAACTGATTTCATCTTCATTTAACTGATTTCATCGTTAACTGATTTCATCGTTAACTGATTTCATCTTCATTTAACTGATTTCATCGTTAACTGATTTCATCGTTAACTGATTTCATCTTCATTTAACTGATTTCATCGTTAACTGATTTCATCGTTAATTGATTTCATCGTTAACTGATTTCATTTTCATTCTTCATTTAACTGATTTCATCGTTAACTGATTTCATCGTTAACTGATTTCATCTTCATTTAACTGATTTCATCGTTAACTGATTTCATCGTTAACTGATTTCATCTTCATTTAACTGATTTCATCGTTAACTGATTTCATCGTTAATTGATTTCATCGTTAACTGATTTCATTTTCATTCTTCATTTAACTGATTTCATCGTTAACTGATTTCATCGTTAACTGATTTCATCTTCATTTAACTGATTTCATCGTTAACTGATTTCATCGTTAATTGATTTCATCGTTAACTGATTTCATCTTCATTCTTCATTTAACTGATTTCATCGTTAACTGATTTCATCTTCATTTAACTGATTTCATCGTTAACTGATTTCATCGTTAACTGATTTCATCGTTAACTGATTTCATCTTCATTTAACTGATTTCATTGTTAACTGATTTCATCGTTAACTGATTTCATCTTCATTTAACTGATTTCATCGTTAACTGATTTCATCGTTAACTGATTTCATCGTTAACTGATTTCATCTTCATTTAACTGATTTCATTTTCATTCTTCATTTAACTGATTTCATCGTTAACTGATTTCATCTTCATTTAACTGATTTCATCGTTAACTGATTTCATCGTTAACTGATTTCATCGTTAACTGATTTCATCTTTAACTGATTTCATCGTTAACTGATTTCATCTTCATTTAACTGATTTCATCGTTAACTGATTTCATCTTCATTTAATTGATTTCATCGTTAACTGATTTCATCGTTAACTGATTTCATCGTTAACTGATTTCATCGTTAACTGATTTCATCGTTAACTGATTTCATCTTCATTTAACTGATTTCATTTTCATTCTTCATTTAACTGATTTCATCGTTAACTGATTTCATCTTCATTTAATTGATTTCATCGTTAACTGATTTCATCGTTAACTGATTTCATCGTTAACTGATTTCATCTTCATTTAACTGATTTCATCGTTAACTGATTTCATCGTTAACTGATTTCATCTTCATTTAACTGATTTCATCGTTAACTGATTTCATCGTTAACTGATTTCATCTTCATTTAACTGATTTCATCGTTAACTGATTTCATCGTTAATTGATTTCATCGTTAACTGATTTCATTTTCATTCTTCATTTAACTGATTTCATCGTTAACTGATTTCATCGTTAACTGATTTCATCTTCATTTAACTGATTTCATCGTTAACTGATTTCATCGTTAATTGATTTCATCGTTAACTGATTTCATCTTCATTCTTCATTTAACTGATTTCATCGTTAACTGATTTCATCTTCATTTAACTGATTTCATCGTTAACTGATTTCATCGTTAACTGATTTCATCGTTAACTGATTTCATCTTCATTTAACTGATTTCATCGTTAACTGATTTCATCTTCATTCTTCATTTAACTGATTTCATCTTTAACTGATTTCATCGTTAACTGATTTCATCTTCATTTAACTGATTTCATCGTTAATTGATTTCATCGTTAACTGATTTCATCTTCATTTAACTGATTTCATCGTTAACTGATTTCATCTTCATTCTTCATTTAACTGATTTCATCTTTAACTGATTTCATCGTTAACTGATTTCATCGTTAACTGATTTCATCTTCATTTAACTGATTTCATCTTCATTTAACTGATTTCATCGTTAACTGATTTCATCGTTAACTGATTTCATCTTCATTTAATTGATTTCATCGTTAACTGATTTCATCGTTAACTGATTTCATCGTTAACTGATTTCATCTTCATTTAACTGATTTCATCGTTAACTGATTTCATCGTTAACTGATTTCATCGTTAACTGATTTCATCTTCATTTAACTGATTTCATCGTTAACTGATTTCATCGTTAACTGATTTCATCTTCATTTAACTGATTTCATCGTTAACTGATTTCATCGTTAATTGATTTCATCGTTAACTGATTTCATTTTCATTCTTCATTTAACTGATTTCATCGTTAACTGATTTCATCGTTAACTGATTTCATCTTCATTTAACTGATTTCATCGTTAACTGATTTCATCGTTAATTGATTTCATCGTTAACTGATTTCATCTTCATTCTTCATTTAACTGATTTCATCGTTAACTGATTTCATCTTCATTTAACTGATTTCATCGTTAACTGATTTCATCGTTAACTGATTTCATCGTTAACTGATTTCATCTTCATTTAACTGATTTCATCGTTAACTGATTTCATCTTCATTCTTCATTTAACTGATTTCATCTTTAACTGATTTCATCGTTAACTGATTTCATCTTCATTTAACTGATTCCATCTTTAATTGATTTCATCGTTAACTGATTTCATCGTTAACTGATTTCATCGTTAACTGATTTCATCTTCATTTAACTGATTTCATCGTTAACTGATTTCATCGTTAACTGATTTCATCTTTAACTGATTTCATCTTCATTTAACTGATTTCATCGTTAACTGATTTCATCGTTAACTGATTTCATCGTTAACTGATTTCATCTTCATTTAACTGATTTCATCTTCATTTAACTGATTTCATCGTTAACTGATTTCATCGTTAACTGATTTCATCTTCATTTAATTGATTTCATCGTTAACTGATTTCATCGTTAACTGATTTCATCGTTAACTGATTTCATCTTCATTTAACTGATTTCATCGTTAACTGATTTCATCGTTAACTGATTTCATCTTCATTTAATTGATTTCATCGTTAACTGATTTCATCGTTAACTGATTTCATCGTTAACTGATTTCATCTTCATTTAACTGATTTCATCGTTAACTGATTTCATCGTTAACTGATTTCATCGTTAACTGATTTCATCTTCATTTAACTGATTTCATCGTTAACTGATTTCATCGTTAACTGATTTCATCTTCATTTAACTGATTTCATCGTTAACTGATTTCATCGTTAATTGATTTCATCGTTAACTGATTTCATTTTCATTCTTCATTTAACTGATTTCATCGTTAACTGATTTCATCGTTAACTGATTTCATCTTCATTTAACTGATTTCATCGTTAACTGATTTCATCGTTAATTGATTTCATCGTTAACTGATTTCATCTTCATTCTTCATTTAACTGATTTCATCGTTAACTGATTTCATCTTCATTTAACTGATTTCATCGTTAACTGATTTCATCGTTAACTGATTTCATCTTTAACTGATTTCATCGTTAACTGATTTCATCTTCATTTAACTGATTTCATCGTTAACTGATTTCATCTTCATTTAATTGATTTCATCGTTAACTGATTTCATCGTTAACTGATTTCATCGTTAACTGATTTCATCGTTAACTGATTTCATCTTCATTTAACTGATTTCATCGTTAACTGATTTCATCGTTAACTGATTTCATCTTTAACTGATTTCATCGTTAACTGATTTCATCTTCATTTAACTGATTTCATCGTTAACTGATTTCATCTTCATTTAATTGATTTCATCGTTAACTGATTTCATCGTTAACTGATTTCATCGTTAACTGATTTCATCTTCATTTAACTGATTTCATCGTTAACTGATTTCATCGTTAACTGATTTCATCTTCATTTAACTGATTTCATCGTTAACTGATTTCATCGTTAATTGATTTCATCGTTAACTGATTTCATCTTCATTTAACTGATTTCATCGTTAACTGATTTCATCGTTAACTGATTTCATCTTTAACTGATTTCATCTTCATTTAACTGATTTCATCGTTAACTGATTTCATCGTTAACTGATTTCATCTTCATTTAATTGATTTCATCGTTAACTGATTTCATCGTTAACTGATTTCATCGTTAACTGATTTCATCTTCATTTAACTGATTTCATCGTTAACTGATTTCATCGTTAACTGATTTCATCGTTAACTGATTTCATCTTCATTTAACTGATTTCATCGTTAACTGATTTCATCGTTAACTGATTTCATCTTCATTTAACTGATTTCATCGTTAACTGATTTCATCGTTAATTGATTTCATCGTTAACTGATTTCATTTTCATTCTTCATTTAACTGATTTCATCGTTAACTGATTTCATCGTTAACTGATTTCATCTTCATTTAACTGATTTCATCGTTAACTGATTTCATCGTTAATTGATTTCATCGTTAACTGATTTCATCTTCATTCTTCATTTAACTGATTTCATCGTTAACTGATTTCATCTTCATTTAACTGATTTCATCGTTAACTGATTTCATCGTTAACTGATTTCATCTTCATTTAACTGATTTCATCGTTAACTGATTTCATCTTCATTCTTCATTTAACTGATTTCATCTTTAACTGATTTCATCGTTAACTGATTTCATCTTCATTTAACTGATTTCATCGTTAATTGATTTCATCGTTAACTGATTTCATCGTTAACTGATTTCATCTTCATTTAACTGATTTCATCGTTAACTGATTTCATCGTTAACTGATTTCATCTTTAACTGATTTCATCTTCATTTAACTGATTTCATCGTTAACTGATTTCATCGTTAACTGATTTCATCGTTAACTGATTTCATCTTCATTTAACTGATTTCATTGTTAACTGATTTCATCGTTAACTGATTTCATCTTCATTTAACTGATTTCATCGTTAACTGATTTCATCGTTAACTGATTTCATCGTTAACTGATTTCATCTTCATTTAACTGATTTCATTTTCATTCTTCATTTAACTGATTTCATCGTTAACTGATTTCATCTTCATTTAACTGATTTCATCGTTAACTGATTTCATCGTTAACTGATTTCATCGTTAACTGATTTCATCGTTAACTGATTTCATCGTTAACTGATTCCATCTTCATTTAACTGATTTCATCGTTAACTGATTTCATCTTCATTTAATTGATTTCATCGTTAACTGATTTCATCGTTAACTGATTTCATCTTCATTTAACTGATTTCATCGTTAACTGATTTCATCGTTAACTGATTTCATCGTTAACTGATTTCATCTTCATTTAACTGATTTCATCTTCATTTAACTGATTTCATCGTTAACTGATTTCATCGTTAACTGATTTCATCTTCATTTAATTGATTTCATCGTTAACTGATTTCATCGTTAACTGATTTCATCGTTAACTGATTTCATCTTCATTTAACTGATTTCATCGTTAACTGATTTCATCGTTAACTGATTTCATCTTCATTTAATTGATTTCATCGTTAACTGATTTCATCGTTAACTGATTTCATCGTTAACTGATTTCATCGTTAACTGATTTCATCTTCATTTAACTGATTTCATCGTTAACTGATTTCATCGTTAACTGATTTCATCTTCATTTAACTGATTTCATCGTTAACTGATTTCATCGTTAATTGATTTCATCGTTAACTGATTTCATTTTCATTCTTCATTTAACTGATTTCATCGTTAACTGATTTCATCGTTAACTGATTTCATCTTCATTTAACTGATTTCATCGTTAACTGATTTCATCGTTAATTGATTTCATCGTTAACTGATTTCATCTTCATTCTTCATTTAACTGATTTCATCGTTAACTGATTTCATCTTCATTTAACTGATTTCATCGTTAACTGATTTCATCGTTAACTGATTTCATCGTTAACTGATTTCATCTTCATTTAACTGATTTCATCGTTAACTGATTTCATCTTCATTCTTCATTTAACTGATTTCATCTTTAACTGATTTCATCGTTAACTGATTTCATCTTCATTTAACTGATTTCATCGTTAATTGATTTCATCGTTAACTGATTTCATCGTTAACTGATTTCATCTTCATTTAACTGATTTCATCGTTAACTGATTTCATCGTTAACTGATTTCATCTTTAACTGATTTCATCGTTAACTGATTTCATCGTTAACTGATTTCATCGTTAACTGATTTCATCGTTAACTGATTTCATCTTCATTTAACTGATTTCATTGTTAACTGATTTCATCGTTAACTGATTTCATCTTCATTTAACTGATTTCATCGTTAACTGATTTCATCGTTAACTGATTTCATCGTTAACTGATTTCATATTCATTTAACTGATTTCATTTTCATTCTTCATTTAACTGATTTCATCGTTAACTGATTTCATCTTCATTTAACTGATTTCATCGTTAACTGATTTCATCGTTAACTGATTTCATCTTCATTTAACTGATTTCATTTTCATTCTTCATTTAACTGATTTCATCGTTAACTGATTTCATCTTCATTTAACTGATTTCATCGTTAACTGATTTCATCGTTAACTGATTTCATCGTTAACTGATTCCATCTTCATTTAACTGATTTCATCGTTAACTGATTTCATCTTCATTTAATTGATTTCATCGTTAACTGATTTCATCGTTAACTGATTTCATCGTTAACTGATTTCATCTTCATTTAACTGATTTCATCGTTAACTGATTTCATCGTTAACTGATTTCATCTTCATTTAACTGATTTCATCGTTAACTGATTTCATCGTTAACTGATTTCATCTTCATTTAATTGATTTCATCGTTAACTGATTTCATCGTTAACTGATTTCATCGTTAACTGATTTCATCGTTAACTGATTTCATCTTCATTTAACTGATTTCATCGTTAACTGATTTCATCTTCATTTAACTGATTTCATCGTTAACTGATTTCATCTTTAACTGATTTCATCGTTAACTGATTTCATCGTTAACTGATTTCATCGTTAACTGATTTCATCGTTAACTGATTTCATCTTCATTTAACTGATTTCATTGTTAACTGATTTCATCGTTAACTGATTTCATCTTCATTTAATTGATTTCATCGTTAACTGATTTCATCGTTAACTGATTTCATCGTTAACTGATTTCATATTCATTTAACTGATTTCATTTTCATTCTTCATTTAACTGATTTCATCGTTAACTGATTTCATCTTCATTTAACTGATTTCATCGTTAACTGATTTCATCGTTAACTGATTTCATCGTTAACTGATTTCATCTTTAACTGATTTCATCGTTAACTGATTTCATCTTCATTTAACTGATTTCATCGTTAACTGATTTCATCTTCATTTAATTGATTTCATCGTTAACTGATTTCATCGTTAACTGATTTCATCGTTAACTGATTTCATCTTCATTTAACTGATTTCATCGTTAACTGATTTCATCGTTAACTGATTTCATCGTTAACTGATTTCATCTTTAACTGATTTCATCGTTAACTGATTTCATCTTCATTTAACTGATTTCATCGTTAACTGATTTCATCTTCATTTAATTGATTTCATCGTTAACTGATTTCATCGTTAACTGATTTCATCGTTAACTGATTTCATCTTCATTTAACTGATTTCATCGTTAACTGATTTCATCGTTAACTGATTTCATCTTCATTTAACTGATTTCATCGTTAACTGATTTCATCTTCATTTAATTGATTTCATCGTTAACTGATTTCATCGTTAACTGATTTCATCGTTAACTGATTTCATCTTCATTTAACTGATTTCATCGTTAACTGATTTCATCGTTAACTGATTTCATCGTTAACTGATTTCATCTTCATTTAACTGATTTCATTGTTAACTGATTTCATCGTTAACTGATTTCATCTTCATTTAACTGATTTCATCGTTAACTGATTTCATCGTTAACTGATTTCATCGTTAACTGATTTCATCTTCATTTAACTGATTTCATTTTCATTCTTCATTTAACTGATTTCATCGTTAACTGATTTCATCTTCATTTAATTGATTTCATCGTTAACTGATTTCATCGTTAACTGATTTCATCGTTAACTGATTTCATCGTTAACTGATTTCATCGTTAACTGATTTCATCGTTAACTGATTTCATCTTCATTTAACTGATTTCATCGTTAACTGATTTCATCGTTAACTGATTTCATCGTTAACTGATTTCATCTTCATTTAACTGATTTCATCGTTAACTGATTTCATCTTCATTTAACTGATTTCATTTTCATTCTTCATTTAACTGATTTCATCGTTAACTGATTTCATCTTCATTTAATTGATTTCATCGTTAACTGATTTCATCGTTAACTGATTTCATCTTCATTTAACTGATTTCATCGTTAACTGATTTCATCGTTAACTGATTTCATCTTCATTTAACTGATTTCATCGTTAACTGATTTCATCGTTAACTGATTTCATCTTCATTTAACTGATTTCATCGTTAACTGATTTCATCGTTAATTGATTTCATCGTTAACTGATTTCATTTTCATTCTTCATTTAACTGATTTCATCGTTAACTGATTTCATCGTTAACTGATTTCATCTTCATTTAACTGATTTCATCGTTAACTGATTTCATCGTTAACTGATTTCATCTTCATTTAACTGATTTCATCGTTAACTGATTTCATCGTTAACTGATTTCATCGTTAACTGATTTCATCTTCATTTAACTGATTTCATTGTTAACTGATTTCATCGTTAACTGATTTCATCTTCATTTAACTGATTTCATCGTTAACTGATTTCATCGTTAACTGATTTCATCGTTAACTGATTTCATCGTTAACTGATTTCATCTTCATTTAACTGATTTCATTTTCATTCTTCATTTAACTGATTTCATCGTTAACTGATTTCATCTTCATTTAACTGATTTCATCGTTAACTGATTTCATCGTTAACTGATTTCATCTTTAACTGATTTCATCGTTAACTGATTTCATCTTCATTTAACTGATTTCATCGTTAACTGATTTCATCTTCATTTAATTGATTTCATCGTTAACTGATTTCATCGTTAACTGATTTCATCGTTAACTGATTTCATCTTCATTTAACTGATTTCATCGTTAACTGATTTCATCGTTAACTGATTTCATCTTCATTTAACTGATTTCATTTTCATTCTTCATTTAACTGATTTCATCGTTAACTGATTTCATCTTCATTTAATTGATTTCATCGTTAACTGATTTCATCGTTA
The DNA here is from genome assembly GCF_022749685.1 of Semicossyphus pulcher. Taxonomy (NCBI): domain Eukaryota; kingdom Metazoa; phylum Chordata; class Actinopteri; order Labriformes; family Labridae; genus Semicossyphus; species Semicossyphus pulcher. The sequence continues at coordinate 1,157,129 of NW_027211709.1, read as the reverse complement.
ACTGATTTCATCGTTAACTGATTTCATCTTCATTTAACTGATTTCATCGTTAACTGATTTCATCGTTAACTGATTTCATCGTTAACTGATTTCATCTTCATTTAACTGATTTCATCGTTAACTGATTTCATCGTTAACTGATTTCATCTTCATTTAACTGATTTCATCGTTAACTGATTTCATCGTTAATTGATTTCATCGTTAACTGATTTCATTTTCATTCTTCATTTAACTGATTTCATCGTTAACTGATTTCATCGTTAACTGATTTCATCTTCATTTAACTGATTTCATCGTTAACTGATTTCATCGTTAATTGATTTCATCGTTAACTGATTTCATCTTCATTCTTCATTTAACTGATTTCATCGTTAACTGATTTCATCTTCATTTAACTGATTTCATCGTTAACTGATTTCATCGTTAACTGATTTCATCGTTAACTGATTTCATCTTCATTTAACTGATTTCATCGTTAATTGATTTCATCGTTAACTGATTTCATCGTTAATTGATTTCATCGTTAACTGATTTCATCTTCATTTAACTGATTTCATCGTTAACTGATTTCATCTTCATTCTTCATTTAACTGATTTCATCTTTAACTGATTTCATCGTTAACTGATTTCATCTTCATTTAACTGATTTCATCGTTAATTGATTTCATCGTTAACTGATTTCATCGTTAATTGATTTCATCGTTAACTGATTTCATCTTCATTTAACTGATTTCATCGTTAACTGATTTCATCTTCATTCTTCATTTAACTGATTTCATCTTTAACTGATTTCATCGTTAACTGATTTCATCTTCATTTAACTGATTTCATCGTTAATTGATTTCATCGTTAACTGATTTCATCGTTAATTGATTTCATCGTCAACTGATTTCATCTTCATTTAACTGATTTCATCGTTAACTGATTTCATCTTCATTCTTCATTTAACTGATTTCATCTTTAACTGATTTCATCGTTAACTGATTTCATCTTCATTTAACTGATTTCATCGTTAATTGATTTCATCGTTAACTGATTTCATCTGTAACTGATTTCATCGTTAACTGATTTCATCTTCATTTAACTGATTTCATCGTTAACTGATTTCATCGTTAACTGATTTCATCGTTAACTGATTTCATCTTCATTTAACTGATTTCATCGTTAACTGATTTCATCGTTAACTGATTTCATCTTCATTTAACTGATTTCATCGTTAACTGATTTCATCGTTAATTGATTTCATCGTTAACTGATTTCATTTTCATTCTTCATTTAACTGATTTCATCGTTAACTGATTTCATCGTTAACTGATTTCATCTTCATTTAACTGATTTCATCGTTAACTGATTTCATCGTTAACTGATTTCATCGTTAATTGATTTCATCGTTAACTGATTTCATCTTCATTCTTCATTTAACTGATTTCATCGTTAACTGATTTCATCTTCATTTAACTGATTTCATCGTTAACTGATTTCATCGTTAACTGATTTCATCTTTAACTGATTTCATCGTTAACTGATTTCATCTTCATTTAACTGATTTCATCTTCATTTAACTGATTTCATCGTTAACTGATTTCATCGTTAACTGATTTCATCTTCATTTAACTGATTTCATCGTTAACTGATTTCATCTTCATTTAACTGATTTCATTTTCATTCTTCATTTAACTGATTTCATCGTTAACTGATTTCATCTTCATTTAATTGATTTCATCGTTAACTGATTTCATCGTTAACTGATTTCATCTTCATTTAACTGATTTCATCGTTAACTGATTTCATCGTTAACTGATTTCATCGTTAACTGATTTCATCTTCATTTAACTGATTTCATCGTTAACTGATTTCATCGTTAACTGATTTCATCTTCATTTAACTGATTTCATCGTTAACTGATTTCATCGTTAATTGATTTCATCGTTAACTGATTTCATTTTCATTCTTCATTTAACTGATTTCATCGTTAACTGATTTCATCGTTAACTGATTTCATCTTCATTTAACTGATTTCATCGTTAACTGATTTCATCGTTAATTGATTTCATCGTTAACTGATTTCATCTTCATTCTTCATTTAACTGATTTCATCGTTAACTGATTTCATCTTCATTTAACTGATTTCATCGTTAACTGATTTCATCTTTAACTGATTTCATCGTTAACTGATTTCATCTTCATTTAACTGATTTCATCGTTAACTGATTTCATCTTCATTCTTCATTTAACTGATTTCATCTTTAACTGATTTCATCGTTAACTGATTTCATCTTCATTTAACTGATTTCATCGTTAATTGATTTCATCGTTAACTGATTTCATCGTTAATTGATTTCATCGTTAACTGATTTCATCTTCATTTAACTGATTTCATCGTTAACTGATTTCATCTTCATTTAACTGATTTCATCTTTAACTGATTTCATCGTTAACTGATTTCATCTTCATTTAACTGATTTCATCGTTAATTGATTTCATCGTTAACTGATTTCATCGTTAATTGATTTCATCGTTAACTGATTTCATCTTCATTTAACTGATTTCATCGTTAACTGATTTCATCTTCATTCTTCATTTAACTGATTTCATCTTTAACTGATTTCATCGTTAACTGATTTCATCTTCATTTAACTGATTTCATCGTTAATTGATTTCATCGTTAACTGATTTCATCGTTAATTGATTTCATCGTTAACTGATTTCATCTTCATTCTTCATTTAACTGATTTCATCGTTAACTGATTTCATCTTCATTTAACTGATTTCATTTTCATTCTTCATTTAACTGATTTCATCGTTAACTGATTTCATCTTCATTTAATTGATTTCATCGTTAACTGATTTCATCGTTAACTGATTTCATCTTCATTTAACTGATTTCATCGTTAACTGATTTCATCTTCATTTAATTGATTTCATCGTTAACTGATTTCATCGTTAACTGATTTCATCGTTAACTGATTTCATCTTCATTTAACTGATTTCATCGTTAACTGATTTCATCGTTAACTGATTTCATCGTTAACTGATTTCATCTTCATTTAACTGATTTCATCGTTAACTGATTTCATCGTTAACTGATTTCATCTTCATTTAACTGATTTCATCGTTAACTGATTTCATCGTTAACTGATTTCATCTTCATTTAACTGATTTCATCGTTAACTGATTTCATCGTTAATTGATTTCATCGTTAACTGATTTCATTTTCATTCTTCATTTAACTGATTTCATCGTTAACTGATTTCATCGTTAACTGATTTCATCTTCATTTAACTGATTTCATCGTTAACTGATTTCATCGTTAACTGATTTCATCTTCATTTAACTGATTTCATCGTTAACTGATTTCATCGTTAACTGATTTCATCGTTAACTGATTTCATCTTCATTTAACTGATTTCATTGTTAACTGATTTCATCGTTAACTGATTTCATCTTCATTTAACTGATTTCATCGTTAACTGATTTCATCGTTAACTGATTTCATCGTTAACTGATTTCATCGTTAACTGATTTCATCTTCATTTAACTGATTTCATTTTCATTCTTCATTTAACTGATTTCATCGTTAACTGATTTCATCTTCATTTAACTGATTTCATCGTTAACTGATTTCATCGTTAACTGATTTCATCTTTAACTGATTTCATCGTTAACTGATTTCATCTTCATTTAACTGATTTCATCGTTAACTGATTTCATCTTCATTTAATTGATTTCATCGTTAACTGATTTCATCGTTAACTGATTTCATCGTTAACTGATTTCATCTTCATTTAACTGATTTCATCGTTAACTGATTTCATCGTTAACTGATTTCATCTTCATTTAACTGATTTCATTTTCATTCTTCATTTAACTGATTTCATCGTTAACTGATTTCATCTTCATTTAATTGATTTCATCGTTAACTGATTTCATCGTTAACTGATTTCATCGTTAACTGATTTCATCTTCATTTAACTGATTTCATCGTTAACTGATTTCATCGTTAACTGATTTCATCGTTAACTGATTTCATCTTCATTTAACTGATTTCATCGTTAACTGATTTCATCGTTAACTGATTTCATCTTCATTTAACTGATTTCATCGTTAACTGATTTCATCGTTAATTGATTTCATCGTTAACTGATTTCATTTTCATTCTTCATTTAACTGATTTCATCGTTAACTGATTTCATCGTTAACTGATTTCATCTTCATTTAACTGATTTCATCGTTAACTGATTTCATCGTTAATTGATTTCATCGTTAACTGATTTCATCTTCATTCTTCATTTAACTGATTTCATCGTTAACTGATTTCATCTTCATTTAACTGATTTCATCGTTAACTGATTTCATCGTTAACTGATTTCATCGTTAACTGATTTCATCTTCATTTAACTGATTTCATCGTTAATTGATTTCATCGTTAACTGATTTCATCGTTAATTGATTTCATCGTTAACTGATTTCATCTTCATTTAACTGATTTCATCGTTAACTGATTTCATCTTCATTCTTCATTTAACTGATTTCATCTTTAACTGATTTCATCGTTAACTGATTTCATCTTCATTTAACTGATTTCATCGTTAATTGATTTCATCGTTAACTGATTTCATCGTTAATTGATTTCATCGTTAACTGATTTCATCTTCATTTAACTGATTTCATCGTTAACTGATTTCATCTTCATTCTTCATTTAACTGATTTCATCTTTAACTGATTTCATCGTTAACTGATTTCATCTTCATTTAACTGATTTCATCGTTAATTGATTTCATCGTTAACTGATTTCATCGTTAATTGATTTCATCGTCAACTGATTTCATCTTCATTTAACTGATTTCATCGTTAACTGATTTCATCTTCATTCTTCATTTAACTGATTTCATCTTTAACTGATTTCATCGTTAACTGATTTCATCTTCATTTAACTGATTTCATCGTTAATTGATTTCATCGTTAACTGATTTCATCTGTAACTGATTTCATCGTTAACTGATTTCATCTTCATTTAACTGATTTCATCGTTAACTGATTTCATCGTTAACTGATTTCATCGTTAACTGATTTCATCTTCATTTAACTGATTTCATCGTTAACTGATTTCATCGTTAACTGATTTCATCTTCATTTAACTGATTTCATCGTTAACTGATTTCATCGTTAATTGATTTCATCGTTAACTGATTTCATTTTCATTCTTCATTTAACTGATTTCATCGTTAACTGATTTCATCGTTAACTGATTTCATCTTCATTTAACTGATTTCATCGTTAACTGATTTCATCGTTAACTGATTTCATCGTTAATTGATTTCATCGTTAACTGATTTCATCTTCATTCTTCATTTAACTGATTTCATCGTTAACTGATTTCATCTTCATTTAACTGATTTCATCGTTAACTGATTTCATCGTTAACTGATTTCATCTTTAACTGATTTCATCGTTAACTGATTTCATCTTCATTTAACTGATTTCATCTTCATTTAACTGATTTCATCGTTAACTGATTTCATCGTTAACTGATTTCATCTTCATTTAACTGATTTCATCGTTAACTGATTTCATCTTCATTTAACTGATTTCATTTTCATTCTTCATTTAACTGATTTCATCGTTAACTGATTTCATCTTCATTTAATTGATTTCATCGTTAACTGATTTCATCGTTAACTGATTTCATCTTCATTTAACTGATTTCATCGTTAACTGATTTCATCGTTAACTGATTTCATCGTTAACTGATTTCATCTTCATTTAACTGATTTCATCGTTAACTGATTTCATCGTTAACTGATTTCATCTTCATTTAACTGATTTCATCGTTAACTGATTTCATCGTTAATTGATTTCATCGTTAACTGATTTCATTTTCATTCTTCATTTAACTGATTTCATCGTTAACTGATTTCATCGTTAACTGATTTCATCTTCATTTAACTGATTTCATCGTTAACTGATTTCATCGTTAATTGATTTCATCGTTAACTGATTTCATCTTCATTCTTCATTTAACTGATTTCATCGTTAACTGATTTCATCTTCATTTAACTGATTTCATCGTTAACTGATTTCATCTTTAACTGATTTCATCGTTAACTGATTTCATCTTCATTTAACTGATTTCATCGTTAACTGATTTCATCTTCATTCTTCATTTAACTGATTTCATCTTTAACTGATTTCATCGTTAACTGATTTCATCTTCATTTAACTGATTTCATCGTTAATTGATTTCATCGTTAACTGATTTCATCGTTAATTGATTTCATCGTTAACTGATTTCATCTTCATTTAACTGATTTCATCGTTAACTGATTTCATCTTCATTCTTCATTTAACTGATTTCATCTTTAACTGATTTCATCGTTAACTGATTTCATCTTCATTTAACTGATTTCATCGTTAATTGATTTCATCGTTAACTGATTTCATCGTTAATTGATTTCATCGTTAACTGATTTCATCTTCATTTAACTGATTTCATCGTTAACTGATTTCATCTTCATTCTTCATTTAACTGATTTCATCTTTAACTGATTTCATCGTTAACTGATTTCATCTTCATTTAACTGATTTCATCGTTAATTGATTTCATCGTTAACTGATTTCATCGTTAATTGATTTCATCGTTAACTGATTTCATCTTCATTTAACTGATTTCATCGTTAACTGATTTCATCTTCATTCTTCATTTAACTGATTTCATCTTTAACTGATTTCATCGTTAACTGATTTCATCTTCATTTAACTGATTTCATCGTTAATTGATTTCATCGTTAACTGATTTCATCGTTAACTGATTTCATCTTCATTTAACTGATTTCATCGTTAACTGATTTCATCGTTAACTGATTTCATCTTTAACTGATTTCATCTTCATTTAACTGATTTCATCGTTAACTGATTTCATCGTTAACTGATTTCATCGTTAACTGATTTCATCTTCATTTAACTGATTTCATCTTCATTTAACTGATTTCATTTTCATTCTTCATTTAACTGATTTCATCGTTAACTGATTTCATCTTCATTTAATTGATTTCATCGTTAACTGATTTCATCGTTAACTGATTTCATCGTTAACTGATTTCATCGTTAACTGATTTCATCTTCATTTAACTGATTTCATCGTTAACTGATTTCATCGTTAACTGATTTCATCGTTAACTGATTTCATCTTCATTTAACTGATTTCATCGTTAACTGATTTCATCGTTAACTGATTTCATCTTCATTTAACTGATTTCATCGTTAACTGATTTCATCGTTAATTGATTTCATCGTTAACTGATTTCATTTTCATTCTTCATTTAACTGATTTCATCGTTAACTGATTTCATCGTTAACTGATTTCATCTTCATTTAACTGATTTCATCGTTAACTGATTTCATCGTTAATTGATTTCATCGTTAACTGATTTCATCTTCATTCTTCATTTAACTGATTTCATCGTTAACTGATTTCATCTTCATTTAACTGATTTCATCGTTAACTGATTTCATCGTTAACTGATTTCATCGTTAACTGATTTCATCTTCATTTAACTGATTTCATCGTTAACTGATTTCATCTTCATTCTTCATTTAACTGATTTCATCTTTAACTGATTTCATCGTTAACTGATTTCATCTTCATTTAACTGATTTCATCGTTAATTGATTTCATCGTTAACTGATTTCATCGTTAATTGATTTCATCGTTAACTGATTTCATCTTCATTTAACTGATTTCATCGTTAACTGATTTCATCTTCATTTAACTGATTTCATCTTTAACTGATTTCATCGTTAACTGATTTCATCTTCATTTAACTGATTTCATCGTTAATTGATTTCATCGTTAACTGATTTCATCGTTAATTGATTTCATCGTTAACTGATTTCATCTTCATTTAACTGATTTCATCGTTAACTGATTTCATCTTCATTCTTCATTTAACTGATTTCATCTTTAACTGATTTCATCGTTAACTGATTTCATCTTCATTTAACTGATTTCATCGTTAATTGATTTCATCGTTAACTGATTTCATCGTTAATTGATTTCATCGTTAACTGATTTCATCTTCATTTAACTGATTTCATCGTTAACTGATTTCATCTTCATTCTTCATTTAACTGATTTCATCTTTAACTGATTTCATCGTTAACTGATTTCATCTTCATTTAACTGATTTCATCGTTAATTGATTTCATCGTTAACTGATTTCATCGTTAACTGATTTCATCTTCATTTAACTGATTTCATCGTTAACTGATTTCATCGTTAACTGATTTCATCTTTAACTGATTTCATCTTCATTTAACTGATTTCATCGTTAACTGATTTCATCGTTAACTGATTTCATCTTCATTTAACTGATTTCATCTTCATTTAACTGATTTCATCGTTAACTGATTTCATCGTTAACTGATTTCATCTTCATTTAATTGATTTCATCGTTAACTGATTTCATCGTTAACTGATTTCATCGTTAACTGATTTCATCTTCATTTAACTGATTTCATCGTTAACTGATTTCATCGTTAACTGATTTCATCGTTAACTGATTTCATCTTCATTTAACTGATTTCATCGTTAACTGATTTCATCGTTAACTGATTTCATCTTCATTTAACTGATTTCATCGTTAACTGATTTCATCGTTAATTGATTTCATCGTTAACTGATTTCATTTTCATTCTTCATTTAACTGATTTCATCGTTAACTGATTTCATCGTTAACTGATTTCATCTTCATTTAACTGATTTCATCGTTAACTGATTTCATCGTTAACTGATTTCATCGTTAACTGATTTCATCTTCATTTAACTGATTTCATCGTTAACTGATTTCATCGTTAATTGATTTCATCGTTAACTGATTTCATTTTCATTCTTCATTTAACTGATTTCATCGTTAACTGATTTCATCGTTAACTGATTTCATCTTCATTTAACTGATTTCATCGTTAACTGATTTCATCGTTAATTGATTTCATCGTTAACTGATTTCATCTTCATTCTTCATTTAACTGATTTCATCGTTAACTGATTTCATCTTCATTTAACTGATTTCATCGTTAACTGATTTCATCGTTAACTGATTTCATCTTCATTTAACTGATTTCATCGTTAACTGATTTCATCTTCATTCTTCATTTAACTGATTTCATCGTTAACTGATTTCATCGTTAACTGATTTCATCTTCATTTAACTGATTTCATCGTTAATTGATTTCATCGTTAACTGATTTCATCGTTAACTGATTTCATCTTCATTTAACTGATTTCATCGTTAACTGATTTCATCGTTAACTGATTTCATCTTTAACTGATTTCATCTTCATTTAACTGATTTCATCGTTAACTGATTTCATCGTTAACTGATTTCATCGTTAACTGATTTCATCTTCATTTAACTGATTTCATTGTTAACTGATTTCATCGTTAACTGATTTCATCTTCATTTAACTGATTTCATCGTTAACTGATTTCATCGTTAACTGATTTCATCGTTAACTGATTTCATCGTTAACTGATTTCATCTTCATTTAACTGATTTCATTTTCATTCTTCATTTAACTGATTTCATCGTTAACTGATTTCATCTTCATTTAACTGATTTCATCGTTAACTGATTTCATCGTTAACTGATTTCATCGTTAACTGATTTCATCTTTAACTGATTTCATCGTTAACTGATTTCATCTTCATTTAACTGATTTCATCGTTAACTGATTTCATCTTCATTTAATTGATTTCATCGTTAACTGATTTCATCGTTAACTGATTTCATCGTTAACTGATTTCATCTTCATTTAACTGATTTCATCGTTAACTGATTTCATCGTTAACTGATTTCATCTTCATTTAACTGATTTCATTTTCATTCTTCATTTAACTGATTTCATCGTTAACTGATTTCATCTTCATTTAATTGATTTCATCGTTAACTGATTTCATCTTCATTTAACTGATTTCATCGTTAACTGATTTCATCTTCATTTAACTGATTTCATTTTCATTCTTCATTTAACTGATTTCATCGTTAACTGATTTCATCTTCATTTAACTGATTTCATTTTCATTCTTCATTTAACTGATTTCATCGTGAACTGATTTCATCTTCATTTAACTGATTTCATCGTTAACTGATTTCATCGTTAATTGATTTCATCGTTAACTGATTTCATTTTCATTCTTCATTTAACTGATTTCATCGTTAACTGATTTCATCGTTAACTGATTTCATCTTCATTTAACTGATTTCATCGTTAATTGATTTAATCGTTAACTGATTTCATCTTCATTTAACTGATTTCATCGTTAACTGATTTCATCGTTAACTGATTTCATCGTTAACTGATTTCATCTTTAACTGATTTCATCGTTAACTGATTTCATCGTTAACTGATTTCATCTTCATTTAACTGATTTCATTGTTAACTGATTTCATCGTTAACTGATTTCATCTTCATTTAATTGATTTCATCGTTAACTGATTTCATCTTCATTTAATTGATTTCATCGTTAACTGATTTCATCGTTAACTGATTTCATCGTTAACTGATTTCATCTTCATTTAACTGATTTCATCGTTAACTGATTTCATCGTTAACTGATTTCATCTTCATTTAACTGATTTCATCGTTAACTGATTTCATCGTTAACTGATTTCATCTTCATTTAACTGATTTCATCGTTAACTGATTTCATCGTTAACTGATTTCATCGTTAACTGATTTCATCGTTAACTGATTTCATCTTCATTTAACTGATTTCATTGTTAACTGATTTCATCGTTAACTGATTTCATCTTCATTTAACTGATTTCATCGTTAACTGATTTCATCGTTAACTGATTTCATCGTTAACTGATTTCATCTTCATTTAACTGATTTCATTTTCATTCTTCATTTAACTGATTTCATCGTTAACTGATTTCATCTTCATTTAACTGATTTCATCGTTAACTGATTTCATCGTTAACTGATTTCATCGTTAACTGATTTCATCTTCATTTAACTGATTTCATCGTTAACTGATTTCATCTTCATTTAATTGATTTCATCGTTAACTGATTTCATCGTTAACTGATTTCATCGTTAACTGATTTCATCTTCATTTAACTGATTTCATCGTTAACTGATTTCATCGTTAACTGATTTCATCTTCATTTAACTGATTTCATTTTCATTCTTCATTTAACTGATTTCATCGTTAACTGATTTCATCTTCATTTAATTGATTTCATCGTTAACTGATTTCATCGTTAACTGATTTCATCGTTAACTGATTTCATCTTCATTTAACTGATTTCATCGTTAACTGATTTCATCGTTAACTGATTTCATCGTTAACTGATTTCATCTTCATTTAACTGATTTCATCGTTAACTGATTTCATCGTTAACTGATTTCATCTTCATTTAACTGATTTCATCGTTAACTGATTTCATCGTTAATTGATTTCATCGTTAACTGATTTCATTTTCATTCTTCATTTAACTGATTTCATCGTTAACTGATTTCATCGTTAACTGATTTCATCTTCATTTAACTGATTTCATCGTTAACTGATTTCATCGTTAATTGATTTCATCGTTAACTGATTTCATCTTCATTCTTCATTTAACTGATTTTATCGTTAACTGATTTCATCTTCATTTAACTGATTTCATCGTTAACTGATTTCATCGTTAACTGATTTCATCTTCATTTAACTGATTTCATCGTTAACTGATTTCATCTTCATTCTTCATTTAACTGATTTCATCTTTAACTGATTTCATCGTTAACTGATTTCATCTTCATTTAACTGATTTCATCGTTAATTGATTTCATCGTTAACTGATTTCATCGTTAATTGATTTCATCGTTAACTGATTTCATCTTCATTTAACTGATTTCATCGTTAACTGATTTCATCTTCATTCTTCATTTAACTGATTTCATCTTTAACTGATTTCATCGTTAACTGATTTCATCTTCATTTAACTGATTTCATCGTTAATTGATTTCATCGTTAACTGATTTCATCGTTAATTGATTTCATCGTTAACTGATTTCATCTTCATTTAACTGATTTCATCGTTAACTGATTTCATCTTCATTCTTCATTTAACTGATTTCATCTTTAACTGATTTCATCGTTAACTGATTTCATCTTCATTTAACTGATTTCATCGTTAATTGATTTCATCGTTAACTGATTTCATCGTTAATTGATTTCATCGTTAACTGATTTCATCTTCATTTAACTGATTTCATCGTTAACTGATTTCATCTTCATTCTTCATTTAACTGATTTCATCTTTAACTGATTTCATCGTTAACTGATTTCATCTTCATTTAACTGATTTCATCGTTAATTGATTTCATCGTTAACTGATTTCATCGTTAACTGATTTCATCTTCATTTAACTGATTTCATCGTTAACTGATTTCATCGTTAACTGATTTCATCGTTAACTGATTTCATCGTTAACTGATTTCATCTTCATTTAACTGATTTCATCTTCATTTAACTGATTTCATCGTTAACTGATTTCATCGTTAACTGATTTCATCGTTAACTGATTTCATCTTCATTTAATTGATTTCATCGTTAACTGATTTCATCGTTAACTGATTTCATCGTTAACTGATTTCATCTTCATTTAACTGATTTCATCGTTAACTGATTTCATCGTTAACTGATTTCATCTTCATTTAACTGATTTCATCGTTAACTGATTTCATCGTTAACTGATTTCATCTTCATTTAACTGATTTCATCGTTAACTGATTTCATCGTTAATTGATTTCATCGTTAACTGATTTCATCTTCATTCTTCATTTAACTGATTTCATCGTTAACTGATTTCATCTTCATTTAACTGATTTCATCGTTAACTGATTTCATCGTTAACTGATTTCATCGTTAACTGATTTCATCTTCATTTAACTGATTTCATCGTTAACTGATTTCATCTTCATTCTTCATTTAACTGATTTCATCTTTAACTGATTTCATCGTTAACTGATTTCATCTTCATTTAACTGATTTCATCGTTAATTGATTTCATCGTTAACTGATTTCATCGTTAATTGATTTCATCGTTAACTGATTTCATCTTCATTTAACTGATTTCATCGTTAACTGATTTCATCTTCATTCTTCATTTAACTGATTTCATCTTTAACTGATTTCATCGTTAACTGATTTCATCTTCATTTAACTGATTTCATCGTTAATTGATTTCATCGTTAACTGATTTCATCGTTAATTGATTTCATCGTTAACTGATTTCATCTTCATTTAACTGATTTCATCGTTAACTGATTTCATCTTCATTCTTCATTTAACTGATTTCATCTTTAACTGATTTCATCGTTAACTGATTTCATCTTCATTTAACTGATTTCATCGTTAATTGATTTCATCGTTAACTGATTTCATCGTTAACTGATTTCATCTTCATTTAACTGATTTCATCGTTAACTGATTTCATCGTTAACTGATTTCATCTTTAACTGATTTCATCTTCATTTAACTGATTTCATCGTTAACTGATTTCATTGTTAACTGATTTCATCGTTAACTGATTTCATCTTCATTTAACTGATTTCATCGTTAACTGATTTCATCTTCATTTAATTGATTTCATCGTTAACTGATTTCATCGTTAACTGATTTCATCTTCATTTAACTGATTTCATCGTTAACTGATTTCATCGTTAACTGATTTCATCGTTAACTGATTTCATCTTCATTTAACTGATTTCATCGTTAACTGATTTCATCGTTAACTGATTTCATCTTCATTTAACTGATTTCATCGTTAACTGATTTCATCGTTAATTGATTTCATCGTTAACTGATTTCATTTTCATTCTTCATTTAACTGATTTCATCGTTAACTGATTTCATCGTTAACTGATTTCATCTTCATTTAACTGATTTCATCGTTAACTGATTTCATCGTTAATTGATTTCATCGTTAACTGATTTCATCTTCATTCTTCATTTAACTGATTTCATCGTTAACTGATTTCATCTTCATTTAACTGATTTCATCGTTAACTGATTTCATCGTTAACTGATTTCATCGTTAACTGATTTCATCTTCATTTAACTGATTTCATCGTTAACTGATTTCATCTTCATTCTTCATTTAACTGATTTCATCTTTAACTGATTTCATCGTTAACTGATTTCATCTTCATTTAACTGATTTCATCTTCATTTAACTGATTTCATCGTTAATTGATTTCATCGTTAACTGATTTCATCGTTAACTGATTTCATCTTCATTTAACTGATTTCATCGTTAACTGATTTCATCGTTAACTGATTTCATCTTTAACTGATTTCATCTTCATTTAACTGATTTCATCGTTAACTGATTTCATCGTTAACTGATTTCATCGTTAACTGATTTCATCGTTAACTGATTTCATCTTCATTTAACTGATTTCATTGTTAACTGATTTCATCGTTAACTGATTTCATCTTCATTTAACTGATTTCATCGTTAACTGATTTCATCGTTAACTGATTTCATCGTTAACTGATTTCATCTTCATTTAACTGATTTCATTTTCATTCTTCATTTAACTGATTTCATCGTTAACTGATTTCATCTTCATTTAACTGATTTCATCGTTAACTGATTTCATCTTCATTTAATTGATTTCATCGTTAACTGATTTCATCGTTAACTGATTTCATCGTTAACTGATTTCATCTTCATTTAACTGATTTCATCGTTAACTGATTTCATCGTTAACTGATTTCATCTTCATTTAACTGATTTCATCGTTAACTGATTTCATCGTTAATTGATTTCATCGTTAACTGATTTCATTTTCATTCTTCATTTAACTGATTTCATCGTTAACTGATTTCATCTTCATTTAACTGATTTCATCGTTAACTGATTTCATCGTTAACTGATTTCATCTTCATTTAACTGATTTCATCGTTAACTGATTTCATCGTTAATTGATTTCATCGTTAACTGATTTCATTTTCATTCTTCATTTAACTGATTTCATCGTTAACTGATTTCATCGTTAACTGATTTCATCTTCATTTAACTGATTTCATCGTTAACTGATTTCATCGTTAATTGATTTCATCGTTAACTGATTTCATCTTCATTCTTCATTTAACTGATTTCATCGTTAACTGATTTCATCTTCATTTAACTGATTTCATCGTTAACTGATTTCATCGTTAACTGATTTCATCGTTAACTGATTTCATCTTCATTTAACTGATTTCATTGTTAACTGATTTCATCGTTAACTGATTTCATCTTCATTTAACTGATTTCATCGTTAACTGATTTCATCGTTAACTGATTTCATCGTTAACTGATTTCATCTTCATTTAACTGATTTCATTTTCATTCTTCATTTAACTGATTTCATCGTTAACTGATTTCATCTTCATTTAACTGATTTCATCGTTAACTGATTTCATCGTTAACTGATTTCATCTTTAACTGATTTCATCGTTAACTGATTTCATCTTCATTTAACTGATTTCATCGTTAACTGATTTCATCTTCATTTAACTGATTTCATCGTTAACTGATTTCATCTTCATTTAATTGATTTCATCGTTAACTGATTTCATCGTTAACTGATTTCATCGTTAACTGATTTCATCTTCATTTAACTGATTTCATCGTTAACTGATTTCATCGTTAACTGATTTCATCTTCATTTAACTGATTTCATTTTCATTCTTCATTTAACTGATTTCATCGTTAACTGATTTCATCTTCATTTAATTGATTTCATCGTTAACTGATTTCATCGTTAACTGATTTCATCGTTAACTGATTTCATCTTCATTTAACTGATTTCATCGTTAACTGATTTCATCGTTAACTGATTTCATCGTTAACTGATTTCATCTTCATTTAACTGATTTCATCGTTAACTGATTTCATCGTTAACTGATTTCATCTTCATTTAACTGATTTCATCGTTAACTGATTTCATCGTTAATTGATTTCATCGTTAACTGATTTCATTTTCATTCTTCATTTAACTGATTTCATCGTTAACTGATTTCATCGTTAACTGATTTCATCTTCATTTAACTGATTTCATCGTTAACTGATTTCATCGTTAACTGATTTCATCGTTAATTGATTTCATCGTTAACTGATTTCATCTTCATTCTTCATTTAACTGATTTCATCGTTAACTGATTTCATCTTCATTTAACTGATTTCATCGTTAACTGATTTCATCGTTAACTGATTTCATCTTCATTTAACTGATTTCATCGTTAACTGATTTCATCTTCATTCTTCATTTAACTGATTTCATCTTTAACTGATTTCATCGTTAACTGATTTCATCTTCATTTAACTGATTTCATCGTTAATTGATTTCATCGTTAACTGATTTCATCGTTAACTGATTTCATCGTTAACTGATTTCATCTTCATTTAACTGATTTCATCGTTAATTGATTTCATCGTTAACTGATTTCATCGTTAATTGATTTCATCGTTAACTGATTTCATCTTCATTTAACTGATTTCATCGTTAACTGATTTCATCTTCATTCTTCATTTAACTGATTTCATCTTTAACTGATTTCATCGTTAACTGATTTCATCTTCATTTAACTGATTTCATCGTTAATTGATTTCATCGTTAACTGATTTCATCGTTAATTGATTTCATCGTTAACTGATTTCATCTTCATTTAACTGATTTCATCGTTAACTGATTTCATCTTCATTCTTCATTTAACTGATTTCATCTTTAACTGATTTCATCGTTAACTGATTTCATCTTCATTTAACTGATTTCATCGTTAATTGATTTCATCGTTAACTGATTTCATCGTTAATTGATTTCATCGTTAACTGATTTCATCTTCATTTAACTGATTTCATCGTTAACTGATTTCATCTTCATTCTTCATTTAACTGATTTCATCTTTAACTGATTTCATCGTTAACTGATTTCATCTTCATTTAACTGATTTCATCGTTAATTGATTTCATCGTTAACTGATTTCATCGTTAACTGATTTCATCTTCATTTAACTGATTTCATCGTTAACTGATTTCATCGTTAACTGATTTCATCTTCATTTAACTGATTTCATCGTTAACTGATTTCATCGTTAACTGATTTCATCGTTAACTGATTTCATCTTCATTTAACTGATTTCATCTTCATTTAACTGATTTCATCGTTAACTGATTTCATCGTTAACTGATTTCATCTTCATTTAATTGATTTCATCGTTAACTGATTTCATCGTTAACTGATTTCATCGTTAACTGATTTCATCTTCATTTAACTGATTTCATCGTTAACTGATTTCATCGTTAACTGATTTCATCGTTAACTGATTTCATCTTCATTTAACTGATTTCATCGTTAACTGATTTCATCGTTAATTGATTTCATCGTTAACTGATTTCATCTTCATTCTTCATTTAACTGATTTCATCTTTAACTGATTTCATCGTTAACTGATTTCATCTTCATTTAACTGATTTCATCGTTAATTGATTTCATCGTTAACTGATTTCATCGTTAACTGATTTCATCGTTAACTGATTTCATCTTCATTTAACTGATTTCATCGTTAACTGATTTCATCGTTAACTGATTTCATCTTTAACTGATTTCATCTTCATTTAACTGATTTCATCTTCATTTAACTGATTTCATCGTTAACTGATTTCATCGTTAACTGATTTCATCGTTAACTGATTTCATCTTCATTTAACTGATTTCATTGTTAACTGATTTCATCGTTAACTGATTTCATCTTCATTTAACTGATTTCCTCGTTAACTGATTTCATCGTTAACTGATTTCATCGTTAACTGATTTCATCTTCATTTAACTGATTTCATTTTCATTCTTCATTTAACTGATTTCATCGTTAACTGATTTCATCTTCATTTAACTGATTTCATCGTTAACTGATTTCATCGTTAACTGATTTCATCTTTAACTGATTTCATCGTTAACTGATTTCATCTTCATTTAACTGATTTCATCGTTAACTGATTTCATCTTCATTTAATTGATTTCATCGTTAACTGATTTCATCGTTAACTGATTTCATCGTTAACTGATTTCATCTTCATTTAACTGATTTCATCGTTAACTGATTTCATCGTTAACTGATTTCATCTTCATTTAACTGATTTCATTTTCATTCTTCATTTAACTGATTTCATCGTTAACTGATTTCATCTTCATTTAATTGATTTCATCGTTAACTGATTTCATCGTTAACTGATTTCATCGTTAACTGATTTCATCTTCATTTAACTGATTTCATCGTTAACTGATTTCATCTTCATTTAACTGATTTCATCGTTAACTGATTTCATCGTTAATTGATTTCATCGTTAACTGATTTCATTTTCATTCTTCATTTAACTGATTTCATCGTTAACTGATTTCATCGTTAACTGATTTCATCTTCATTTAACTGATTTCATCGTTAACTGATTTCATCGTTAATTGATTTCATCGTTAACTGATTTCATCTTCATTCTTCATTTAACTGATTTCATCGTTAACTGATTTCATCTTCATTTAACTGATTTCATCGTTAACTGATTTCATCGTTAACTGATTTCATCGTTAACTGATTTCATCTTCATTTAACTGATTTCATTGTTAACTGATTTCATCGTTAACTGATTTCATCTTCATTTAACTGATTTCATCGTTAACTGATTTCATCGTTAACTGATTTCATCGTTAACTGATTTCATCTTCATTTAACTGATTTCATTTTCATTCTTCATTTAACTGATTTCATCGTTAACTGATTTCATCTTCATTTAACTGATTTCATCGTTAACTGATTTCATCGTTAACTGATTTCATCTTTAACTGATTTCATCGTTAACTGATTTCATCTTCATTTAACTGATTTCATCGTTAACTGATTTCATCTTCATTTAATTGATTTCATCGTTAACTGATTTCATCGTTAACTGATTTCATCGTTAACTGATTTCATCTTCATTTAACTGATTTCATCATTAACTGATTTCATCGTTAACTGATTTCATCTTCATTTAACTGATTTCATTTTCATTCTTCATTTAACTGATTTCATCGTTAACTGATTTCATCTTCATTCTTCATTTAACTGATTTCATCTTTAACTGATTTCATCGTTAACTGATTTCATCTTCATTTAACTGATTTCATCGTTAATTGATTTCATCGTTAACTGATTTCATCGTTAATTGATTTCATCGTTAACTGATTTCATCTTCATTTAACTGATTTCATCGTTAACTGATTTCATCTTCATTCTTCATTTAACTGATTTCATCTTTAACTGATTTCATCGTTAACTGATTTCATCTTCATTTAACTGATTTCATCGTTAATTGATTTCATCGTTAACTGATTTCATCGTTAATTGATTTCATCGTTAACTGATTTCATCTTCATTTAACTGATTTCATCGTTAACTGATTTCATCTTCATTCTTCATTTAACTGATTTCATCTTTAACTGATTTCATCGTTAACTGATTTCATCTTCATTTAACTGATTTCATCGTTAATTGATTTCATCGTTAACTGATTTCATCGTTAACTGATTTCATCTTCATTTAACTGATTTCATCGTTAACTGATTTCATCGTTAACTGATTTCATCTTTAACTGATTTCATCTTCATTTAACTGATTTCATCGTTAATTGATTTCATCGTTAACTGATTTCATCTTTAACTGATTTCATCGTTAACTGATTTCATCTTCATTTAACTGATTTCATCGTTAATTGATTTCATCGTTAACTGATTTCATCGTTAACTGATTTCATCTTTAACTGATTTCATCTTCATTTAACTGATTTCATCGTTAACTGATTTCATCGTTAACTGATTTCATCGTTAACTGATTTCATCTTCATTTAACTGATTTCATCGTTAACTGATTTCATCTTCATTCTTCATTTAACTGATTTCATCTTTAACTGATTTCATCGTTAACTGATTTCATCTTCATTTAACTGATTTCATCGTTAATTGATTTCATCGTTAACTGATTTCATCGTTAATTGATTTCATCGTTAACTGATTTCATCTTCATTTAACTGATTTCATCGTTAACTGATTTCATCTTCATTCTTCATTTAACTGATTTCATCTTTAACTGATTTCATCGTTAACTGATTTCATCTTCATTTAACTGATTTCATCGTTAATTGATTTCATCGTTAACTGATTTCATCGTTAACTGATTTCATCTTCATTTAACTGATTTCATCGTTAACTGATTTCATCGTTAACTGATTTCATCTTTAACTGATTTCATCTTCATTTAACTGATTTCATCGTTAATTGATTTCATCGTTAACTGATTTCATCGTTAACTGATTTCATCGTTAACTGATTTCATCTTCATTTAACTGATTTCATCGTTAATTGATTTCATCGTTAACTGATTTCATCGTTAATTGATTTCATCGTTAACTGATTTCATCTTCATTTAACTGATTTCATCGTTAACTGATTTCATCTTCATTCTTCATTTAACTGATTTCATCTTTAACTGATTTCATCGTTAACTGATTTCATCTTCATTTAACTGATTTCATCGTTAATTGATTTCATCGTTAACTGATTTCATCGTTAATTGATTTCATCGTTAACTGATTTCATCTTCATTTAACTGATTTCATCGTTAACTGATTTCATCTTCATTCTTCATTTAACTGATTTCATCTTTAACTGATTTCATCGTTAACTGATTTCATCTTCATTTAACTGATTTCATCGTTAATTGATTTCATCGTTAACTGATTTCATCTTCATTTAACTGATTTCATCGTTAATTGATTTCATCGTTAACTGATTTCATCGTTAACTGATTTCATCTTCATTTAACTGATTTCATCGTTAACTGATTTCATCGTTAACTGATTTCATCTTTAACTGATTTCATCTTCATTTAACTGATTTCATCGTTAACTGATTTCATCGTTAACTGATTTCATCGTTAACTGATTTCATCTTCATTTAACTGATTTCATTGTTAACTGATTTCATCGTTAACTGATTTCATCTTCATTTAACTGATTTCCTCGTTAACTGATTTCATCGTTAACTGATTTCATCGTTAACTGATTTCATCTTCATTTAACTGATTTCATTTTCATTCTTCATTTAACTGATTTCATCGTTAACTGATTTCATCTTCATTTAACTGATTTCATCGTTAACTGATTTCATCGTTAACTGATTTCATCGTTAACTGATTTCATCTTTAACTGATTTCATCGTTAACTGATTTCATCTTCATTTAACTGATTTCATCGTTAACTGATTTCATCTTCATTTAATTGATTTCATCGTTAACTGATTTCATCGTTAACTGATTTCATCGTTAACTGATTTCATCTTCATTTAACTGATTTCATCGTTAACTGATTTCATCGTTAACTGATTTCATCTTCATTTAACTGATTTCATTTTCATTCTTCATTTAACTGATTTCATCGTTAACTGATTTCATCTTCATTTAATTGATTTCATCGTTAACTGATTTCATCGTTAACTGATTTCATCGTTAACTGATTTCATCTTCATTTAACTGATTTCATCGTTAACTGATTTCATCGTTAACTGATTTCATCGTTAACTGATTTCATCTTCATTTAACTGATTTCATCGTTAACTGATTTCATCGTTAACTGATTTCATCTTCATTTAACTGATTTCATCGTTAACTGATTTCATCGTTAATTGATTTCATCGTTAACTGATTTCATTTTCATTCTTCATTTAACTGATTTCATCGTTAACTGATTTCATCGTTAACTGATTTCATCTTCATTTAACTGATTTCATCGTTAACTGATTTCATCGTTAATTGATTTCATCGTTAACTGATTTCATCTTCATTCTTCATTTAACTGATTTCATCGTTAACTGATTTCATCTTCATTTAACTGATTTCATCGTTAACTGATTTCATCGTTAACTGATTTCATCGTTAACTGATTCCATCGTTAACTGATTTCATCTTCATTTAACTGATTTCATTGTTAACTGATTTCATCGTTAACTGATTTCATCTTCATTTAACTGATTTCATCGTTAACTGATTTCATCGTTAACTGATTTCATCTTCATTTAACTGATTTCATTTTCATTCTTCATTTAACTGATTTCATCGTTAACTGATTTCATCTTCATTTAACTGATTTCATCGTTAACTGATTTCATCGTTAACTGATTTCATCGTTAACTGATTTCATCTTTAACTGATTTCATCGTTAACTGATTTCATCTTCATTTAACTGATTTCATCGTTAACTGATTTCATCTTCATTTAATTGATTTCATCGTTAACTGATTTCATCGTTAACTGATTTCATCGTTAACTGATTTCATCGTTAACTGATTTCATCTTCATTTAACTGATTTCATCGTTAACTGATTTCATCTTCATTCTTCATTTAACTGATTTCATCTTTAACTGATTTCATCGTTAACTGATTTCATCTTCATTTAACTGATTTCATCGTTAATTGATTTCATCGTTAACTGATTTCATCGTTAACTGATTTCATCGTTAACTGATTTCATCTTCATTCTTCATTTAACTGATTTCATCTTTAACTGATTTCATCGTTAACTGATTTCATCTTCATTTAACTGATTTCATCGTTAATTGATTTCATCGTTAACTGATTTCATCGTTAATTGATTTCATCGTTAACTGATTTCATCTTCATTTAACTGATTTCATCGTTAACTGATTTCATCTTCATTCTTCATTTAACTGATTTCATCTTTAACTGATTTCATCGTTAACTGATTTCATCTTCATTTAACTGATTTCATCGTTAATTGATTTCATCGTTAACTGATTTCATCGTTAACTGATTTCATCTTCATTTAACTGATTTCATCGTTAACTGATTTCATCGTTAACTGATTTCATCTTCATTTAACTGATTTCATCTTCATTTAACTGATTTCATCGTTAACTGATTTCATCGTTAACTGATTTCATCTTCATTTAATTGATTTCATCGTTAACTGATTTCATCGTTAACTGATTTCATCGTTAACTGATTTCATCTTCATTTAACTGATTTCATCGTTAACTGATTTCATCGTTAACTGATTTCATCGTTAACTGATTTCATCTTCATTTAACTGATTTCATCGTTAACTGATTTCATCGTTAACTGATTTCATCTTCATTTAACTGATTTCATCGTTAACTGATTTCATCGTTAATTGATTTCATCGTTAACTGATTTCATTTTCATTCTTCATTTAACTGATTTCATCGTTAACTGATTTCATCGTTAACTGATTTCATCTTCATTTAACTGATTTCATCGTTAACTGATTTCATCGTTAATTGATTTCATCGTTAACTGATTTCATCTTCATTCTTCATTTAACTGATTTCATCGTTAACTGATTTCATCTTCATTTAACTGATTTCATCGTTAACTGATTTCATCGTTAACTGATTTCATCGTTAACTGATTTCATCTTCATTTAACTGATTTCATCGTTAACTGATTTCATCTTCATTCTTCATTTAACTGATTTCATCTTTAACTGATTTCATCGTTAACTGATTTCATCTTCATTTAACTGATTTCATCGTTAATTGATTTCATCGTTAACTGATTTCATCGTTAACTGATTTCATCTTCATTTAACTGATTTCATCGTTAACTGATTTCATCTTCATTTAACTGATTTCATCGTTAACTGATTTCATCGTTAACTGATTTCATCGTTAACTGATTTCATCTTTAACTGATTTCATCGTTAACTGATTTCATCTTCATTTAACTGATTTCATCGTTAACTGATTTCATCTTCATTTAATTGATTTCATCGTTAACTGATTTCATCGTTAACTGATTTCATCGTTAACTGATTTCATCTTCATTTAACTGATTTCATCGTTAACTGATTTCATCGTTAACTGATTTCATCTTCATTTAACTGATTTCATCGTTAACTGATTTCATCGTTAATTGATTTCATCGTTAACTGATTTCATTTTCATTCTTCATTTAACTGATTTCATCGTTAACTGATTTCATCGTTAACTGATTTCATCGTTAACTGATTTCATCTTCATTTAACTGATTTCATCGTTAACTGATTTCATCGTTAACTGATTTCATCTTCATTTAACTGATTTCATCGTTAACTGATTTCATCGTTAATTGATTTCATCGTTAACTGATTTCATTTTCATTCTTCATTTAACTGATTTCATCGTTAACTGATTTCATCGTTAACTGATTTCATCTTCATTTAACTGATTTCATCGTTAACTGATTTCATCGTTAATTGATTTCATCGTTAACTGATTTCATCTTCATTCTTCATTTAACTGATTTCATCGTTAACTGATTTCATCTTCATTTAACTGATTTCATCGTTAACTGATTTCATCGTTAACTGATTTCATCGTTAACTGATTTCATCTTCATTTAACTGATTTCATCGTTAACTGATTTCATCTTCATTCTTCATTTAACTGATTTCATCTTTAACTGATTTCATCGTTAATTGATTTCATCGTTAACTGATTTCATCGTTAACTGATTTCATCGTTAACTGATTTCATCTTCATTTAACTGATTTCATCGTTAATTGATTTCATCGTTAACTGATTTCATCGTTAATTGATTTCATCGTTAACTGATTTCATCGTTAACTGATTTCATCGTTAACTGATTTCATCTTCATTTAATTGATTTCATCGTTAACTGATTTCATCGTTAACTGATTTCATCGTTAACTGATTTCATCTTCATTTAACTGATTTCATCGTTAACTGATTTCATCGTTAACTGATTTCATCGTTAACTGATTTCATCTTCATTTAACTGATTTCATCGTTAACTGATTTCATCGTTAACTGATTTCATCTTCATTTAACTGATTTCATCGTTAACTGATTTCATCGTTAATTGATTTCATCGTTAACTGATTTCATTTTCATTCTTCATTTAACTGATTTCATCGTTAACTGATTTCATCGTTAACTGATTTCATCTTCATTTAACTGATTTCATCGTTAACTGATTTCATCGTTAATTGATTTCATCGTTAACTGATTTCATCTTCATTCTTCATTTAACTGATTTCATCGTTAACTGATTTCATCTTCATTTAACTGATTTCATCGTTAACTGATTTCATCTTCATTCTTCATTTAACTGATTTCATCTTTAACTGATTTCATCGTTAACTGATTTCATCTTCATTTAACTGATTTCATCGTTAATTGATTTCATCGTTAACTGATTTCATCGTTAACTGATTTCATCTTCATTTAACTGATTTCATCGTTAACTGATTTCATCGTTAACTGATTTCATCTTTAACTGATTTCATCTTCATTTAACTGATTTCATCGTTAACTGATTTCATCGTTAACTGATTTCATCGTTAACTGATTTCATCTTCATTTAACTGATTTCATTGTTAACTGATTTCATCGTTAACTGATTTCATCTTCATTTAACTGATTTCATCGTTAACTGATTTCATCGTTAACTGATTTCATCTTCATTTAACTGATTTCATTTTCATTCTTCATTTAACTGATTTCATCGTTAACTGATTTCATCTTCATTTAACTGATTTCATCGTTAACTGATTTCATCGTTAACTGATTTCATCGTTAACTGATTTCATCTTTAACTGATTTCATCGTTAACTGATTTCATCTTCATTTAACTGATTTCATCGTTAACTGATTTCATCTTCATTTAATTGATTTCATCGTTAACTGATTTCATCGTTAACTGATTTCATCGTTAACTGATTTCATCTTCATTTAACTGATTTCATCGTTAACTGATTTCATCGTTAACTGATTTCATCTTCATTTAACTGATTTCATCGTTAACTGATTTCATCGTTAATTGATTTCATCGTTAACTGATTTCATTTTCATTCTTCATTTAACTGATTTCATCGTTAACTGATTTCATCGTTAACTGATTTCATCTTCATTTAACTGATTTCATCGTTAATTGATTTCATCGTTAACTGATTTCATCGTTAACTGATTTCATCGTTAACTGATTTCATCTTCATTTAACTGATTTCATCGTTAATTGATTTCATCGTTAACTGATTTCATCGTTAACTGATTTCATCGTTAACTGATTTCATCTTTAACTGATTTCATCGTTAACTGATTTCATCTTCATTTAACTGATTTCATCGTTAACTGATTTCATCTTCATTTAATTGATTTCATCGTTAACTGATTTCATCGTTAACTGATTTCATCGTTAACTGATTTCATCTTCATTTAACTGATTTCATCGTTAACTGATTTCATCGTTAACTGATTTCATCTTCATTTAACTGATTTCATTTTCATTCTTCATTTAACTGATTTCATCGTTAACTGATTTCATCTTCATTTAATTGATTTCATCGTTAACTGATTTCATCGTTAACTGATTTCATCGTTAACTGATTTCATCTTCATTTAACTGATTTCATCGTTAACTGATTTCATCGTTAACTGATTTCATCGTTAACTGATTTCATCTTCATTTAACTGATTTCATCGTTAACTGATTTCATCGTTAACTGATTTCATCTTCATTTAACTGATTTCATCGTTAACTGATTTCATCGTTAATTGATTTCATCGTTAACTGATTTCATTTTCATTCTTCATTTAACTGATTTCATCGTTAACTGATTTCATCGTTAACTGATTTCATCTTCATTTAACTGATTTCATCGTTAACTGATTTCATCGTTAATTGATTTCATCGTTAACTGATTTCATCTTCATTCTTCATTTAACTGATTTCATCGTTAACTGATTTCATCTTCATTTAACTGATTTCATCGTTAACTGATTTCATCGTTAACTGATTTCATCGTTAACTGATTTCATCTTCATTTAACTGATTTCATCGTTAACTGATTTCATCGTTAACTGATTTCATCTTCATTCTTCATTTAACTGATTTCATCTTTAACTGATTTCATCGTTAACTGATTTCATCTTCATTTAACTGATTTCATCGTTAATTGATTTCATCGTTAACTGATTTCATCGTTAACTGATTTCATCTTCATTTAACTGATTTCATCGTTAATTGATTTCATCGTTAACTGATTTCATCGTTAATTGATTTCATCGTTAACTGATTTCATCGTTAACTGATTTCATCGTTAACTGATTTCATCTTCATTTAATTGATTTCACCGTTAACTGATTTCATCGTTAACTGATTTCATCGTTAACTGATTTCATCTTCATTTAACTGATTTCATCGTTAACTGATTTCATCGTTAACTGATTTCATCGTTAACTGATTTCATCTTCATTTAACTGATTTCATCGTTAACTGATTTCATCGTTAACTGATTTCATCTTCATTTAACTGATTTCATCGTTAACTGATTTCATCGTTAATTGATTTCATCGTTAACTGATTTCATTTTCATTCTTCATTTAACTGATTTCATCGTTAACTGATTTCATCGTTAACTGATTTCATCTTCATTTAACTGATTTCATCGTTAACTGATTTCATCGTTAATTGATTTCATCGTTAACTGATTTCATCTTCATTCTTCATTTAACTGATTTCATCGTTAACTGATTTCATCTTCATTTAACTGATTTCATCGTTAACTGATTTCATCGTTAACTGATTTCATCGTTAACTGATTTCATCTTCATTTAACTGATTTCATCGTTAACTGATTTCATCTTCATTCTTCATTTAACTGATTTCATCGTTAACTGATTTCATCGTTAACTGATTTCATCTTCATTTAACTGATTTCATCGTTAATTGATTTCATCGTTAACTGATTTCATCGTTAACTGATTTCATCTTCATTTAACTGATTTCATCGTTAACTGATTTCATCGTTAACTGATTTCATCTTTAACTGATTTCATCTTCATTTAACTGATTTCATCGTTAACTGATTTCATCGTTAACTGATTTCATCTTCATTTAACTGATTTCATTGTTAACTGATTTCATCGTTAACTGATTTCATCTTCATTTAACTGATTTCATCGTTAACTGATTTCATCGTTAACTGATTTCATCTTCATTTAACTGATTTCATTTTCATTCTTCATTTAACTGATTTCATCGTTAACTGATTTCATCTTCATTGAACTGATTTCATCGTTAACTGATTTCATCGTTAACTGATTTCATCTTTAACTGATTTCATCGTTAACTGATTTCATCTTCATTTAACTGATTTCATCGTTAACTGATTTCATCTTCATTTAATTGATTTCATCGTTAACTGATTTCATCGTTAACTGATTTCATCGTTAACTGATTTCATCTTCATTTAACTGATTTCATCGTTAACTGATTTCATCGTTAACTGATTTCATCTTCATTTAACTGATTTCATCGTTAACTGATTTCATCGTTAATTGATTTCATCGTTAACTGATTTCATTTTCATTCTTCATTTAACTGATTTCATCGTTAACTGATTTCATCGTTAACTGATTTCATCTTCATTTAACTGATTTCATCGTTAACTGATTTCATCGTTAACTGATTTCATCGTTAACTGATTTCATCGTTAACTGATTTCATCTTCATTTAACTGATTTCATTGTTAACTGATTTCATCGTTAACTGATTTCATCTTCATTTAACTGATTTCATCGTTAACTGATTTCATCGTTAACTGATTTCATCGTTAACTGATTTCATCTTCATTTAACTGATTTCATTTTCATTCTTCATTTAACTGATTTCATCGTTAACTGATTTCATCTTCATTTAACTGATTTCATCGTTAACTGATTTCATCGTTAACTGATTTCATCGTTAACTGATTTCATCTTTAACTGATTTCATCGTTAACTGATTTCATCTTCATTTAACTGATTTCATCGTTAACTGATTTCATCTTCATTTAATTGATTTCATCGTTAACTGATTTCATCGTTAACTGATTTCATCGTTAACTGATTTCATCTTCATTTAACTGATTTCATCGTTAACTGATTTCATCGTTAACTGATTTCATCTTCATTTAACTGATTTCATTTTCATTCTTCATTTAACTGATTTCATCGTTAACTGATTTCATCTTCATTTAATTGATTTCATCGTTAACTGATTTCATCGTTAACTGATTTCATCGTTAACTGATTTCATCTTCATTTAACTGATTTCATCGTTAACTGATTTCATCGTTAACTGATTTCATCGTTAACTGATTTCATCTTCATTTAACTGATTTCATCGTTAACTGATTTCATCGTTAACTGATTTCATCTTCATTTAACTGATTTCATCGTTAACTGATTTCATCGTTAATTGATTTCATCGTTAACTGATTTCATTTTCATTCTTCATTTAACTGATTTCATCGTTAACTGATTTCATCGTTAACTGATTTCATCTTCATTTAACTGATTTCATCGTTAATTGATTTCATCGTTAACTGATTTCATCGTTAATTGATTTCATCGTTAACTGATTTCATCTTCATTTAACTGATTTCATCGTTAACTGATTTCATCTTCATTCTTCATTTAACTGATTTCATCTTTAACTGATTTCATCGTTAACTGATTTCATCTTCATTTAACTGATTTCATCGTTAATTGATTTCATCGTTAACTGATTTCATCGTTAACTGATTTCATCTTCATTTAACTGATTTCATCGTTAACTGATTTCATCGTTAACTGATTTCATCTTTAACTGATTTCATCTTCATTTAACTGATTTCATCGTTAACTGATTTCATCGTTAACTGATTTCATCTTCATTTAACTGATTTCATCTTCATTTAACTGATTTCATCGTTAACTGATTTCATCGTTAACTGATTTCATCTTCATTTAATTGATTTCATCGTTAACTGATTTCATCGTTAACTGATTTCATCGTTAACTGATTTCATCTTCATTTAACTGATTTCATCGTTAACTGATTTCATCGTTAACTGATTTCATCGTTAACTGATTTCATCTTCATTTAACTGATTTCATCGTTAACTGATTTCATCGTTAACTGATTTCATCTTCATTTAACTGATTTCATCGTTAACTGATTTCATCGTTAATTGATTTCATCGTTAACTGATTTCATTTTCATTCTTCATTTAACTGATTTCATCGTTAACTGATTTCATCGTTAACTGATTTCATCTTCATTTAACTGATTTCATCGTTAACTGATTTCATCGTTAATTGATTTCATCGTTAACTGATTTCATCTTCATTTAACTGATTTCATCGTTAACTGATTTCATCGTTAACTGATTTCATCGTTAACTGATTTCATCTTCATTCTTCATTTAACTGATTTCATCTTTAACTGATTTCATCGTTAACTGATTTCATCTTCATTTAACTGATTTCATCGTTAATTGATTTCATCGTTAACTGATTTCATCGTTAATTGATTTCATCGTTAACTGATTTCATCTTCATTTAACTGATTTCATCGTTAACTGATTTCATCTTCATTCTTCATTTAACTGATTTCATCTTTAACTGATTTCATCGTTAACTGATTTCATCTTCATTTAACTGATTTCATCGTTAATTGATTTCATCGTTAACTGATTTCATCGTTAACTGATTTCATCTTCATTTAACTGATTTCATCGTTAACTGATTTCATCGTTAACTGATTTCATCTTTAACTGATTTCATCTTCATTTAACTGATTTCATCGTTAACTGATTTCATCGTTAACTGATTTCATCGTTAACTGATTTCATCTTCATTTAACTGATTTCATCTTCATTTAACTGATTTCATCGTTAACTGATTTCATCGTTAACTGATTTCATCTTCATTTAATTGATTTCATCGTTAACTGATTTCATCGTTAACTGATTTCATCGTTAACTGATTTCATCTTCATTTAACTGATTTCATCGTTAACTGATTTCATCGTTAACTGATTTCATCGTTAACTGATTTCATCTTCATTTAACTGATTTCATCGTTAACTGATTTCATCGTTAACTGATTTCATCTTCATTTAACTGATTTCATCGTTAACTGATTTCATCGTTAATTGATTTCATCGTTAACTGATTTCATTTTCATTCTTCATTTAACTGATTTCATCGTTAACTGATTTCATCGTTAACTGATTTCATCTTCATTTAACTGATTTCATCGTTAACTGATTTCATCGTTAATTGATTTCATCGTTAACTGATTTCATCTTCATTCTTCATTTAACTGATTTCATCGTTAACTGATTTCATCTTCATTTAACTGATTTCATCGTTAACTGATTTCATCGTTAACTGATTTCATCTTCATTTAACTGATTTCATCGTTAACTGATTTCATCTTCATTCTTCATTTAACTGATTTCATCTTTAACTGATTTCATCGTTAACTGATTTCATCTTCATTTAACTGATTTCATCGTTAATTGATTTCATCGTTAACTGATTTCATCGTTAACTGATTTCATCTTCATTTAACTGATTTCATCGTTAACTGATTTCATCGTTAACTGATTTCATCTTTAACTGATTTCATCTTCATTTAACTGATTTCATCGTTAACTGATTTCATCGTTAACTGATTTCATCGTTAACTGATTTCATCTTCATTTAACTGATTTCATTGTTAACTGATTTCATCGTTAACTGATTTCATCGTTAACTGATTTCATCTTCATTTAACTGATTTCATCGTTAACTGATTTCATCGTTAACTGATTTCATCGTTAACTGATTTCATCTTCATTTAACTGATTTCATTGTTAACTGATTTCATCGTTAACTGATTTCATCTTCATTTAACTGATTTCATCGTTAACTGATTTCATCGTTAACTGATTTCATCGTTAACTGATTTCATCTTCATTTAACTGATTTCATTTTCATTCTTCATTTAACTGATTTCATCGTTAACTGATTTCATCTTCATTTAACTGATTTCATCGTTAACTGATTTCATCGTTAACTGATTTCATCGTTAACTGATTTCATCTTCATTTAACTGATTTCATTGTTAACTGATTTCATCGTTAACTGATTTCATCTTCATTTAATTGATTTCATCGTTAACTGATTTCATCTTCATTTAATTGATTTCATCGTTAACTGATTTCATCGTTAACTGATTTCATCGTTAACTGATTTCATCTTCATTTAACTGATTTCATCGTTAACTGATTTCATCGTTAACTGATTTCATCTTCATTTAACTGATTTCATCGTTAACTGATTTCATCGTTAACTGATTTCATCTTCATTTAACTGATTTCATCGTTAACTGATTTCATCGTTAACTGATTTCATCGTTAACTGATTTCATCGTTAACTGATTTCATTGTTAACTGATTTCATCGTTAACTGATTTCATCTTCATTTAACTGATTTCATCGTTAACTGATTTCATCGTTAACTGATTTCATCGTTAACTGATTTCATCTTCATTTAACTGATTTCATTTTCATTCTTCATTTAACTGATTTCATCGTTAACTGATTTCATCTTCATTTAACTGATTTCATCGTTAACTGATTTCATCGTTAACTGATTTCATCGTTAACTGATTTCATCTTTAACTGATTTCATCGTTAACTGATTTCATCTTCATTTAACTGATTTCATCGTTAACTGATTTCATCTTCATTTAATTGATTTCATCGTTAACTGATTTCATCGTTAACTGATTTCATCGTTAACTGATTTCATCTTCATTTAACTGATTTCATCGTTAACTGATTTCATCGTTAACTGATTTCATCTTCATTTAACTGATTTCATTTTCATTCTTCATTTAACTGATTTCATCGTTAACTGATTTCATCTTCATTTAATTGATTTCATCGTTAACTGATTTCATCGTTAACTGATTTCATCGTTAACTGATTTCATCTTCATTTAACTGATTTCATCGTTAACTGATTTCATCGTTAACTGATTTCATCGTTAACTGATTTCATCTTCATTTAACTGATTTCATCGTTAACTGATTTCATCGTTAACTGATTTCATCTTCATTTAACTGATTTCATCGTTAACTGATTTCATCGTTAATTGATTTCATCGTTAACTGATTTCATTTTCATTCTTCATTTAACTGATTTCATCGTTAACTGATTTCATCGTTAACTGATTTCATCTTCATTTAACTGATTTCATCGTTAATTGATTTCATCGTTAACTGATTTCATCGTTAATTGATTTCATCGTTAACTGATTTCATCGTTAACTGATTTCATCTTCATTTAACTGATTTCATCGTTAACTGATTTCATCGTTAACTGATTTCATCTTTAACTGATTTCATCTTCATTTAACTGATTTCATCGTTAACTGATTTCATCGTTAACTGATTTCATCGTTAACTGATTTCATCTTCATTTAACTGATTTCATCTTCATTTAACTGATTTCATCGTTAACTGATTTCATCGTTAACTGATTTCATCTTCATTTAATTGATTTCATCGTTAACTGATTTCATCGTTAACTGATTTCATCTTCATTTAACTGATTTCATCTTCATTTAACTGATTTCATCGTTAACTGATTTCATCGTTAACTGATTTCATCGTTAACTGATTTCATCTTCATTTAACTGATTTCATCGTTAACTGATTTCATCGTTAACTGATTTCATCTTCATTTAACTGATTTCATCGTTAACTGATTTCATCGTTAATTGATTTCATCGTTAACTGATTTCATTTTCATTCTTCATTTAACTGATTTCATCGTTAACTGATTTCATCGTTAACTGATTTCATCTTCATTTAACTGATTTCATCGTTAACTGATTTCATCGTTAATTGATTTCATCGTTAACTGATTTCATCTTCATTTAACTGATTTCATCTTCATTTAACTGATTTCATCGTTAATTGATTTCATCGTTAACTGATTTCATCTTCATTCTTCATTTAACTGATTTCATCGTTAACTGATTTCATCTTCATTTAACTGATTTCATCGTTAACTGATTTCATCTTCATTCTTCATTTAACTGATTTCATCGTTAACTGATTTCATCTTCATTTAACTGATTTCATCGTTAACTGATTTCATCGTTAACTGATTTCATCGTTAACTGATTTCATCTTCATTTAACTGATTTCATCGTTAACTGATTTCATCTTCATTCTTCATTTAACTGATTTCATCTTTAACTGATTTCATCGTTAACTGATTTCATCTTCATTTAACTGATTTCATCGTTAATTGATTTCATCGTTAACTGATTTCATCGTTAACTGATTTCATCTTCATTTAACTGATTTCATCGTTAACTGATTTCATCGTTAACTGATTTCATCTTTAACTGATTTCATCTTCATTTAACTGATTTCATCGTTAACTGATTTCATCGTTAACTGATTTCATCGTTAACTGATTTCATCTTCATTTAACTGATTTCATTGTTAACTGATTTCATCGTTAACTGATTTCATCTTCATTTAACTGATTTCATCGTTAACTGATTTCATCGTTAACTGATTTCATCTTCATTTAACTGATTTCATTTTCATTCTTCATTTAACTGATTTCATCGTTAACTGATTTCATCTTCATTTAACTGATTTCATCGTTAACTGATTTCATCGTTAACTGATTTCATCGTTAACTGATTTCATCTTTAACTGATTTCATCGTTAACTGATTTCATCTTCATTTAACTGATTTCATCGTTAACTGATTTCATCTTCATTTAATTGATTTCATCGTTAACTGATTTCATCGTTAACTGATTTCATCGTTAACTGATTTCATCTTCATTTAACTGATTTCATCGTTAACTGATTTCATCGTTAACTGATTTCATCTTCATTTAATTGATTTCATCGTTAACTGATTTCATCGTTAACTGATTTCATCTTCATTTAACTGATTTCATCGTTAACTGATTTCATCGTTAACTGATTTCATCTTCATTTAACTGATTTCATCGTTAACTGATTTCATCGTTAATTGATTTCATCGTTAACTGATTTCATTTTCATTCTTCATTTAACTGATTTCATCGTTAACTGATTTCATCGTTAACTGATTTCATCGTTAACTGATTTCATCTTTAACTGATTTCATCGTTAACTGATTTCATCGTTAACTGATTTCATCTTCATTTAACTGATTTCATTGTTAACTGATTTCATCGTTAATTGATTTCATCGTTAACTGATTTCATCTTCATTTAACTGATTTCATCGTTAACTGATTTCATCGTTAACTGATTTCATCTTTAACTGATTTCATCGTTAACTGATTTCATCGTTAACTGATTTCATCTTCATTTAACTGATTTCATTGTTAACTGATTTCATCGTTAACTGATTTCATCTTCATTTAATTGATTTCATCGTTAACTGATTTCATCTTCATTTAATTGATTTCATCGTTAACTGATTTCATCGTTAACTGATTTCATCTTCATTTAACTGATTTCATCGTTAACTGATTTCATCGTTAACTGATTTCATCTTCATTTAACTGATTTCATCGTTAACTGATTTCATCGTTAACTGATTTCATCTTCATTTAACTGATTTCATCGTTAACTGATTTCATCGTTAACTGATTTCATCGTTAACTGATTTCATCGTTAACTGATTTCATCTTCATTTAACTGATTTCATTGTTAACTGATTTCATCGTTAACTGATTTCATCTTCATTTAACTGATTTCATCGTTAACTGATTTCATCGTTAACTGATTTCATCTTCATTTAACTGATTTCATTTTCATTCTTCATTTAACTGATTTCATCGTTAACTGATTTCATCTTCATTTAACTGATTTCATCGTTAACTGATTTCATCGTTAACTGATTTCATCGTTAACTGATTTCATCTTTAACTGATTTCATCGTTAACTGATTTCATCTTCATTTAACTGATTTCATCGTTAACTGATTTCATCTTCATTTAATTGATTTCATCGTTAACTGATTTCATCGTTAACTGATTTCATCGTTAACTGATTTCATCTTCATTTAACTGATTTCATCGTTAACTGATTTCAATCGTTAACTGATTTCATCTTCATTTAACTGATTTCATTTTCATTCTTCATTTAACTGATTTCATCGTTAACTGATTTCATCTTCATTTAATTGATTTCATCGTTAACTGATTTCATCGTTAACTGATTTCATCGTTAACTGATTTCATTTTCATTCTTCATTTAACTGATTTCATCGTTAACTGATTTCATCGTTAACTGATTTCATCTTCATTTAACTGATTTCATCGTTAACTGATTTCATCGTTAACTGATTTCATCTTCATTTAACTGATTTCATCGTTAACTGATTTCATCGTTAACTGATTTCATCGTTAACTGATTTCATCGTTAACTGATTTCATCTTCATTTAACTGATTTCATTGTTAACTGATTTCATCGTTAACTGATTTCATCTTCATTTAACTGATTTCATCGTTAACTGATTTCATCGTTAACTGATTTCATCGTTAACTGATTTCATCTTCATTTAACTGATTTCATTTTCATTCTTCATTTAACTGATTTCATCGTTAACTGATTTCATCTTCATTTAACTGATTTCATCGTTAACTGATTTCATCGTTAACTGATTTCATCTTTAACTGATTTCATCGTTAACTGATTTCATCGTTAACTGATTTCATCTTCATTTAACTGATTTCATTGTTAACTGATTTCATCGTTAATTGATTTCATCGTTAACTGATTTCATCTTCATTTAACTGATTTCATCGTTAACTGATTTCATCGTTAACTGATTTCATCGTTAACTGATTTCATCTTTAACTGATTTCATCGTTAACTGATTTCATCGTTAACTGATTTCATCTTCATTTAACTGATTTCATTGTTAACTGATTTCATCGTTAACTGATTTCATCTTCATTTAATTGATTTCATCGTTAACTGATTTCATCTTCATTTAATTGATTTCATCGTTAACTGATTTCATCGTTAACTGATTTCATCGTTAACTGATTTCATCTTCATTTAACTGATTTCATCGTTAACTGATTTCATCGTTAACTGATTTCATCTTCATTTAACTGATTTCATCGTTAACTGATTTCATCGTTAACTGATTTCATCTTCATTTAACTGATTTCATCGTTAACTGATTTCATCGTTAACTGATTTCATCTTCATTTAACTGATTTCATTGTTAACTGATTTCATCGTTAACTGATTTCATCTTCATTTAACTGATTTCATCGTTAACTGATTTCATCGTTAACTGATTTCATCGTTAACTGATTTCATCTTCATTTAACTGATTTCATTTTCATTCTTCATTTAACTGATTTCATCGTTAACTGATTTCATCTTCATTTAACTGATTTCATCGTTAACTGATTTCATCGTTAACTGATTTCATCGTTAACTGATTTCATCTTTAACTGATTTCATCGTTAACTGATTTCATCTTCATTTAACTGATTTCATCGTTAACTGATTTCATCTTCATTTAATTGATTTCATCGTTAACTGATTTCATCGTTAACTGATTTCATCGTTAACTGATTTCATCTTCATTTAACTGATTTCATCGTTAACTGATTTCATCGTTAACTGATTTCATCTTCATTTAACTGATTTCATTTTCATTCTTCATTTAACTGATTTCATCGTTAACTGATTTCATCTTCATTTAATTGATTTCATCGTTAACTGATTTCATCGTTAACTGATTTCATCTTCATTTAACTGATTTCATCGTTAACTGATTTCATCGTTAACTGATTTCATCGTTAACTGATTTCATCTTCATTTAACTGATTTCATCGTTAACTGATTTCATCGTTAACTGATTTCATCTTCATTTAACTGATTTCATCGTTAACTGATTTCATCGTTAATTGATTTCATCGTTAACTGATTTCATTTTCATTCTTCATTTAACTGATTTCATCGTTAACTGATTTCATCGTTAACTGATTTCATCTTCATTTAACTGATTTCATCGTTAATTGATTTCATCGTTAACTGATTTCATCGTTAATTGATTTCATCGTTAACTGATTTCATCTTCATTTAACTGATTTCATCGTTAACTGATTTCATCTTCATTCTTCATTTAACTGATTTCATCTTTAACTGATTTCATCGTTAACTGATTTCATCTTCATTTAACTGATTTCATCGTTAATTGATTTCATCGTTAACTGATTTCATCGTTAACTGATTTCATCTTCATTTAACTGATTTCATCGTTAACTGATTTCATCGTTAACTGATTTCATCTTTAACTGATTTCATCTTCATTTAACTGATTTCATCGTTAACTGATTTCATCGTTAACTGATTTCATCGTTAACTGATTTCATCTTCATTTAACTGATTTCATCTTCATTTAACTGATTTCATCGTTAACTGATTTCATCGTTAACTGATTTCATCTTCATTTAATTGATTTCATCGTTAACTGATTTCATCGTTAACTGATTTCATCGTTAACTGATTTCATCTTCATTTAACTGATTTCATCGTTAACTGATTTCATCGTTAACTGATTTCATCGTTAACTGATTTCATCTTCATTTAACTGATTTCATCGTTAATTGATTTCATCGTTAACTGATTTCATCTTCATTTAACTGATTTCATCGTTAATTGATTTCATCGTTAACTGATTT
This sequence comes from Semicossyphus pulcher, assembly GCF_022749685.1. Lineage (NCBI taxonomy): Eukaryota > Metazoa > Chordata > Actinopteri > Labriformes > Labridae > Semicossyphus > Semicossyphus pulcher. The sequence goes on along the minus strand of NW_027211709.1, from coordinate 1,118,500 downwards.
CATCGTTAACTGATTTCATCGTTAACTGATTTCATCTTCATTCTTCATTTAACTGATTTCATCTTTAACTGATTTCATCGTTAACTGATTTCATCTTCATTTAACTGATTTCATCGTTAATTGATTTCATCGTTAACTGATTTCATCGTTAATTGATTTCATCGTTAACTGATTTCATCTTCATTTAACTGATTTCATCGTTAACTGATTTCATCTTCATTCTTCATTTAACTGATTTCATCTTTAACTGATTTCATCGTTAACTGATTTCATCTTCATTTAACTGATTTCATCGTTAATTGATTTCATCGTTAACTGATTTCATCTTCATTTAACTGATTTCATCGTTAACTGATTTCATCGTTAACTGATTTCATCGTTAACTGATTTCATCGTTAATTGATTTCATCGTTAACTGATTTCATCTTCATTTAACTGATTTCATCGTTAATTGATTTCATCGTTAACTGATTTCATCGTTAACTGATTTCATCGTTAACTGATTTCATCTTCATTCTTCATTTAACTGATTTCATCTTTAACTGATTTCATCGTTAACTGATTTCATCTTCATTTAACTGATTTCATCGTTAATTGATTTCATCGTTAACTGATTTCATCGTTAATTGATTTCATCGTTAACTGATTTCATCTTCATTTAACTGATTTCATCGTTAACTGATTTCATCTTCATTCTTCATTTAACTGATTTCATCGTTAACTGATGTCATCGTTAACTGATTTCATCGTTAATTGATTTCATCGTTAACTGATTTCATCTTCATTTAACTGATTTCATCGTTAATTGATTTCATCGTTAACTGATTTCATCGTTAACTGATTTCATCGTTAACTGATTTCATCTTCATTCTTCATTTAACTGATTTCATCTTTAACTGATTTCATCGTTAACTGATTTCATCTTCATTTAACTGATTTCATCGTTAATTGATTTCATCGTTAACTGATTTCATCGTTAATTGATTTCATCGTTAACTGATTTCATCTTCATTTAACTGATTTCATCGTTAACTGATTTCATCTTCATTTAACTGATTTCATCGTTAATTGATTTCATCGTTAACTGATTTCATCGTTAACTGATTTCATCTTCATTTAACTGATTTCATCGTTAACTGATTTCATCGTTAACTGATTTCATCTTTAACTGATTTCATCTTCATTTAACTGATTTCATCGTTAACTGATTTCATCGTTAACTGATTTCATCGTTAACTGATTTCATCTTCATTTAACTGATTTCATCTTCATTTAACTGATTTCATCGTTAACTGATTTCATCGTTAACTGATTTCATCTTCATTTAATTGATTTCATCGTTAACTGATTTCATCGTTAACTGATTTCATCGTTAACTGATTTCATCTTCATTTAACTGATTTCATCGTTAACTGATTTCATCGTTAACTGATTTCATCTTCATTTAACTGATTTCATCTTCATTTAACTGATTTCATCGTTAACTGATTTCATCGTTAACTGATTTCATCTTCATTTAACTGATTTCATCGTTAACTGATTTCATCGTTAATTGATTTCATCGTTAACTGATTTCATTTTCATTCTTCATTTAACTGATTTCATCGTTAACTGATTTCATCGTTAACTGATTTCATCTTCATTTAACTGATTTCATCGTTAACTGATTTCATCGTTAATTGATTTCATCGTTAACTGATTTCATCTTCATTCTTCATTTAACTGATTTCATCGTTAACTGATTTCATCTTCATTTAACTGATTTCATCGTTAACTGATTTCATCGTTAACTGATTTCATCGTTAACTGATTTCATCTTCATTTAACTGATTTCATCGTTAACTGATTTCATCTTCATTCTTCATTTAACTGATTTCATCTTTAACTGATTTCATCGTTAACTGATTTCATCTTCATTTAACTGATTTCATCGTTAATTGATTTCATCGTTAACTGATTTCATCGTTAACTGATTTCATCGTTAACTGATTTCATCTTCATTTAACTGATTTCATTTTCATTCTTCATTTAACTGATTTCATCGTTAACTGATTTCATCTTCATTTAACTGATTTCATCGTTAACTGATTTCATCGTTAACTGATTTCATCTTTAACTGATTTCATCGTTAACTGATTTCATCTTCATTTAACTGATTTCATCGTTAACTGATTTCATCTTCATTTAATTGATTTCATCGTTAACTGATTTCATCGTTAACTGATTTCATCGTTAACTGATTTCATCTTCATTTAACTGATTTCATCGTTAACTGATTTCATCGTTAACTGATTTCATCGTTAACTGATTTCATCTTCATTTAACTGATTTCATTTTCATTCTTCATTTAACTGATTTCATCGTTAACTGATTTCATCTTCATTTAATTGATTTCATCGTTAACTGATTTCATCGTTAACTGATTTCATCTTCATTTAACTGATTTCATCGTTAACTGATTTCATCGTTAACTGATTTCATCTTCATTTAACTGATTTCATCGTTAACTGATTTCATCGTTAATTGATTTCATCGTTAACTGATTTCATTTTCATTCTTCATTTAACTGATTTCATCGTTAACTGATTTCATCGTTAACTGATTTCATCGTTAACTGATTTCATCTTTAACTGATTTCATCGTTAACTGATTTCATCGTTAACTGATTTCATCTTCATTTAACTGATTTCATTGTTAACTGATTTCATCGTTAATTGATTTCATCGTTAACTGATTTCATCTTCATTTAACTGATTTCATCGTTAACTGATTTCATCGTTAACTGATTTCATCGTTAACTGATTTCATCTTCATTTAACTGATTTCATTGTTAACTGATTTCATCGTTAACTGATTTCATCTTCATTTAATTGATTTCATCGTTAACTGATTTCATCTTCATTTAATTGATTTCATCGTTAACTGATTTCATCGTTAACTGATTTCATCGTTAACTGATTTCATCTTCATTTAACTGATTTCATCGTTAACTGATTTCATCGTTAACTGATTTCATCTTCATTTAACTGATTTCATCGTTAACTGATTTCATCGTTAACTGATTTCATCTTCATTTAACTGATTTCATCGTTAACTGATTTCATCGTTAACTGATTTCATCGTTAACTGATTTCATCGTTAACTGATTTCATCTTCATTTAACTGATTTCATTGTTAACTGATTTCATCGTTAACTGATTTCATCTTCATTTAACTGATTTCATCGTTAACTGATTTCATCGTTAACTGATTTCATCGTTAACTGATTTCATCTTCATTTAACTGATTTCATTTTCATTCTTCATTTAACTGATTTCATCGTTAACTGATTTCATCTTCATTTAACTGATTTCATCGTTAACTGATTTCATCGTTAACTGATTTCATCGTTAACTGATTTCATCTTTAACTGATTTCATCGTTAACTGATTTCATCTTCATTTAACTGATTTCATCGTTAACTGATTTCATCTTCATTTAATTGATTTCATCGTTAACTGATTTCATCGTTAACTGATTTCATCGTTAACTGATTTCATCTTCATTTAACTGATTTCATCGTTAACTGATTTCATCGTTAACTGATTTCATCTTCATTTAACTGATTTCATTTTCATTCTTCATTTAACTGATTTCATCGTTAACTGATTTCATCTTCATTTAATTGATTTCATCGTTAACTGATTTCATCGTTAACTGATTTCATCGTTAACTGATTTCATCTTCATTTAACTGATTTCATCGTTAACTGATTTCATCGTTAACTGATTTCATCGTTAACTGATTTCATCTTCATTTAACTGATTTCATCGTTAACTGATTTCATCGTTAACTGATTTCATCTTCATTTAACTGATTTCATCGTTAACTGATTTCATCGTTAATTGATTTCATCGTTAACTGATTTCATTTTCATTCTTCATTTAACTGATTTCATCGTTAACTGATTTCATCGTTAACTGATTTCATCTTCATTTAACTGATTTCATCGTTAACTGATTTCATCGTTAATTGATTTCATCGTTAACTGATTTCATCTTCATTCTTCATTTAACTGATTTCATCGTTAACTGATTTCATCTTCATTTAACTGATTTCATCGTTAACTGATTTCATCGTTAACTGATTTCATCGTTAACTGATTTCATCTTCATTTAACTGATTTCATCGTTAACTGATTTCATCTTCATTCTTCATTTAACTGATTTCATCTTTAACTGATTTCATCGTTAACTGATTTCATCTTCATTTAACTGATTTCATCGTTAATTGATTTCATCGTTAACTGATTTCATCGTTAACTGATTTCATCTTCATTTAACTGATTTCATCGTTAACTGATTTCATCGTTAACTGATTTCATCTTCATTTAACTGATTTCATCGTTAACTGATTTCATCGTTAACTGATTTCATCTTCATTTAACTGATTTCATCTTCATTTAACTGATTTCATCGTTAACTGATTTCATCGTTAACTGATTTCATCGTTAACTGATTTCATCTTCATTTAATTGATTTCATCGTTAACTGATTTCATCGTTAACTGATTTCATCGTTAACTGATTTCATCTTCATTTAACTGATTTCATCGTTAACTGATTTCATCGTTAACTGATTTCATCGTTAACTGATTTCATCTTCATTTAACTGATTTCATCGTTAACTGATTTCATCGTTAACTGATTTCATCTTCATTTAACTGATTTCATCGTTAACTGATTTCATCGTTAATTGATTTCATCGTTAACTGATTTCATTTTCATTTTTCATTTAACTGATTTCATCGTTAACTGATTTCATCGTTAACTGATTTCATCTTCATTTAACTGATTTCATCGTTAACTGATTTCATCGTTAATTGATTTCATCGTTAACTGATTTCATCTTCATTCTTCATTTAACTGATTTCATCGTTAACTGATTTCATCTTCATTTAACTGATTTCATCGTTAACTGATTTCATCGTTAACTGATTTCATCGTTAACTGATTTCATCTTCATTTAACTGATTTCATCGTTAACTGATTTCATCTTCATTCTTCATTTAACTGATTTCATCTTTAACTGATTTCATCGTTAACTGATTTCATCTTCATTTAACTGATTTCATCGTTAATTGATTTCATCGTTAACTGATTTCATCGTTAACTGATTTCATCTTCATTTAACTGATTTCATCGTTAACTGATTTCATCGTTAACTGATTTCATCTTTAACTGATTTCATCTTCATTTAACTGATTTCATCGTTAACTGATTTCATCGTTAACTGATTTCATCTTCATTTAACTGATTTCATTGTTAACTGATTTCATCGTTAACTGATTTCATCTTCATTTAACTGATTTCATCGTTAACTGATTTCATCGTTAACTGATTTCATCGTTAACTGATTTCATCTTCATTTAACTGATTTCATTTTCATTCTTCATTTAACTGATTTCATCGTTAACTGATTTCATCTTCATTTAACTGATTTCATCGTTAACTGATTTCATCGTTAACTGATTTCATCGTTAACTGATTTCATCTTTAACTGATTTCATCGTTAACTGATTTCATCTTCATTTAACTGATTTCATCGTTAACTGATTTCATCTTCATTTAATTGATTTCATCGTTAACTGATTTCATCGTTAACTGATTTCATCGTTAACTGATTTCATCTTCATTTAACTGATTTCATCGTTAACTGATTTCATCGTTAACTGATTTCATCGTTAACTGATTTCATCTTTAACTGATTTCATCGTTAACTGATTTCATCTTCATTTAACTGATTTCATCGTTAACTGATTTCATCTTCATTTAATTGATTTCATCGTTAACTGATTTCATCGTTAACTGATTTCATCGTTAACTGATTTCATCTTCATTTAACTGATTTCATCGTTAACTGATTTCATCGTTAACTGATTTCATCTTCATTTAACTGATTTCATCGTTAACTGATTTCATCGTTAATTGATTTCATCGTTAACTGATTTCATTTTCATTCTTCATTTAACTGATTTCATCGTTAACTGATTTCATCTTCATTTAACTGATTTCATCGTTAACTGATTTCATCGTTAACTGATTTCATCTTCATTTAACTGATTTCATCGTTAACTGATTTCATCGTTAATTGATTTCATCGTTAACTGATTTCATTTTCATTCTTCATTTAACTGATTTCATCGTTAACTGATTTCATCGTTAACTGATTTCATCTTCATTTAACTGATTTCATCGTTAACTGATTTCATCGTTAATTGATTTCATCGTTAACTGATTTCATCTTCATTCTTCATTTAACTGATTTCATCGTTAACTGATTTCATCTTCATTTAACTGATTTCATCGTTAACTGATTTCATCGTTAACTGATTTCATCGTTAACTGATTTCATCTTCATTTAACTGATTTCATTGTTAACTGATTTCATCGTTAACTGATTTCATCTTCATTTAACTGATTTCATCGTTAACTGATTTCATCGTTAACTGATTTCATCTTCATTTAACTGATTTCATTTTCATTCTTCATTTAACTGATTTCATCGTTAACTGATTTCATCTTCATTTAACTGATTTCATTTTCATTCTTCATTTAACTGATTTCATCTTCATTTAACTGATTTCATCGTTAACTGATTTCATCGTTAACTGATTTCATCGTTAACTGATTTCATCTTTAACTGATTTCATCGTTAACTGATTTCATCTTCATTTAACTGATTTCATCGTTAACTGATTTCATCTTCATTTAATTGATTTCATCGTTAACTGATTTCATCGTTAACTGATTTCATCGTTAACTGATTTCATCTTCATTTAACTGATTTCATCGTTAACTGATTTCATCGTTAACTGATTTCATCTTCATTTAACTGATTTCATTTTCATTCTTCATTTAACTGATTTCATCGTTAACTGATTTCATCTTCATTTAATTGATTTCATCGTTAACTGATTTCATCGTTAACTGATTTCATCGTTAACTGATTTCATCTTCATTTAACTGATTTCATCGTTAACTGATTTCATCGTTAACTGATTTCATCGTTAACTGATTTCATCGTTAACTGATTTCATCTTCATTTAACTGATTTCATCGTTAACTGATTTCATCTTCATTTAATTGATTTCATCGTTAACTGATTTCATCGTTAACTGATTTCATCTTCATTTAACTGATTTCATCGTTAACTGATTTCATCTTCATTTAACTGATTTCATCGTTAACTGATTTCATCGTTAATTGATTTCATCGTTAACTGATTTCATTTTCATTCTTCATTTAACTGATTTCATCGTTAACTGATTTCATCGTTAACTGATTTCATCTTCATTTAACTGATTTCATCGTTAACTGATTTCATCGTTAACTGATTTCATCTTCATTTAACTGATTTCATCGTTAACTGATTTCATCGTTAATTGATTTCATCGTTAACTGATTTCATTTTCATTCTTCATTTAACTGATTTCATCGTTAACTGATTTCATCGTTAACTGATTTCATCGTTAACTGATTTCATCTTCATTTAACTGATTTCATCGTTAACTGATTTCATCGTTAACTGATTTCATCTTCATTTAACTGATTTCATCGTTAACTGATTTCATCGTTAATTGATTTCATCGTTAACTGATTTCATTTTCATTCTTCATTTAACTGATTTCATCGTTAACTGATTTCATCGTTAACTGATTTCATCTTCATTTAACTGATTTCATCGTTAACTGATTTCATCGTTAATTGATTTCATCGTTAACTGATTTCATCTTCATTCTTCATTTAACTGATTTCATCGTTAACTGATTTCATCTTCATTTAACTGATTTCATCGTTAACTGATTTCATCGTTAACTGATTTCATCGTTAACTGATTTCATCTTCATTTAACTGATTTCATCGTTAACTGATTTCATCTTCATTCTTCATTTAACTGATTTCATCTTTAACTGATTTCATCGTTAACTGATTTCATCGTTAACTGATTTCATCGTTAACTGATTTCATCTTCATTTAACTGATTTCATTGTTAATTGATTTCATCGTTAACTGATTTCATCGTTAATTGATTTCATCGTTAACTGATTTCATCTTCATTTAACTGATTTCATCGTTAACTGATTTCATCTTCATTCTTCATTTAACTGATTTCATCTTTAACTGATTTCATCGTTAACTGATTTCATCTTCATTTAACTGATTTCATCGTTAATTGATTTCATCGTTAACTGATTTCATCGTTAATTGATTTCATCGTTAACTGATTTCATCTTCATTTAACTGATTTCATCGTTAACTGATTTCATCTTCATTCTTCATTTAACTGATTTCATCTTTAACTGATTTCATCGTTAACTGATTTCATCTTCATTTAACTGATTTCATCGTTAACTGATTTCATCGTTAACTGATTTCATCTTCATTTAATTGATTTCATCGTTAACTGATTTCATCGTTAACTGATTTCATCGTTAACTGATTTCATCTTCATTTAACTGATTTCATCGTTAACTGATTTCATCGTTAACTGATTTCATCGTTAACTGATTTCATCTTCATTTAACTGATTTCATCGTTAACTGATTTCATCGTTAACTGATTTCATCTTCATTTAACTGATTTCATCGTTAACTGATTTCATCGTTAATTGATTTCATCGTTAACTGATTTCATTTTCATTCTTCATTTAACTGATTTCATCGTTAACTGATTTCATCGTTAACTGATTTCATCTTCATTTAACTGATTTCATCGTTAACTGATTTCATCGTTAATTGATTTCATCGTTAACTGATTTCATCTTCATTCTTCATTTAACTGATTTCATCGTTAACTGATTTCATCTTCATTTAACTGATTTCATCGTTAACTGATTTCATCGTTAACTGATTTCATCGTTAACTGATTTCATCTTCATTTAACTGATTTCATCGTTAACTGATTTCATCTTCATTCTTCATTTAACTGATTTCATCTTTAACTGATTTCATCGTTAACTGATTTCATCTTCATTTAACTGATTTCATCGTTAATTGATTTCATCGTTAACTGATTTCATCGTTAACTGATTTCATCTTCATTTAACTGATTTCATCGTTAACTGATTTCATCGTTAACTGATTTCATCTTTAACTGATTTCATCTTCATTTAACTGATTTCATCGTTAACTGATTTCATCGTTAACTGATTTCATCGTTAACTGATTTCATCTTCATTTAACTGATTTCATTGTTAACTGATTTCATCGTTAACTGATTTCATCTTCATTTAACTGATTTCATCGTTAACTGATTTCATCGTTAACTGATTTCATCGTTAACTGATTTCATCTTCATTTAACTGATTTCATTGTTAACTGATTTCATCGTTAACTGATTTCATCTTCATTTAACTGATTTCATCGTTAACTGATTTCATCGTTAACTGATTTCATCGTTAACTGATTTCATCTTCATTTAACTGATTTCATTTTCATTCTTCATTTAACTGATTTCATCGTTAACTGATTTCATCTTCATTTAACTGATTTCATCGTTAACTGATTTCATCGTTAACTGATTTCATCTTTAACTGATTTCATCGTTAACTGATTTCATCTTCATTTAACTGATTTCATCGTTAACTGATTTCATCTTCATTTAATTGATTTCATCGTTAACTGATTTCATCGTTAACTGATTTCATCGTTAACTGATTTCATCTTCATTTAACTGATTTCATCGTTAACTGATTTCATCGTTAACTGATTTCATCGTTAACTGATTTCATCTTTAACTGATTTCATCGTTAACTGATTTCATCTTCATTTAACTGATTTCATCGTTAACTGATTTCATCTTCATTTAATTGATTTCATCGTTAACTGATTTCATCGTTAACTGATTTCATCGTTAACTGATTTCATCTTCATTTAACTGATTTCATCGTTAACTGATTTCATCGTTAACTGATTTCATCTTCATTTAACTGATTTCATCGTTAACTGATTTCATCGTTAATTGATTTCATCGTTAACTGATTTCATTTTCATTCTTCATTTAACTGATTTCATCGTTAACTGATTTCATCGTTAACTGATTTCATCTTCATTTAACTGATTTCATCGTTAACTGATTTCATCGTTAACTGATTTCATCTTCATTTAACTGATTTCATCGTTAACTGATTTCATCGTTAATTGATTTCATCGTTAACTGATTTCATTTTCATTCTTCATTTAACTGATTTCATCGTTAACTGATTTCATCGTTAACTGATTTCATCTTCATTTAACTGATTTCATCGTTAACTGATTTCATCGTTAATTGATTTCATCGTTAACTGATTTCATCTTCATTCTTCATTTAACTGATTTCATCGTTAACTGATTTCATCTTCATTTAACTGATTTCATCGTTAACTGATTTCATCGTTAACTGATTTCATCGTTAACTGATTTCATCTTCATTTAACTGATTTCATTGTTAACTGATTTCATCGTTAACTGATTTCATCTTCATTTAACTGATTTCATCGTTAACTGATTTCATCGTTAACTGATTTCATCGTTAACTGATTTCATCTTCATTTAACTGATTTCATTTTCATTCTTCATTTAACTGATTTCATCGTTAACTGATTTCATCTTCATTTAACTGATTTCATCGTTAACTGATTTCATCGTTAACTGATTTCATCGTTAACTGATTTCATCTTTAACTGATTTCATCGTTAACTGATTTCATCTTCATTTAACTGATTTCATCGTTAACTGATTTCATCTTCATTTAATTGATTTCATCGTTAACTGATTTCATCGTTAACTGATTTCATCGTTAACTGATTTCATCTTCATTTAACTGATTTCATCGTTAACTGATTTCATCGTTAACTGATTTCATCTTCATTTAACTGATTTCATTTTCATTCTTCATTTAACTGATTTCATCGTTAACTGATTTCATCTTCATTTAATTGATTTCATCGTTAACTGATTTCATCGTTAACTGATTTCATCGTTAACTGATTTCATCTTCATTTAACTGATTTCATCGTTAACTGATTTCATCGTTAACTGATTTCATCGTTAACTGATTTCATCTTCATTTAACTGATTTCATCGTTAACTGATTCCATCGTTAACTGATTTCATCTTCATTTAACTGATTTCATCGTTAACTGATTTCATCGTTAATTGATTTCATCGTTAACTGATTTCATTTTCATTCTTCATTTAACTGATTTCATCGTTAACTGATTTCATCGTTAACTGATTTCATCTTCATTTAACTGATTTCATCGTTAACTGATTTCATCGTTAATTGATTTCATCGTTAACTGATTTCATCTTCATTCTTCATTTAACTGATTTCATCGTTAACTGATTTCATCTTCATTTAACTGATTTCATCGTTAACTGATTTCATCGTTAACTGATTTCATCGTTAACTGATTTCATCTTCATTTAACTGATTTCATCGTTAACTGATTTCATCTTCATTCTTCATTTAACTGATTTCATCTTTAACTGATTTCATCGTTAACTGATTTCATCTTCATTTAACTGATTTCATCGTTAATTGATTTCATCGTTAACTGATTTCATCTTCATTTAACTGATTTCATCGTTAACTGATTTCATCTTCATTCTTCATTTAACTGATTTCATCTTTAACTGATTTCATCGTTAACTGATTTCATCGTTAACTGATTTCATCTTCATTTAACTGATTTCATCTTCATTTAACTGATTTCATCGTTAACTGATTTCATCGTTAACTGATTTCATCTTCATTTAATTGATTTCATCGTTAACTGATTTCATCGTTAACTGATTTCATCGTTAACTGATTTCATCTTCATTTAACTGATTTCATCGTTAACTGATTTCATCGTTAACTGATTTCATCGTTAACTGATTTCATCTTCATTTAACTGATTTCATCGTTAACTGATTTCATCGTTAACTGATTTCATCTTCATTTAACTGATTTCATCGTTAACTGATTTCATCGTTAATTGATTTCATCGTTAACTGATTTCATTTTCATTCTTCATTTAACTGATTTCATCGTTAACTGATTTCATCGTTAACTGATTTCATCTTCATTTAACTGATTTCATCGTTAACTGATTTCATCGTTAATTGATTTCATCGTTAACTGATTTCATCTTCATTCTTCATTTAACTGATTTCATCGTTAACTGATTTCATCTTCATTTAACTGATTTCATCGTTAACTGATTTCATCGTTAACTGATTTCATCGTTAACTGATTTCATCTTCATTTAACTGATTTCATCGTTAACTGATTTCATCTTCATTCTTCATTTAACTGATTTCATCTTTAACTGATTTCATCGTTAACTGATTTCATCTTCATTTAACTGATTTCATCGTTAATTGATTTCATCGTTAACTGATTTCATCGTTAACTGATTTCATCTTCATTTAACTGATTTCATCGTTAACTGATTTCATCGTTAACTGATTTCATCTTAACTGATTTCATCTTCATTTAACTGATTTCATCGTTAACTGATTTCATCGTTAACTGATTTCATCGTTAACTGATTTCATCGTTAACTGATTTCATCTTCATTTAACTGATTTCATTGTTAACTGATTTCATCGTTAACTGATTTCATCTTCATTTAACTGATTTCATCGTTAACTGATTTCATCGTTAACTGATTTCATCTTCATTTAACTGATTTCATTTTCATTCTTCATTTAACTGATTTCATCGTTAACTGATTTCATCTTCATTTAACTGATTTCATCGTTAACTGATTTCATCGTTAACTGATTTCATCGTTAACTGATTTCATCTTTAACTGATTTCATCGTTAACTGATTTCATCTTCATTTAACTGATTTCATCGTTAACTGATTTCATCTTCATTTAATTGATTTCATCGTTAACTGATTTCATCGTTAACTGATTTCATCGTTAACTGATTTCATCTTCATTTAACTGATTTCATCGTTAACTGATTTCATCGTTAACTGATTTCATCGTTAACTGATTTCATCTTTAACTGATTTCATCGTTAACTGATTTCATCTTCATTTAACTGATTTCATCGTTAACTGATTTCATCTTCATTTAATTGATTTCATCGTTAACTGATTTCATCGTTAACTGATTTCATCGTTAACTGATTTCATCTTCATTTAACTGATTTCATCGTTAACTGATTTCATCGTTAACTGATTTCATCTTCATTTAACTGATTTCATCGTTAACTGATTTCATCGTTAATTGATTTCATCGTTAACTGATTTCATCTTCATTTAACTGATTTCATCGTTAACTGATTTCATCGTTAACTGATTTCATCTTTAACTGATTTCATCTTCATTTAACTGATTTCATCGTTAACTGATTTCATCTTCATTTAATTGATTTCATCGTTAACTGATTTCATCGTTAACTGATTTCATCGTTAACTGATTTCATCTTCATTTAACTGATTTCATCGTTAACTGATTTCATCGTTAACTGATTTCATCTTCATTTAACTGATTTCATCGTTAACTGATTTCATCGTTAATTGATTTCATCGTTAACTGATTTCATCTTCATTTAACTGATTTCATCGTTAACTGATTTCATCGTTAACTGATTTCATCTTTAACTGATTTCATCTTCATTTAACTGATTTCATCGTTAACTGATTTCATCTTCATTTAATTGATTTCATCGTTAACTGATTTCATCGTTAACTGATTTCATCGTTAACTGATTTCATCTTCATTTAACTGATTTCATCGTTAACTGATTTCATCGTTAACTGATTTCATCGTTAACTGATTTCATCTTCATTTAACTGATTTCATCGTTAACTGATTTCATCGTTAACTGATTTCATCGTTAACTGATTTCATCTTCATTTAACTGATTTCATCGTTAACTGATTTCATCGTTAATTGATTTCATCGTTAACTGATTTCATTTTCATTCTTCATTTAACTGATTTCATCGTTAACTGATTTCATCGTTAACTGATTTCATCTTCATTTAACTGATTTCATCGTTAACTGATTTCATCGTTAATTGATTTCATCGTTAACTGATTTCATCTTCATTCTTCATTTAACTGATTTCATCGTTAACTGATTTCATCTTCATTTAACTGATTTCATCGTTAACTGATTTCATCGTTAACTGATTTCATCTTCATTTAACTGATTTCATCGTTAACTGATTTCATCTTCATTCTTCATTTAACTGATTTCATCTTTAACTGATTTCATCGTTAACTGATTTCATCTTCATTTAACTGATTTCATCGTTAATTGATTTCATCGTTAACTGATTTCATCGTTAACTGATTTCATCTTCATTTAACTGATTTCATCGTTAACTGATTTCATTGTTAACTGATTTCATCTTTAACTGATTTCATCTTCATTTAACTGATTTCATCGTTAACTGATTTCATCGTTAACTGATTTCATCTTCATTTAACTGATTTCATTGTTAACTGATTTCATCGTTAACTGATTTCATCTTCATTTAACTGATTTCATCGTTAACTGATTTCATCGTTAACTGATTTCATCGTTAACTGATTTCATCTTCATTTAACTGATTTCATTTTCATTCTTCATTTAACTGATTTCATCGTTAACTGATTTCATCTTCATTTAACTGATTTCATCGTTAACTGATTTCATCGTTAACTGATTTCATCGTTAACTGATTTCATCTTTAACTGATTTCATCGTTAACTGATTTCATCTTCATTTAACTGATTTCATCGTTAACTGATTTCATCTTCATTTAATTGATTTCATCGTTAACTGATTTCATCGTTAACTGATTTCATCGTTAACTGATTTCATCTTCATTTAACTGATTTCATCGTTAACTGATTTCATCGTTAACTGATTTCATCGTTAACTGATTTCATCTTCATTTAACTGATTTCATCTTCATTTAACTGATTTCATCGTTAACTGATTTCATCGTTAACTGATTTCATCTTCATTTAATTGATTTCATCGTTAACTGATTTCATCGTTAACTGATTTCATCGTTAACTGATTTCATCTTCATTTAACTGATTTCATCGTTAACTGATTTCATCGTTAACTGATTTCATCTTCATTTAATTGATTTCATCGTTAACTGATTTCATCGTTAACTGATTTCATCGTTAACTGATTTCATCTTCATTTAACTGATTTCATCGTTAACTGATTTCATCGTTAACTGATTTCATCGTTAACTGATTTCATCGTTAACTGATTTCATCTTCATTTAACTGATTTCATCGTTAACTGATTTCATCGTTAACTGATTTCATCTTCATTTAACTGATTTCATCGTTAACTGATTTCATCGTTAATTGATTTCATCGTTAACTGATTTCATTTTCATTCTTCATTTAACTGATTTCATCGTTAACTGATTTCATCGTTAACTGATTTCATCTTCATTTAACTGATTTCATCGTTAACTGATTTCATCGTTAATTGATTTCATCGTTAACTGATTTCATCTTCATTCTTCATTTAACTGATTTCATCGTTAACTGATTTCATCTTCATTTAACTGATTTCATCGTTAACTGATTTCATCGTTAACTGATTTCATCGTTAACTGATTTCATCTTCATTTAACTGATTTCATCGTTAACTGAT
This sequence comes from Semicossyphus pulcher, assembly GCF_022749685.1. Taxonomy (NCBI): domain Eukaryota; kingdom Metazoa; phylum Chordata; class Actinopteri; order Labriformes; family Labridae; genus Semicossyphus; species Semicossyphus pulcher. The sequence continues at coordinate 1,102,867 of NW_027211709.1, read as the reverse complement.
TTCATCTTCATTCTTCATTTAACTGATTTCATCTTTAACTGATTTCATCGTTAACTGATTTCATCTTCATTTAACTGATTTCATCGTTAATTGATTTCATCGTTAACTGATTTCATCGTTAACTGATTTCATCTTCATTTAACTGATTTCATCGTTAACTGATTTCATCGTTAACTGATTTCATCTTTAACTGATTTCATCTTCATTTAACTGATTTCATCGTTAACTGATTTCATCGTTAACTGATTTCATCGTTAACTGATTTCATCGTTAACTGATTTCATCTTCATTTAACTGATTTCATTGTTAACTGATTTCATCGTTAACTGATTTCATCTTCATTTAACTGATTTCATCGTTAACTGATTTCATCGTTAACTGATTTCATCGTTAACTGATTTCATCTTCATTTAACTGATTTCATTTTCATTCTTCATTTAACTGATTTCATCGTTAACTGATTTCATCTTCATTTAACTGATTTCATCTTCATTTAACTGATTTCATCGTTAACTGATTTCATCGTTAACTGATTTCATCTTTAACTGATTTCATCGTTAACTGATTTCATCTTCATTTAACTGATTTCATCGTTAACTGATTTCATCTTCATTTAATTGATTTCATCGTTAACTGATTTCATCGTTAACTGATTTCATCGTTAACTGATTTCATCTTCATTTAACTGATTTCATCGTTAACTGATTTCATCGTTAACTGATTTCATCGTTAACTGATTTCATCTTCATTTAACTGATTTCATCGTTAACTGATTTCATCTTCATTTAACTGATTTCATCGTTAACTGATTTCATCTTCATTTAATTGATTTCATCGTTAACTGATTTCATCGTTAACTGATTTCATCGTTAACTGATTTCATCTTCATTTAACTGATTTCATCGTTAACTGATTCCATCGTTAACTGATTTCATCGTTAACTGATTTCATCTTCATTTAACTGATTTCATCGTTAACTGATTTCATCGTTAACTGATTTCATCGTTAACTGATTTCATCTTCATTTAACTGATTTCATTGTTAACTGATTTCATCGTTAACTGATTTCATCTTCATTTAACTGATTTCATCGTTAACTGATTTCATCGTTAACTGATTTCATCGTTAACTGATTTCATCTTCATTTAACTGATTTCATTTTCATTCTTCATTTAACTGATTTCATCGTTAACTGATTTCATCTTCATTTAACTGATTTCATCGTTAACTGATTTCATCGTTAACTGATTTCATCGTTAACTGATTTCATCTTTAACTGATTTCATCGTTAACTGATTTCATCTTCATTTAACTGATTTCATCGTTAACTGATTTCATCTTCATTTAATTGATTTCATCGTTAACTGATTTCATCGTTAACTGATTTCATCGTTAACTGATTTCATCTTCATTTAACTGATTTCATCGTTAACTGATTTCATCGTTAACTGATTTCATCTTCATTTAACTGATTTCATTTTCATTCTTCATTTAACTGATTTCATCGTTAACTGATTTCATCTTCATTTAATTGATTTCATCGTTAACTGATTTCATCGTTAACTGATTTCATCGTTAACTGATTTCATCTTCATTTAACTGATTTCATCGTTAACTGATTTCATCGTTAACTGATTTCATCGTTAACTGATTTCATCTTCATTTAACTGATTTCATCGTTAACTGATTTCATCGTTAACTGATTTCATCTTCATTTAACTGATTTCATCGTTAACTGATTTCATCGTTAATTGATTTCATCGTTAACTGATTTCATTTTCATTCTTCATTTAACTGATTTCATCGTTAACTGATTTCATCGTTAACTGATTTCATCTTCATTTAACTGATTTCATCGTTAACTGATTTCATCGTTAATTGATTTCATCGTTAACTGATTTCATCTTCATTCTTCATTTAACTGATTTCATCGTTAACTGATTTCATCTTCATTTAACTGATTTCATCGTTAACTGATTTCATCGTTAACTGATTTCATCGTTAACTGATTTCATCTTCATTTAACTGATTTCATCGTTAACTGATTTCATCTTCATTCTTCATTTAACTGATTTCATCGTTAACTGATTTCATCTTTAACTGATTTCATCGTTAACTGATTTCATCGTTAACTGATTTCATCTTCATTTAACTGATTTCATCGTTAACTGATTTCATCGTTAACTGATTTCATCTTTAACTGATTTCATCGTTAACTGATTTCATCTTCATTTAACTGATTTCATCGTTAACTGATTTCATCTTCATTTAACTGATTTCATCGTTAACTGATTTCATCGTTAACTGATTTCATCGTTAACTGATTTCATCTTCATTTAACTGATTCCATCGTTAACTGATTTCATCGTTAACTGATTTCATCGTTAACTGATTTCATCTTCATTTAACTGATTTCATCGTTAACTGATTTCATCGTTAACTGATTTCATCTTTAACTGATTTCATCGTTAACTGATTTCATCTTCATTTAACTGATTTCATCGTTAACTGATTTCATCGTTAACTGATTTCATCGTTAACTGATTTCATCTTCATTTAACTGATTTCATCGTTAACTGATTTCATCGTTAACTGATTCCATCGTTAACTGATTTCATCGTTAACTGATTTCATCTTCATTTAACTGATTTCATCGTTAACTGATTTCATCTTCATTTAACTGATTTCATCGTTAACTGATTTCATCGTTAACTGATTTCATCGTTAACTGATTTCATCTTCATTTAACTGATTTCATTTTCATTCTTCATTTAACTGATTTCATCGTTAACTGATTTCATCTTCATTTAACTGATTTCATCGTTAACTGATTTCATCTTCATTTAACTGATTTCATCGTTAACTGATTTCATCTTCATTTAATTGATTTCATCGTTAACTGATTTCATCGTTAACTGATTTCATCGTTAACTGATTTCATCTTCATTTAACTGATTTCATCGTTAACTGATTTCATCGTTAACTGATTTCATCGTTAACTGATTCCATCGTTAACTGATTTCATCGTTAACTGATTTCATCTTCATTTAACTGATTTCATCGTTAACTGATTTCATCGTTAACTGATTTCATCTTCATTTAACTGATTTCATCGTTAACTGATTTCATCTTTAACTGATTTCATCGTTAACTGATTTCATCGTTAACTGATTTCATCTTCATTTAACTGATTTCATCGTTAACTGATTTCATCGTTAACTGATTTCATCTTCATTTAACTGATTTCATCGTTAACTGATTTCATCGTTAACTGATTTCATCTTCATTTAACTGATTTCATCGTTAACTGATTTCATCGTTAACTGATTCCATCGTTAACTGATTTCATCTTTAACTGATTTCATCGTTAACTGATTTCATCTTCATTTAACTGATTTCATCGTTAACTGATTTCATCTTCATTCAACTGATTTCATCGTTAACTGATTTCGTCTTCATTTAACTGATTTCATCGTTAACTGATTTCATCTTTAACTGATTTCATCGTTAACTGATTTCATCTTCATTTAACTGATTTCATCGTTAACTGATTTCATCGTTAACTGATTTCATCGTTAACTGATTTCATCTTCATTTAACTGATTTCATCGTTAACTGATTTCATCGTTAACTGATTTCATCGTTAACTGATTTCATCTTCATTTAACTGATTTCATCGTTCACTGATTTCATCGTTAACTGATTTCATCTTCATTTAACTGATTTCATCGTTAACTGATTTCATCTTCATTCAACTGATTTCATCGTTAACTGATTTCGTCTTCATTTAACTGATTTCATCGTTAACTGATTTCATCTTTAACTGATTTCATCGTTAACTGATTTCATCTTCATTTAACTGATTTCATCGTTAACTGATTTCATCGTTAACTGATTTCATCGTTAACTGATTTCATCTTCATTTAACTGATTCCATCGTTAACTGATTTCATCGTTAACTGATTTCATCTTCATTTAACTGATTTCATCGTTAACTTATTTCATCGTTAACTGATTCCATCGTTAACTGATTTCATCTTTAACTGATTTCATCGTTAACTGATTTCATCTTCATTTAACTGATTTCATCGTTAACTGATTTCATCTTCATTTAATTGATTTCATCGTTAACTGATTTCATCCTTAACTGATTTCATCTTCATTTAACTGATTTCATCGTTAACTGATTTCATCGTTAACTGATTTCATCTTCATTTAACTGATTTCATCGTTAACTGATTTCATCGTTAACTGATTTCATCTTCATTTAACTGATTTCATCGTTAACTGATTTCATCTTCATTTAACTGATTTCATCGTTAACTGATTTCATCGTTAACTGATTTCATCTTCATTTAACTGATTTCATCGTTAACTGATTTCATCGTTAACTGATTTCATCTTCATTTAACTGATTTCATCGTTAACTGATTTCATCGTTAACTGATTTCATCTTTAACTGATTTCATCGTTAACTGATTTCATCTTCATTTAACTGATTTCATCGTTAACTGATTTCATCTTCATTTAACTGATTTCATCGTTAACTGATTTCATCGTTAACTGATTTCATCTTCATTTAACTGATTTCATCGTTAACTGATTTCATCGTTAACTGATTTCATCTTTAACTGATTTCATCGTTAACTGATTTCATCTTCATTTAACTGATTTCATCGTTAACTGATTTCATCGTTAACTGATTTCATCTTCATTTAACTGATTTCATCGTTAACTGATTTCATCTTTAACTGATTTCATCGTTAACTGATTTCATCGTTAACTGATTTCATCTTCATTTAACTGATTCCATCGTTAACTGATTTCATCGTTAACTGATTTCATCTTCATTTAACTGATTCCATCGTTAACTGATTTCATCGTTAACTGATTTCATCGTTAACTGATTTCATCTTCATTTAACTGATTTCATCTTCATTTAACTGATTTCATCGTTAACTGATTTCATCTTCATTTAACTGATTTCATCGTTAACTGATTTCATCGTTAACTGATTTCATCTTCATTTAACTGATTTCATCGTTAACTGATTTCATCGTTAACTGATTCCATCGTTAACTGATTTCATCTTCATTTAACTGATTTCATCGTTAACTGATTTCATCTTCATTTAACTGATTCCATCGTTAACTGATTCCATCGTTAACTGATTTCATCGTTAACTGATTTCATCTTCATTTAACTGATTTCATTTTCATTCTTCATTTAACTGATTTCATCGTTAACTGATTTCATCTTCATTTAACTGATTTCATCGTTAACTGATTTCATCGTTAACTGATTTCATGGTTAACTGATTTCATCTTCATTTAACTGATTTCATCGTTAACTGATTTCATCGTTAACTGATTTCATCTTTAACTGATTTCATCGTTAACTGATTTCATCTTCATTTAACTGATTTCATCGTTAACTGATTTCATCTTCATTTAACTGATTCCATCGTTAACTGATTTCATCGTTAACTGATTTCATCGTTAACTGATTTCATCTTCATTTAACTGATTTCATCGTTAACTGATCTCATCGTTAACTGATCTCATCGTTAACTGATTCCATCGTTAACTGATTTCACCGTGAACTGATTTCATCTTCATTTAACTGATTCCATCGTTAACTGATTTCATCGTTAACTGATTTCATCGTTAACTGATTTCATCTTTAACTGATTTCATCGTTAACTGATTTCATCTTCATTTAACTGATTTCATTTTCATTCTTCATTTAACTGATTTCATCGTTAACTGATTTCATCGTTAACTGATTTCATCTTCATTTAACTGATTTCATCGTTAACTGATTTCATCGTTAATTGATTTCATCGTTAACTGATTTCATCTTCATTCTTCATTTAACTGATTTCATCGTTAACTGATTTCATCGTTAACTGATTTCATCTTCATTTAACTGATTTCATCGTTAACTGATTTCATCTTCATTCTTCATTTAACTGATTTCATCTTTAACTGATTTCATCGTTAACTGATTTCATCTTCATTTAACTGATTTCATCGTTAATTGATTTCATCGTTAACTGATTTCATCGTTAACTGATTTCATCTTCATTTAACTGATTTCATCGTTAAATGATTTCATCGTTAACTGATTTCATCTTTAACTGATTTCATCTTCATTTAACTGATTTCATCGTTAACTGATTTCATCGTTAACTGATTTCATCGTTAACTGATTTCATCTTCATTTAACTGATTCCATCGTTAACTGATTTCATCGTTAACTGATTTCATCTTCATTTAACTGATTCCATCGTTAACTGATTTCATCGTTAACTGATTTCATCTTCATTTAACTGATTTCATCGTTAACTGATTTCATCGTTAACTGATTTCATCTTCATTTAACTGATTCCATCGTTAACTGATTTCATCGTTAACTGATTTCATCTTCATTTAACTGATTTCATCGTTAACTGATTTCATCGTTAACTGATTTCATCTTCATTTAACTGATTTCATCGTTAACTGATTTCATCTTCATTTAACTGATTTCCTCGTTAACTGATTTCATCGTTAACTGATTTCATCTTCATTTAACTGATTCCATCGTTAACTGATTTCATCGTTAACTGATTTCATCGTTAACTGATTTCATCTTTAACTGATTTCATCGTTAACTGATTTCATCTTCATTTAACTGATTTCATCGTTAACTGATTTCATCGTTAACTGATTTCATCTTCATTTAACTGATTTCATTTTCATTCTTCATTTAACTGATTTCATCGTTAACTGATTTCATCTTCATTTAACTGATTTCATTTTCATTCTTCATTTAACTGATTTCATCGTTAACTGATTTCATCTTCATTTAACTGATTTCATCGTTAACTGATTTCATCGTTAACTGATTTCATCTTCATTTAACTGATTTCATCGTTAACTGATTTCATCGTTAACTGATTTCATCGTTAACTGATTTCATCTTCATTTAACTGATTTCATCGTTAACTGATTTCATCGTTAACTGATTTCATCTTCATTTAACTGATTTCATCGTTAACTGATTTCATCTTTAACTGATTTCATCGTTAACTGATTTCATCGTTAACTGATTTCATCTTTAACTGATTTCATCGTTAACTGATTTCATCTTCATTTAACTGATTTCATCGTTAACTGATTTCATCTTCATTTAACTGATTTCATCGTTAACTGATTTCATCGTTAACTGATTTCATCGTTAACTGATTTCATCTTCATTTAACTGATTCCATCGTTAACTGATTTCATCGTTAACTGATTTCATCGTTAACTGATTTCATCTTCATTTAACTGATTTCATCGTTAACTGATTTCATCGTTAACTGATTTCATCTTTAACTGATTTCATCGTTAACTGATTTCATCTTCATTTAACTGATTTCATCGTTAACTGATTTCATCGTTAACTGATTTCATCGTTAACTGATTTCATCGTTAACTGATTTCATCTTCATTTAACTGATTTCATCGTTAACTGATTTCATCGTTAACTGATTCCATCGTTAACTGATTTCATCGTTAACTGATTTCATCTTCATTTAACTGATTTCATCGTTAACTGATTTCATCTTCATTTAACTGATTTCATCGTTAACTGATTTCATCGTTAACTGATTTCATCTTCATTTAACTGATTTCATCGTTAATTGATTTCATCGTTAACTGATTTCATCTTTAACTGATTTCATCTTCATTTAACTGATTTCATCGTTAATTGATTTCATCGTTAACTGATTTCATCTTCATTTAACTGATTTCATCGTTAACTAATTTCATCGTTAACTGATTTCATCTTTAACTGATTTCATCTTCATTTAACTGATTTCATCGTTAACTGATTTCATCGTTAACTGATTTCATCGTTAACTGATTTCATCTTCATTTAACTGATTTCATCTTCATTTAACTGATTTCATCGTTAACTGATTTCATCTTCATTTAACTGATTCCATCGTTAACTGATTCCATCGTTAACTGATTTCATCGTTAACTGATTTCATCTTCATTTAACTGATTTCATTTTCATTCTTCATTTAACTGATTTCATCGTTAACTGATTTCATCTTCATTTAACTGATTTCATCGTTAACTGATTTCATCGTTAACTGATTTCATCGTTAACTGATTTCATCTTCATTTAACTGATTTCATCGTTAACTGATTTCATCGTTAACTGATTTCATCTTCATTTAACTGATTTCATCGTTAACTGATTTCATCTTCATTTAACTGATTCCATCGTTAACTGATTTCATCGTTAACTGATTTCATCTTCATTTAACTGATTTCATCGTTAACTGATTTCATCGTTAACTGATCTCATCGTTAACTGATTCCATCGTTAACTGATTTCACCGTGAACTGATTTCATCTTCATTTAACTGATTCCATCGTTAACTGATTTCATCGTTAACTGATTTCATCGTTAACTGATTTCATCTTCATTTAACTGATTTCATTTTCATTCTTCATTTAACTGATTTCATCGTTAACTGATTTCATCGTTAACTGATTTCATCTTCATTTAACTGATTTCATCGTTAACTGATTTCATCGTTAACTGATTTCATCGTTAACTGATTTCATCGTTAACTGATTTCATCTTCATTCTTCATTTAACTGATTTCATCTTTAACTGATTTCATCGTTAACTGATTTCATCTTCATTTAACTGATTTCATCGTTAATTGATTTCATCGTTAACTGATTTCATCTTTAACTGATTTCATCTTCATTTAACTGATTTCATCGTTAATTGATTTCATCGTTAACTGATTTCATCTTCATTTAACTGATTTCATCGTTAACTAATTTCATCGTTAACTGATTTCATCTTTAACTGATTTCATCTTCATTTAACTGATTTCATCGTTAACTGATTTCATCGTTAACTGATTTCATCGTTAACTGATTTCATCTTCATTTAACTGATTTCATCTTCATTTAACTGATTTCATCGTTAACTGATTTCATCGTTAACTGATTTCATCTTTAACTGATTTCATCGTTAACTGATTTCATCTTCATTTAACTGATTTCATCGTTAACTGATTTCATCGTTAACTGATTTCATCTTTAACTGATTTCATCGTTAACTGATTTCATCTTCATTTAACTGATTTCATCGTTAACTGATTCCATCGTTAACTGATTTCATCGTTAACTGATTTCATCTTTAACTGATTTCATCGTTAACTGATTTCATCTTCATTTAACTGATTTCATCGTTAACTGATTTCATCGTTAACTGATTTCATCTTTAACTGATTTCATCGTTAACTGATTTCATCTTCATTTAATTGATTTCATCGTTAACTGATTTCATCGTTAACTGATTTCATCGTTAACTGATTTCATCGTTAACTGATTTCATCTTCATTTAACTGATTTCATCGTTAACTGATTTCATCGTTAACTGATTCCATCGTTAACTGATTTCATCGTTAACTGATTTCATCGTTAACTGATTTCATCTTCATTTAACTGATTTCATCGTTAACTGATTTCATCGTTAACTGATTTCATCTTCATTTAACTGATTTCATCGTTAACTGATTTCATCGTTAACTGATTTCATCGTTAACTGATTTCATCGTTAACTGATTCCATCGTTAACTGATTTCATCTTTAACTGATTTCATCGTTAACTGATTTCATCTTCATTTAACTGATTTCATCGTTAACTGATTTCATCTTCATATAACTGATTTCATCGTTAAGTGATTTCATCGTTAACTGATTTCATCGTTAACTGATTTCATCTTCATTTAACTGATTTCATCGTTAACTGATTTCATCTTCATTTAACTGATTTCATCGTTAACTGATTTCATCTTCATTTAACTGATTTCATCGTTAACTGATTTCATCGTTAACTGATTTCATCGTTAACTGATTTCATCTTCATTCTTAATTTAACTGATTTCATCGTTAACTGATTTCATCGTTAACTGATTTCATCTTCATTTAACTGATTTCATCGTTAACTGATTTCATCGTTAACTGATTCCATCGTTAACTGATTTCATCTTCATTTAACTGATTTCATCGTTAACTGATTTCATCGTTAACTGATTCCATCGTTAACTGATTTCATCTTCATTTAACTGATTCCATCGTTAACTGATTCCATCGTTAACTGATTTCATCGTTAACTGATTTCATCTTCATTTAACTGATTTCATTTTCATTCTTCATTTAACTGATTTCATCGTTAACTGATTTCATCTTCATTTAACTGATTTCATCGTTAACTGATTTCATCTTCATTTAACTGATTCCATCGTTAACTGATTCCATCGTTAACTGATTTCATCGTTAACTGATTTCATCTTCATTTAACTGATTTCATTTTCATTCTTCATTTAACTGATTTCATCGTTAACTGATTTCATCGTTAACTGATTTCATCTTCATTTAACTGATTTCATCGTTAACTGATTTCATCGTTAACTGATTTCATCTTCATTTAACTGATTTCATCGTTAACTGATTTCATCGTTAACTGATTTCATCTTCATTTAACTGATTTCATCGTTAACTGATTTCATCTTCATTTAACTGATTTCATCGTTAACTGATTTCATCGTTAACTGATCTCATCGTTAACTGATTCCATCGTTAACTGATTTCACCGTGAACTGATTTCATCTTCATTTAACTGATTCCATCGTTAACTGATTTCATCGTTAACTGATTTCATCGTTAACTGATTTCATCTTCATTTAACTGATTTCATTTTCATTCTTCATTTAACTGATTTCATCGTTAACTGATTTCATCGTTAACTGATTTCATCTTTAACTGATTTCATCGTTAACTGATTTCATCTTCATTTAACTGATTTCATCGTTAACTGATTTCATCTTCATTTAACTGATTCCATCTTTAACTGATTCCATCGTTAACTGATTTCATCGTTAACTGATTTCATCTTCATTTAACTGATTTCATTTTCATTCTTCATTTAACTGATTTCATCGTTAACTGATTTCATCGTTAACTGATTTCATCTTCATTTAACTGATTTCATCGTTAACTGATTTCATCGTTAACTGATTTCATCTTCATTTAACTGATTTCATCGTTAACTGATTTCATCGTTAACTGATTTCATCTTCATTTAACTGATTTCATCGTTAACTGATTTCATCTTCATTTAACTGATTCCATCGTTAACTGATTTCATCGTTAACTGATTTCATCTTCATTTAACTGATTTCATCGTTAACTGATTTCATCGTTAACTGATCTCATCGTTAACTGATTCCATCGTTAACTGATTTCACCGTGAACTGATTTCATCTTCATTTAACTGATTCCATCGTTAACTGATTTCATCGTTAACTGATTTCATCGTTAACTGATTTCATCTTCATTCTTCATTTAACTGATTTCATCGTTAACTGATTTCATCGTTAACTGATTTCATCGTTAACTGATTTCATCTTCATTCTTCATTTAACTGATTTCATCTTTAATTGATTTCATCGTTGACTGATTTCATCTTCATTTAACTGATTTCATCGTTAATTGATTTCATCGTTAACTGATTTCATCTTTAACTGATTTCATCTTCATTTAACTGATTTCATCGTTAATTGATTTCATCGTTAACTGATTTCATCTTCATTTAACTGATTTCATCGTTAACTGATTTCATCGTTAACTGATTTCATCTTTAACTGATTTCATCTTCATTTAACTGATTTCATCGTTAACTGATTTCATCGTTAACTGATTTCATCTTCATTTAACTGATTTCATCTTCATTTAACTGATTTCATCGTTAACTGATTTCATCGTTAACTGATTTCATCTTTAACTGATTTCATCGTTAACTGATTTCATCTTCATTTAACTGATTTCATCTTCATTTAACTGATTTCATCGTTAACTGATTTCATCGTTAACTGATTTCATCGTTAACTGATTTCATCTTCATTTAACTGATTTCATCGTTAACTGATTTCATCGTTAACTGATTTCATCTTTAACTGATTTCATCGTTAACTGATTTCATCTTCATTTAACTGATTTCATCGTTAACTGATTCCATCGTTAACTGATTTCATCGTTAACTGATTTCATCGTTAACTGATTTCATCTTTAACTGATTTCATCGTTAACTGATTTCATCTTCATTTAACTGATTTCATCGTTAACTGATTTCATCTTCATTTAATTGATTTCATCGTTAACTGATTTCATCGTTAATTGATTTCATCGTTAACTGATTTCATCTTCATTTAACTGATTTCATCGTTAACTGATTTCATCGTTAACTGATTCCATCGTTAACTGATTTCATCGTTAACTGATTTCATCGTTAACTGATTTCATCTTCATTTAACTGATTTCATCGTTAACTGATTTCATCGTTAACTGATTTCATCTTCATTTAACTGATTTCATCGTTAACTGATTTCATCGTTAACTGATTTCATCGTTAACTGATTTCATCTTCATTTAACTGATTTCATCGTTAACTGATTTCATCGTTAACTGATTCCATCGTTAACTGATTTCATCTTTAACTGATTTCATCGTTAACTGATTTCATCGTTAACTGATTTCATCTTCATTTAACTGATTTCATCGTTAACTGATTTCATCTTCATTTAACTGATTTCATCGTTAAGTGATTTCATCGTTAACTGATTTCATCGTTAACTGATTTCATCTTCATTTAACTGATTTCATCGTTAACTGATTTCATCGTTAACTGATTTCATCTTCATTTAACTGATTTCATCGTTAACTGATTTCATCTTCATTTAACTGATTTCATCGTTAACTGATTTCATCTTCATTTAACTGATTTCATCTTCATTCTTCATTTAACTGATTTCATCGTTAACTGATTTCATCTTCATTTAACTGATTTCATCGTTAACTGATTTCATCGTTAACTGATTTCATCGTTAACTGATTTCATCGTTAACTGATTTCATCTTCATTTAACTGATTTCATCGTTAACTGATTTCATCTTCATTTAACTGATTTCATCGTTAACTGATTTCATCGTTAACTGATTTCATCTTTAACTGATTTCATCGTTAACTGATTTCATCTTCATTTAACTGATTTCATCTTCATTTAACTGATTTCATCGTTAACTGATTCCATCGTTAACTGATTTCATCTTTAACTGATTTCATCGTTAACTGATTTCATCTTCATTTAACTGATTTCATCGTTAACTGATTTCATCTTCATTTAACTGATTTCATCGTTAACTGATTTCATCGTTAACTGATTTCATCGTTAACTGATTTCATCTTCATTTAACTGATTTCATCTTCATTTAACTGATTTCATCGTTAACTGATTTCATCTTCATTTAACTGATTTCATCTTCATTTAACTGATTTCATCGTTAACTGATTCCATCGTTAACTGATTTCATCTTTAACTGATTTCATCGTTAACTGATTTCATCTTCATTTAACTGATTTCATCGTTAACTGATTTCATCTTCATTTAACTGATTTCATCGTTAACTGATTTCATCTTCATTTAACTGATTTCATCGTTAACTGATTTCATCGTTAACTGATTTCATCGTTAACTGATTTCATCTTCATTTAACTGATTTCATCGTTAACTGATTTCATCGTTAACTGATTTCATCGTTAACTGATTTCATTTTCATTTAACTGATTCCATCGTTAACTGATTTCATCGTTAACTGATTTCATCTTCATTTAACTGATTTCATCGTTAACTGATTTCATCTTCATTTAACTGATTCCATCGTTAACTGATTTCATCGTTAACTGATTTCATCGTTAACTGATTTCATCTTCATTTAACTGATTCCATCATTAACTGATTTCATCGTTAACTGATTTCATCGTTAACTGATTTCATCTTCATTTAACTGATTTCATCTTCATTTAACTGATTCCATCGTTAACTGATTTCATCTTCATTTAACTGATTCCATCATTAACTGATTTCATCGTTAACTGATTTCATCTTCATTTAACTGATTTCATCGTTAACTGATTTCATCGTTAACTGATTTCATCGTTAACTGATTTCATCGTTAACTGATTTCATCTTCATTTAACTGATTTCATCGTTAACTGATTTCATCGTTAACTGATTTCATCGTTAACTGATTTCATCTTTAACTGATTTCATCGTTAACTGATTTCATCTTCATTTAACTGATTTCATCTTCATTTAACTGATTTCATCGTTAACTGATTCCATCGTTAACTGATTTCATCTTTAACTGATTTCATCGTTAACTGATTTCATCTTCATTTAACTGATTTCATCGTTAACTGATTTCATCTTCATTTAACTGATTTCATCGTTAACTGATTTCATCGTTAACTGATTTCATCGTTAACTGATTTCATCTTCATTTAACTGATTTCATCTTCATTTAACTGATTTCATCGTTAACTGATTTCATCGTTAACTGATTTCATCGTTAACTGATTTCATCTTCATTTAACTGATTCCATCGTTAACTGATTTCATCGTTAACTGATTTCATCTTCATTTAACTGATTTCATTTTCTTTCTTCATTTAACTGATTTCATCGTTAACTGATTTCATCTTCATTTAACTGATTCCATCGTTAACTGATTTCATCGTTAACTGATTTCATCTTCATTTAACTGATTTCATCGTTAACTGATTTCATCTTCATTTAACTGATTCCATCGTTAACTGATTTCATCGTTAACTGATTTCATCTTCATTTAACTGATTCCATCATTAACTGATTTCATCGTTAACTGATTTCATCGTTAACTGATTTCATCTTCATTTAACTGATTCCATCGTTAACTGATTCCATCGTTAACTGATTTCATCGTTAACTGATTTCATCGTTAACTGATTTCATCTTCATTTAACTGATTTCATTTTCTTTCTTCATTTAACTGATTTCATCGTTAACTGATTTCATCTTCATTTAACTGATTTCATCGTTAACTGATTTCATCGTTAACTGATTTCATCGTTAACTGATTTCATCTTCATTTAACTGATTTCATCGTTAACTGATTTCATCTTCATTTAACTGATTTCATCGTTAACTGATTTCATCATTAACTGATTTCATCTTTAACTGATTTCATCGTTAACTGATTTCATCTTCATTTAACTGATTCCATCGTTAACTGATTCCATCGTTAACTGATTTCATCGTTAACTGATTTCATCGTTAACTGATTTCATCTTCATTTAACTGATTTCATTTTCTTTCTTCATTTAACTGATTTCATCGTTAACTGATTTCATCTTCATTTAACTGATTTCATCGTTAACTGATTTCATCGTTAACTGATTTAATCTTCATGTAACTGATTTCATCTGTAACTGATTTCATCGTTAACTGATTTCATCTTCATTTAACTGATTTCATCTTCATTTAACTGATTTCATCTTCATTTAACTGATTTCATCGTTAACTGATGTCATCTTCATTTAACTGATTTCATCGTTAACTGATTTCATCGTTAACTGATTTAATCTTCATGTAACTGATTTCATCTGTAACTGATTTCATCGTTAACTGATTTCATCTTCATTTAACTGATTTCATCTTCATTTAACTGATTTCATTGTTAACTGATTTCATCTTTAACTGATTTCATCGTTAACTGATTTCATCTTCATTTAACTGATTCCATCGTTAACTGATTTCATCGTTAACTGATTTCATCTTCATTTAACTGATTTCATTTTCTTTCTTCATTTAACTGATTTCATCGTTAACTGATTTCATCTTCATTTAACTGATTCCATCGTTAACTGATTTCATCGTTAACTGATTTCATCTTCATTTAACTGATTTCATCGTTAACTGATTTCATCTTCATTTAACTGATTCCATCGTTAACTGATTTCATCGTTAACTGATTTCATCTTCATTTAACTGATTCCATCATTAACTGATTTCATCGTTAACTGATTTCATCGTTAACTGATTTCATCTTCATTTAACTGATTCCATCGTTAACTGATTCCATCGTTAACTGATTTCATCGTTAACTGATTTCATCGTTAACTGATTTCATCTTCATTTAACTGATTTCATTTTCTTTCTTCATTTAACTGATTTCATCGTTAACTGATTTCATCTTCATTTAACTGATTTCATCGTTAACTGATTTCATCGTTAACTGATTTCATCGTTAACTAATTTCATCTTCATTTAACTGATTTCATCGTTAACTGATTTCATCTTCATTTAACTGATTTCATCGTTAACTGATTTCATCATTAACTGATTTCATCTTTAACTGATTTCATCGTTAACTGATTTCATCTTCATTTAACTGATTCCATCGTTAACTGATTCCATCGTTAACTGATTTCATCGTTAACTGATTTCATCGTTAACTGATTTCATCTTCATTTAACTGATTTCATTTTCTTTCTTCATTTAACTGATTTCATCGTTAACTGATTTCATCTTCATTTAACTGATTTCATCGTTAACTGATTTCATCGTTAACTGATTTAATCTTCATGTAACTGATTTCATCTGTAACTGATTTCATCGTTAACTGATTTCATCTTCATTTAACTGATTTCATCTTCATTTAACTGATTTCATCGTTAACTGATGTCATCTTCATTTAACTGATTTCATCGTTAACTGATTTCATCGTTAACTGATTTAATCTTCATGTAACTGATTTCATCTGTAACTGATTTCATCGTTAACTGATTTCATCTTCATTTAACTGATTTCATCTTCATTTAACTGATTTCATTGTTAACTGATTTCATCTTTAACTGATTTCATCGTTAACTGATTTCATCTTCATTTAACTGATTTCATCGTTAACTGATTTCATCGTTAACTGATTTCATCTTCATTTAACTGATTCCATCGTTAACTGATTTCATCTTTAACTGATTTCATCGTTAACTGATTTCATCTTCATTTAACTGATTCCATCGTTAACTGATTTCATCTTTAACTGATTTCATCATTAACTGATTTCATCTTCATTTAACTGATTTCATCGTTAACTGATTTCATCGTTAACTGATTTCATCGTTAACTGATTTAATCTTTAACTGATTTCATCGTTAACTGATTTCATCTTCATTTAACTGATTCCCTCGTTAACTGATTTCATCTGTAACTGATTTCATCTTTAACTGATTTCATCGTTAACTGATTTCATCTTCATTTAACTGATTTCATCTTCATTTAACTGATTTCATCGTTAACTGATTTCATCTTCATTTAACTGATTCCATCGTTAACTGATTTCATCGTTAATTGATTTCATCGTTAACTGATTTCATCGTTAACTGATTTCATCTTCATTTAACTGATTTCATCGTTAACTGATTTCATCTTCATTTAACTGATTTCATCGTTAACTGATTTCATCGTTAACTGATTCCATCGTTAACTGATTTCATCGTTAACTGATTTCATATTCATTTAACTGATTTCATCGTTAACTGATTTCATCGTTAACTGATTTCATCTTTAACTGATTTCATCGTTAACTGATTTCATCTTCATTTAACTGACTTCATCGTTAACTGATTTCATCGTTAACTGATTTCATCTTCATTTAACTGATTTCATCGTTAACTGATTTCATCGTTAACTGATTTCATCTTCATTTAACTGATTTCATCGTTAACTGATTTCATCGTTAACTGATTTCATCTTCATTTAACTGATTTCATTTTCATTCTTCATTTAACTGATTTCATCGTTAACTGATTTCATCTTCATTTAACTGATTTCATCGTTAACTGATTTCATCTTCATTTAACTGATTTCATCGTTAACTGATTTCATCGTTAACTGATTTCATCTTCATTTAACTGATTTCATCGTTAACTGATTTCATCTTCATTTAACTGATTTCATTTTCATTCTTTATTTAACTGATTTCATCGTTAACTGATTTCATCTTCATTTAACTGATTTCATCGTTAACTGATTTCATCGTTAACTGATTTCATCTTCATTTAACTGATTTCATCGTTAACTGATTTCATCGTTAACTGATTTCATCGTTAACTGATTTAATCTTCATGTAACTGATTTCATCTGTAACTGATTTCATCGTTAACTGATTTCATCGTTAACTGATTTCATCTTCATTTAACTGATTTCATCTTCATTTAACTGATTTCATCGTTAACTGATTTCATCTTCATTTAACTGATTTCATCTTCATTTAACTGATTTCATCTTCATTTAACTGATTCCATCGTTAACTGATTTCATCGTTAACTGATTTCATCGTTAACTGATTTCATCTTCATTTAACTGATTTCATCGTTAACTGATTTCATCGTTAACTGATTTCATCGTTAACTGATCTCATCGTTAACTGATCTCATCGTTAACTGATCTCATCGTTAACTGATTTCATCGTTAACTGATTTCATCTTCATTTAACTGATTTCATCGTTAACTGATTTCATCGTTAACTGATTCCATCGTTAACTGATTTCATCGTTAACTGATTTCATCTTCATTTAACTGATTTCATCGTTAACTGATTTCATCGTTAACTGATTTCATCGTTAACTGATTTCATCTTCTTTTAACTGATTTCATCGTTAACTGATTTCATCTTCATTTAATTGATTTCATCGTTAACTGATTTCATCGTTAACTGATTTCATCTTCATTTAACTGATTTCATCGTTAACTGATTTCATCGTTAACTGATTTCATCTTCATTTAACTGATTTCATCGTTAACTGATTTCATCTTCATTTAACTGATTTCATCGTTAACTGATTTCATCGTTAACTGATTTCATCTTCATTTAACTGATTCCATCGTTAACTGATTTCATCGTTAACTGATTTCATCGTTAACTGATTTCATCTTTAACTGATTTCATCGTTAACTGATTTCATCTTCATTTAACTGATTTCATCGTTAACTGATCTCATCGTTAACGGATTTCATCGTTAACGGATTTCATCGTTAACGGATTCCATCGTTAACGGATTTCATCGTTAACGGATTTCATCGTTAACTGATTTCATCTTCATTTAACTGATTTCATCGTTAACTGATTTCATCTTCATTTAACTGATTTCATCGTTAACTGATTTCATCGTTAACTGATTTCATTTTCATTCTTCATTTAACTGATTTCATCGTTAACTGATTTCATCTTTAACTGATTTTATCGTTAACTGATTTCATCTTCATGTAACTGATTTCATCTGTATCTGATTTCATCGTTAACTGATTTCATCTTCATTTAACTGATTTCATCTGTAACTGATTTCATCGTTAACTGATTTCATCTTCATTTAACTGATTTCATCTTCATTTAACTGATTTCATCGTTAACTGATGTCATCTTCATTTAACTGATTTCATCGTTAACTGATTTCATCGTTAACTGATTTAATCTTCATGTAACTGATTTCATCTGTAACTGATTTCATCTTCATTTAACTGATTTCATCTTCATTTAACTGATTTCATCGTTAACTGATTTCATCTTCATTTAACTGATTTCATCGTTAACTGATTTCATTGTTAACTGATTTCATCTTTAACTGATTTCATCGTTAACTGATTTCATCTTCATTTAACTGATTTCATCGTTAACTGATTTCATCGTTAACTGATTTCATCTTCATTTAACTGATTCCATCGTTAACTGATTTCATCTTTAACTGATTTCATCGTTAACTGATTTCATCTTCATTTAACTGATTTCATCGTTAACTGATTTCATCGTTAACTGATTTCATCTTCATTTAACTGATTCCATCGTTAACTGATTTCATCTTTAACTGATTTCATCGTTAACTGATTTCATCGTTAACTGATTTAATCTTTAACTGATTTCATCGTTAACTGATTTAATCTTCATGTAACTGATTTCATCTGTAACTGATTTCATCTTTAACTGATTTCATCGTTAACTGATTTCATCTTCATTTAACTGATTTCATCTTCATTTAACTGATTTCATCGTTAACTGATTTCATCTTTAACTGATTTCATCGTTAACTGATTTCATCTTCATTTAACTGATTTCATCGTTAACTGATTTCATCGTTAACTGATTTCATCGTTAACTGATTTCATCTTCATTTAACTGATTTCATCGTTAACTGATTTCATCGTTAACTGATTTCATCTTTAACTAATTTCATCATTAACTGATTTCATCTTCATTTAACTGATTTCATCGTTAACTGATTTCATCGTTAACTGATTTAATCTTTAACTGATTTCATCGTTAACTGATTTAATCTTCATGTAACTGATTTCATCTGTAACTGATTTCATCTTTAACTGATTTCATCGTTAACTGATTTCATCTTCATTTAACTGATTTCATCTTCATTTAACTGATTTCATCGTTAACTGATTTCATCTTCATTTAACTGATTCCATCGTTAACTGATTTCATCGTTAACTGATTTCATCGTTAACTGATTTCATCTTCATTTAACTGATTTCATCGTTAACTGATTTCATCTTCATTTAACTGATTTCATCGTTAACTGATTTCATCGTTAACTGATTCCATCGTTAACTGATTTCATCGTTAACTGATTTCATCTTCATTTAACTGATTTCATCGTTAACTGATTTCATCGTTAACTGATTTCATCTTCATTTAACTGATTTCATCGTTAACTGATTTCATCGTTAACTGATTTCATCTTCATTTAACTGATTTCATTTTCATTCTTCATTTAACTGATTTCATCGTTAACTGATTTCATCTTCATTTAACTGATTTCATCGTTAACTGATTTCATCGTTAACTGATTTCATCTTCATTTAACTGATTTCATCGTTAACTGATTTCATCGTTAACTGATTTCATCTTCATTTAACTGATTTCATTTTCATTCTTCATTTAACTGATTTCATCGTTAACTGATTTCATCTTCATTTAACTGATTTCATCGTTAACTGATTTCATCGTTAACTGATTTCATCTTCATTTAACTGATTTCATCATTAACTGATTTCATCGTTAACTGATTTCATCGTTAACTGATTTCATCGTTAACTGATTTAATCTTCATGTAACTGATTTCATCTGTAACTGATTTCATCTTTAACTGATTTCATCGTTAACTGATTTCATCTTCATTTAACTGATTCCATCGTTAACTGATTTCATCTTTAACTGATTTCATCGATAACTGATTTCATCTTCATTTAACTGATTTCATCGTTAACTGATTTCATCGTTAACTGATTTCATCTTCATTTAACTGATTTCATCGTTAACTGATTTCATCGTTAACTGATTTCATCTTTAACTGATTTCATCGTTAACTGATTTCATCTTCATTTAACTGATTTCATCTTTAACTGATTTCATCGTTAACTGATTTCATCTTCATTTAACTGATTTCATCGTTAACTGATTTCATCGTTAACTGATTTCATCTTCATTTAACTGATTTCATCGTTAACTGATTTCATCTTCATTTAACTGATTTCATCGTTAACTGATTTCATCGTTAACTGATCTCATCGTTAACTGATTTCATCGTTAACTGATTTCATCTTCATTTAACTGATTTCATCGTTAACTGATTTCATCGTTAACTGATTTCATCGTTAACTGATTTCATCTTCATTTAACTGATTTCATCGTTAACTGATTCCATCGTTAACTGATTTCATCGTTAACTGATTCCATCGTTAACTGATTTCATCGTTAACTGATTTCATCGTTAACTGATTTCATCGTTAACTGATTTCATCTTCATTTAACTGATTTCATTGTTAACTGATTTCATCGTTAACTGATTTCATCTTCATTTAACTGATTTCATCGTTAACTGATTTCATCGTTAACTGATTCCATCGTTAACTGATTTCATCGTTAACTGATTCCATCGTTAACTGATTTCATCGTTAACTGATTTCATCGTTAACTGATTTCATCTTCATTTAACTGATTTCATCGTTAACTGATTTCATCTTCATTTAACTGATTTCATCGTTAACTGATTTCATCTTCATTTAACTGATTTCATCGTTAACTGATTTCTTCGTTAACTGATTTCATCGTTAACTGATTTCATCTTCTTTTAACTGATTTCATCGTTAACTGATTTCATCTTCTTTTAACTGATTTCATCGTTAACTGATTTCATCTTCATTTAATTGATTTCATCGTTAACTGATTTCATCGTTAACTGATTTCATCTTCATTTAACTGATTTCATCGTTAACTGATTTCATCGTTAACTGATTTCATCTTCATTTAACTGATTTCATCGTTAACTGATTTCATCTTCATTTAACTGATTTCATCGTTAACTGATTTCATCGTTAACTGATTTCATCTTCATTTAACTGATTCCATCGTTAACTGATTTCATCGTTAACTGATTTCATCGTTAACTGATTTCGTCTTCATTTAACTGATTTCATCGTTAACTGATTTCATCGTTAACTGATTTCATCTTCATTTAACTGATTTCATTTTCATTCTTCATTTAACTGATTTCATCGTTAACTGATTTCATCTTCATTTAACTGATTTCATCGTTAACTGATTTCATCGTTAACTGATTTCATCTTCATTTAACTGATTCCATCGTTAACTGATTTCATCGTTAACTGATTTCATCTTCATTTAACTGATTTCATCGTTAACTGATTTCATCGTTAACTGATTCCATCGTTAACTGATTTCATCGTTAACTGATTTCATCGTTAACTGATTTCATCTTCATTTAACTGATTTCATCGTTAACTGATTTCATCTTCATTTAACTGATTTCATCGTTAACTGATTTCATCGTTAACTGATTTCATCGTTAACTGATTTCATCTTCATTTAACTGATTCCATCGTTAACTGATTTCATCGTTAACTGATTTCATCGTTAACTGATTTCATCTTTAACTGATTTCATCGTTAACTGATTTCATCTTCATTTAACTGATTTCATCGTTAACTGATTTCATCGTTAACTGATTCCATCGTTAACTGATTTCATCGTTAACTGATTTCATCTTCATTTAACTGATTTCATCGTTAACTGATTTCATCTTCATTTAACTGATTTCATCGTTAACTGATTTCATCGTTAACTGATTTCATCGTTAACTGATTTCATCTTTAACTGATTTCATCGTTAACTGATTTCATCTTCATTTAACTGATTTCATCGTTAACTGATTTCATCTTCATTTAATTGATTTCATCGTTAACTGATTTCATCTTCATTTAACTGATTTCATCGTTAACTGATTTCATCGTTAACTGATTCCATCGTTAACTGATTTCATCGTTAACTGATTTCATCTTCATTTAACTGATTTCATCGTTAACTGATTTCATCTTCATTTAACTGATTTCATCGTTAACTGATTTCATCTTTAACTGATTTCATCGTTAACTGATTTCATCTTCATTTAACTGATTTCATCGTTAACTGATTTCATCGTTAACTGATTTCATCTTTAACTGATTTCATCGTTAACTGATTTCATCTTCATTTAACTGATTTCATCGTTAACTGATTTCATCGTTAACTGATTTCATCTTCATTTAACTGATTTCATCGTTAACTGATTTCATCGTTAACTGATTCCATCGTTAACTGATTTCATCTTTAACTGATTTCATCGTTAACTGATTTCATCTTCATTTAACTGATTTCATCGTTAAGTGATTTCATCGTTAACTGATTTCATCGTTAACTGATTTCATCGTTAACTGATTTCATCGTTAACTGATTTCATCTTCATTTAACTGATTTCATTGTTAACTGATTTCATCGTTAACTGATTTCATCTTCATTTAACTGATTTCATCGTTAACTGATTCCATCGTTAACTGATTTCATCGTTAACTGATTTCATCGTTAACTGATTTCATCTTTAACTGATTTCATCGTTAACTGATTTCATCTTCATTTAACTGATTTCATCGTTAACTGATTTCATCTTCATTTAATTGATTTCATCGTTAACTGATTTCATCGTTAACTGATTTCATCTTCATTTAACTGATTTCATCGTTAACTGATTTCATCGTTAACTGATTTCATCGTTAACTGATTTCATCTTCATTTAACTGATTTCATCGTTAACTGATTTCATCGTTAACTGATTTCATCGTTAACTGATTTCATCTTCATTTAACTGATTTCATCGTTAACTGATTTCATCGTTAACTGATTTCATCTTTAACTGATTTCATCGTTAACTGATTTCATCTTCATTTAACTGATTTCATCGTTAACTGATTTCATCTTTAACTGATTTCATCGTTAACTGATTTCATCGTTAACTGATTTCATCTTCATTTAACTGATTTCATCGTTAACTGATTTCATCTTCATTTAACTGATTTCATCGTTAACTGATTTCATCTTCATTTAACTCATTTCATCGTTAACTGATTTCATCTTCATTTAACTGATTTCATCGTTAACTGATTTCATCGTTAACTGATTTCATCGTTAACTGATTTCATCTTCATTTAACTGATTCCATCGTTAACTGATTTCATCGTTAACTGATTTCATCGTTAACTGATTTCATCTTCATTTAACTGATTTCATCGTTAACTGATTTCATCGTTAACTGATTTCATCGTTAACTGATTTCATCTTCATTTAACTGATTTCATCGTTAACTGATTTCATCGTTAACTGATTTCATCTTCATTTAACTGATTTCATCGTTAACTGATTTCATCGTTAACTGATTTCATCGTTAACTGATTTCATCTTCATTTAACTGATTTCATCGTTAACTGATTTCATCTTTAACTGATTTCATCGTTAACTGATTTCATCTTCATTTAACTGATTTCATCGTTAACTGATTTCATCTTCATTTAACTGATTTCATCGTTAACTGATTTCATCGTTAACTGATTTCATCTTCATTTAACTGATTCCATCGTTAACTGATTTCATCGTTAACTGATTTCATCTTCATTTAACTGATTTCATCGTTAACTGATTTCATCGTTAACTGATTTCATCTTTAACTGATTTCATCGTTAACTGATTTCATCTTCATTTAACTGATTCCATCGTTAACTGATTTCATCGTTAACTGATTTCATCGTTAACTGATTTCATCTTCATTTAACTGATTTCATCGTTAACTGATTCCATCGTTAACTGATTTCATCTTCATTTAACTGATTTCATCGTTAACTGATTTCATCTTCATTTAACTGATTTCATCGTTAACTGATTTCATCTTCATTTAACTGATTCCATCGTTAACTGATTTCATCGTTAACTGATTTCATCGTTAACTGATTTCATCTTCATTTAACTGATTTCATCGTTAACTGATCTCATCGTTAACTGATCTCATCGTTAACTGATTCCATCGTTAACTGATTCCATCGTTAACTGATTTCACCGTGAACTGATTTCATCTTCATTTAACTGATTCCATCGTTAACTGATTTCATCGTTAACTGATTTCATCGTTAACTGATTTCATCTTTAACTGATTTCATCGTTAACTGATTTCATCTTCATTTAACTGATTTCATTTTCATTCTTCATTTAACTGATTTCATCGTTAACTGATTTCATCGTTAACTGATTTCATCTTTAACTGATTTCATCGTTAACTGATTTCATCTTCATTTAACTGATTTCATCGTTAACTGATTTCA
Organism: Semicossyphus pulcher; assembly: GCF_022749685.1. NCBI lineage: Eukaryota > Metazoa > Chordata > Actinopteri > Labriformes > Labridae > Semicossyphus > Semicossyphus pulcher. The sequence goes on along the minus strand of NW_027211709.1, from coordinate 1,077,221 downwards.
TCGTTAATTGATTTCATCGTTAACTGATTTCATCTTCATTCTTCATTTAACTGATTTCATCGTTAACTGATTTCATCTTCATTTAACTGATTTCATCGTTAACTGATTTCATCGTTAACTGATTTCATCGTTAACTGATTTCATCTTCATTTAACTGATTTCATCGTTAACTGATTTCATCTTCATTCTTCATTTAACTGATTTCATCTTTAACTGATTTCATCGTTAACTGATTTCATCTTCATTTAACTGATTTCATCGTTAATTGATTTCATCGTTAACTGATTTCATCGTTAACTGATTTCATCTTCATTTAACTGATTTCATCGTTAACTGATTTCATCGTTAACTGATTTCATCTTTAACTGATTTCATCTTCATTTAACTGATTTCATCTTCATTTAACTGATTTCATCGTTAACTGATTTCATCTTTAACTGATTTCATCGTTAACTGATTTCATCGTTAACTGATTTCATCGTTAACTGATTTCATCTTCATTTAACTGATTCCATCGTTAACTGATTTCATCGTTAACTGATTTCATCTTTAACTGATTTCATCGTTAACTGATTTCATCTTCATTTAACTGATTTCATCGTTAACTGATTTCATCGTTAACTGATTTCATCTTTAACTGATTTCATCTTCATTTAACTGATTTCATCGTTAACTGATTTCATCTTCATTTAACTGATTTCATCGTTAACTGATTTCATCTTCATTTAACTGATTTCATTTTCATTCTTCATTTAACTGATTTCATCGATAACTGATTTCATCGTTAACTGATTTCATCTTCATTTAACTGATTTCATCGTTAACTGATTTCATCGTTAACTGATTTCATCGTTAACTGATCTCATCGTTAACTGATTCCATCGTTAACTGATTTCACCGTGAACTGATTTCATCTTCATTTAACTGATTTCATCGTTAACTGATTTCATCGTTAACTGATTTCATCTTCATTTAACTGATTTCATTTTCATTCTTCATTTAACTGATTTCATCGTTAACTGATTTCATCGTTAACTGATTTCATCTTCATTTAACTGATTTCATCGTTAACTGATTTCATCGTTAACTGATTTCATCTTCATTCTTCATTTAACTGATTTCATCGTTAACTGATTTCATCGTTAACTGATTTCATCTTCATTTAACTGATTTCATCGTTAATTGATTTCATCGTTAACTGATTTCATCGTTAACTGATTTCATCTTCATTTAACTGATTTCATCGTTAACTGATTTCATCGTTAACTGATTTCATCTTTAACTGATTTCATCTTCATTTAACTGATTTCATCGTTAACTGATTTCATCGTTAACTGATTTCATCGTTAACTGATTTCATCGTTAACTGATTTCATCTTTAACTGATTTCATCGTTAACTGATTTCATCTTCATTTAACTAATTTCATCGTTAACTGATTTCATCTTCATTTAATTGATTTCATCGTTAACTGATTTCATCTTCATTTAACTGATTTCATCGTTAACTGATTTCATCGTTAACTGATTTCATCTTTAACTGATTTCATCTTCATTTAACTGATTTCATCGTTAACTGATTTCATCTTCATTTAACTGATTCCATCGTTAACTGATTCCATCGTTAACTGATTTCATCGTTAACTGATTTCATCTTCATTTAACTGATTTCATTTTCATTCTTCATTTAACTGATTTCATCGTTAACTGATTTCATCGTTAACTGATTTCATCTTCATTTAACTGATTTCATCGTTAACTGATTTCATCGTTAACTGATTTCATCGTTAACTGATCTCATCGTTAACTGATTCCATCGTTAACTGATTTCACCGTGAACTGATTTCATCTTCATTTAACTGATTTCATCGTTAACTGATTTCATCGTTAACTGATTTCATCTTCATTTAACTGATTTCATTTTCATTCTTCATTTAACTGATTTCATCGTTAACTGATTTCATCGTTAACTGATTTCATCTTCATTTAACTGATTTCATCGTTAACTGATTTCATCTTCATTCTTCATTTAACTGATTTCATCGTTAACTGATTTCATCGTTAACTGATTTCATCTTCATTTAACTGATTTCATCGTTAATTGATTTCATCGTTAACTGATTTCATCGTTAACTGATTTCATCTTCATTTAACTGATTTCATCGTTAACTGATTTCATCGTTAACTGATTTCATCTTTAACTGATTTCATCTTCATTTAACTGATTTCATCGTTAACTGATTTCATCGTTAACTGATTTCATCTTTAACTGATTTCATCGTTAACTGATTTCATCTTCATTTAACTAATTTCATCGTTAACTGATTTCATCTTCATTTAATTGATTTCATCGTTAACTGATTTCATCGTCAACTGATTTCATCGTTAACTGATTTCATCTTCATTTAACTGATTTCATCGTTAACTGATTTCATCTTCATTTAACTGATTTCATCGTTAAGTGATTTCATCGTTAACTGATTTCATCTTCATTTAACTGATTTCATCGTTAACTGATTTCATCTTCATTTAACTGATTTCATCGTTAACTGATTTCATCGTTAACTGATTTCATCTTCATTTAACTGATTTCATCGTTAACTGATTTCATCGTTAACTGATTTCATCGTTAACTGATTTCATCTTCATTTAACTGATTTCATCGTTAACTGATTTCATCGTTAACTGATTTCATCTTCATTTAACTGATTTCATCGTTAACTGATTTCATCGTTAACTGATTTCATCGTTAACTGATTTCATCTTCATTTAACTGATTCCATCGTTAACTGATTTCATCGTTAACTGATTCCATCGTTAACTGATTTCATCTTCATTTAACTGATTTCATCGTTAACTGATTTCATCGTTAACTGATTTCATCTTCATTTAACTGATTTCATCTTCATTTAACTGATTTCATCGTTAACTGATTTCATCGTTAACTGATTTCATCGTTAACTGATTTCATCTTCATTTAACTGATTTCATCATTAATTGATTTCATCGTTAACTGATTTCATCGTTAACTGATTTCATCTTCATTTAACTGATTTCATCGTTAACTGATTTCATCGTTAACTGATTTCATCTTTAACTGATTTCATCTTCATTTAACTGATTTCATCGTTAACTGATTTCATCGTTAACTGATTTCATCTTCATTTAACTGATTTCATCGTTAACTGATTTCATCGTTAACTGATTTCATCGTTAACTGATTTCATCTTCATTTAACTGATTCCATCGTTAACTGATTTCATCGTTAACTGATTTCATCTTTAACTGATTTCATCGTTAACTGATTTCATCTTCATTTAACTGATTTCCTCGTTAACTGATTTCATCGTTAACTGATTTCATCTTTAACTGATTTCATCGTTAACTGATTTCATCTTCATTTAACTGATTTCATCGTTAACTGATTCCATCGTTAACTGATTTCATCGTTAACTGATTTCATCTTTAACTGATTTCATCGTTAACTGATTTCATCTTCATTTAACTGATTTCATCGTTAACTGATTTCATCGTTAACTGATTTCATCTTTAACTGATTTCATCGTTAACTGATTTCATCTTCATTTAACTGATTTCATCGTTAACTGATTTCATCTTCATTTAATTGATTTCATCGTTAACTGATTTCATCGTTAACTGATTTCATCTTCATTTAACTGATTTCATCGTTAACTGATTCCATCGTTAACTGATTTCATCGTTAACTGATTTCATCTTCATTTAACTGATTTCATCGTTAACTGATTTCATCTTCATTTAACTGATTTCATCGTTAACTGATTTCATCGTTAACTGATTTCATCTTTAACTGATTTCATCGTTAACTGATTTCATCGTTAACTGATTTCATCTTCATTTAACTGATTTCATCTTCATTTAACTGATTTCATCGTTAACTGATTCCATCGTTAACTGATTTCATCTTTAACTGATTTCATCGTTAACTGATTTCATCTTCATTTAACTGATTTCATCGTTAACTGATTTCATCTTCATTTAACTGATTTCATCGTTAAGTGATTTCATCGTTAACTGATTTCATCGTTAACTGATTTCATCGTTAACTGATTTCATCTTCATTTAACTGATTTCATCGTTAACTGATTTCATCGTTAACTGATTTCATCTTCATTTAACTGATTTCATCGTTAACTGATTTCATCGTTAACTGATTCCATCGTTAACTGATTTCATCGTCAACTGATTCCATCGTTAACTGATTTCATCGTTAACTGATTTCATCTTCATTTAACTGATTTCATCGTTAACTGATTTCATCTTCATTTAACTGATTTCATCGTTAACTGATTTCATCGTTAACTGATTTCATCGTTAACTGATTTCATCTTCATTTAACTGATTTCATCGTTAACTGATTTCATCTTCATTTAACTGATTTCATCGTTAACTGATTTCATCGTTAACTGATTTCATCTTCATTTAACTGATTTCATCGTTAACTGATTTCATCTTCATTTAACTGATTTCATCGTTAACTGATTTCATCGTTAACTGATTTCATCTTCATTTAACTGATTTCATTTTCATTCTTCATTTAACTGATTTCATCGTTAACTGATTTCATCGTTAACTGATTTCATCTTCATTTAACTGATTTCATCGTTAACTGATTTCATCGTTAACTGATTTCATCTTCATTTAACTGATTTCATCGTTAACTGATTTCATCTTCATTTAACTGATTCCATCGTTAACTGATTTCATCGTTAACTGATTTCATCTTCATTTAACTGATTTCATCGTTAACTGATTTCATCGTTAACTGATCTCATCGTTAACTGATTCCATCGTTAACTGATTTCACCGTGAACTGATTTCATCTTCATTTAACTGATTCCATCGTTAACTGATTTCATCGTTAACTGATTTCATCGTTAACTGATTTCATCTTCATTTAACTGATTTCATTTTCATTCTTCATTTAACTGATTTCATCGTTAACTGATTTCATCGTTAACTGATTTCATCTTCATTTAACTGATTTCATCGTTAACTGATTTCATCGTTAACTGATTTCATCTTCATTTAACTGATTTCATCGTTAACTGATTTCATCGTTAACTGATTTCATCTTCATTTAACTGATTTCATCTTCATTTAACTGATTTCATCGTTAACTGATTCCATCGTTAACTGATTTCATCGTTAACTGATTTCATCTTCATTTAACTGATTTCATCGTTAACTGATTTCATCTTCATTTAACTGATTCCATCGTTAACTGATTTCATCGTTAACTGATTTCATCGTTAACTGATTTCATCTTCATTTAACTGATTTCATCGTTAACTGATTTCATCGTTAACTGATTTCATCGTTAACTGATTTCATCTTCATTTAACTGATTCCATCGTTAACTGATTTCATCGTTAACTGATTTCATCTTTAACTGATTTCATCGTTAACTGATTTCATCTTCATTTAACTGATTTCATCGTTAACTGATTTCATCGTTAACTGATTCCATCGTTAACTGATTTCATCTTCATTTAACTGATTTCATCGTTAACTGATTTCATCGTTAACTGATTTCATCTTCATTTAACTGATTTCATCGTTAACTGATTTCATCTTCATTTAACTGATTTCATCGTTAACTGATTTCATCGTTAACTGATTTCATCGTTACCTGATTTCATCTTCATTTAACTGATTCCATCGTTAACTGATTTCATCGTTAACTGATTTCATCTTCATTTAACTGATTTCATCTTCATTTAACTGATTTCATCGTTAACTGATTTCATCGTTAACTGATTCCATCGTTAACTGATTTCATCTTTAACTGATTTCATCGTTAACTGATTTCATCTTCATTTAACTGATTTCATCGTTAACTGATTTCATCGTTAACTGATTTCATCTTCATTTAACTGATTTCATCGTTAACTGATTTCATCGTTAACTGATTTCATCATTAACTGATTTCATCGTTAACTGATTTCATCTTCATTTAACTGATTTCATCTTCATTTAACTGATTCCATCGTTAACTGATTTCATCGTTAACTGATTTCATCGTTAACTGATTTCATCTTCATTTAACTGATTTCATCGTTAACTGATTTCATCTTCATTTAACTGATTCCATCGTTAACTGATTCCATCGTTAACTGATTTCATCGTTAACTGATTTCATCGTTAACTGATTTCATCTTCATTTAACTGATTTCATCGTTAACTGATTTCATCGTTAACTGATTTCATCTTCATTTAACTGATTCCATCGTTAACTGATTTCATCGTTAACTGATTTCATCTTCATTTAACTTATTTCATCGTTAACTGATTTCATCGTTAACTGATTTCATCGTTAACTGATTTCATCTTTAACTGATTTCATCGTTAACTGATTTCATCTTCATTTAACTGATTCCATCGTTAACTGATTTCATCGTTAACTGATTTCATCTTCATTTAACTGATTTCATCGTTAACTGATTTCATCGTTAACTGATTTCATCGTTAACTGATTTCATCTTCATTTAACTGATTTCATCGTTAACTGATTTCATCGTTAACTGATTTCATCTTCATTTAACTGATTTCATCGTTAACTGATTTCATCGTTAACTGATTTCATCTTCATTTAACTGATTCCATCGTTAACTGATTTCATCTTTAACTGATTTCATCGTTAACTGATTTCATCTTCATTTAACTGATTTCATCGTTAACTGATTTCATCTTCATTTAACTGATTTCATCTTCATTTAACTGATTTCATCGTTAACTGATTTCATCGTTAACTGATTTCATCTTCATTTAACTGATTCCATCGTTAACTGATTTCATTGTTAACTGATTTCATCGTTAACTGATTTCATCTTCATTTAACTGATTTCATCGTTAACTGATTTCATCTTCATTTAACTGATTTCATCGTTAACTGATTTCACCGTTAACTGATTTCATCGTTAACTGATTTCATCGTTAACTGATTTCATCTTCATTTAACTGATTTCATTTCCATTCTTCATTTAACTGATTTCATCGTTAACTGATTTCATCTTTAACTGATTTCATCGTTAACTGATTGAATCTTCATGTAACTGATTTCATCTGTAACTGATTTCATCGTTAACTGATTTCATCTGTAACTGATTTCATCGTTAACTGATTTCATCTTCATTTAACTGATTTCATCTTCATTTAACTGATTTCATCGTTAACTGATTTCATCTTCATTTAACTGATTTCATCGTTAACTGATTTCATCGTTAACTGATTTAATCTTCATGTAACTGATTTCATCTGTAACTGATTTCATCGTTAACTGATTTCATCTTCATTTAACTGATTTCATCGTTAACTGATTTCATCTTCATTTAACTGATTTCATCGTTAACTGATTTCACCTTTAACTGATTTCATCGTTAACTGATTTCATCTTCATTTAACTGATTTCATCGTTAACTGATTTCATCGTTAACTGATTTCATCTTCATTTAACTGATTCCATCGTTAACTGATTTCATCTTTAACTGATTTCATCGTTAACTGATTTCATCTTCATTTAACTGATTTCATCGTTAACTGATTTCATCGTTAACTGATTTCATCTTCATTTAACTGATTCCATCGTTAACTAATTTCATCTTTAACTGATTTCATCGTTAACTGATTTCATCTTCATTTAACTGATTTCATCGTTAACTGATTTCATCGTTAACTGATTTCATCTTCATTTAACTGATTCCATCGTTAACTAATTTCATCTTTAACTGATTTCATCGTTAACTGATTTCATCTTCATTTAACTGATTTCATCGTTAACTGATTTCATCTTCATTTAACTGATTCCATCGTTAACTGATTTCATCTTTAACTGATTTCATCGTTAACTGATTTCATCGTTAACTGATTTCATCTTCATTTAACTGATTCCATCATTAACTGATTTCATCGTTAACTGATTTCATCGTTAACTGATTTCATCTTCATTTAACTGATTTCATCGTTAACTGATTTCATCTTCATTTAACTGATTCCATCGTTAACTGATTTCATCTTTAACTAATTTCATCGTTAACTGATTTCATCGTTAACTGATTTCATCTTCATTTAACTGATTTCATCGTTAACTGATTTCATCGTTAACTGATTTCATCTTCATTTAACTGATTTCATCGTTAACTGATTTCATCGTTAACTGATTTCATCTTCATTTAACTGATTTCATCGTTAACTGATTTCATCTTCATTTAACTGATTCCATCGTTAACTGATTTCATCTTTAACTAATTTCATCGTTAACTGATTTCATCGTTAACTGATTTCATCTTCATTTAACTGATTCCATCGTTAACTGATTTCATCTTTAACTGATTTCATCTTTAACTGATTTCATCGTTAACTGATTTCATTTTCATTCTTCATTTAACTGATTTCATCGTTAACTGATTTCATCTTTAACTGATTTCATCGTTAACTGATTTCATCTTCATTTAACTGATTTCATCTTCATTTAACTGATTTCATCGTTAACTGATTTCATCTTCATTTAACTGATTTCATCTTCATTTAACTGATTTCATCGTTAACTGATTTCATCTTCATTTAACTGATTCCATCGTTAACTGATTTCATCGTTAACTGATTTCATCGTTAACTGATTTCATCTTCATTTAACTGATTTCATTTTCATTCTTCATTTAACTGATTTCATCGTTAACTGATTTCATCTTTAACTGATTTCATCGTTAACTGATTTCATCTTCATTTAACTGATTTCATCGTTAACTGATTTCATCTTCATTTAACTGATTTCATCGTTAACTGATTTCATCGTTAACTGATTTCATCGTTAACTGATTTCATCTTCATTTAACTGATTTCATCGTTAACTGATTCCATCGTTAACTGATTCCATCGTTAACTGATTTCATCGTTAACTGATTTCATCGTTAACTGATTTCATCTTCATTTAACTGATTTCATCGTTAACTGATTTCATCGTTAACTGATTTCATCTTCATTTAACTGATTTCATTTTCATTCTTCATTTAACTGATTTCATCGTTAACTGATTTCATCTTCATTTAACTGATTCCATCGTTAACTGATTTCATCGTTAACTGATTTCATCTTCATTTAACTGATTTCATCGTTAACTGATTTCATCGTTAACTGATTTCATCGTTAACTGATTTCATCGTTAACTGATTTCATCTTCATTTAACTGATTCCATCGTTAACTGATTTCATCGTTAACTGATTTCATCTTCATTTAACTGATTTCATCGTTAACTGATTTCATCGTTAACTGATTTCATCGTTAACTGATTTCATCTTCATTTAACTGATTTCATCGTTAACTGATTTCATCTTCATTTAACTGATTTCATCGTTAACTGATTTCATCGTTAACTGATTTCATCTTCATTTAACTGATTCCATCGTTAACTGATTTCATCGTTAACTGATTTCATCGTTAACTGATTTCATCTTTAACTGATTTCATCTTCATTTAACTGATTTCATCGTTAACTGATTTCATCGTTAACTGATTTCATCGTTAACTGATTTCATCTTCATTTAACTGATTTCATCGTTAACTGATTTCATCGTTAACTGATTCCATCGTTAACTGATTTCATCGTTAACTGATTTCATCGTTAACTGATTTCATCTTCATTTAACTGATTTCATCGTTAACTGATTTCATCTTCATTTAACTGATTTCATCGTTAACTGATTTCATCGTTAACTGATTTCATCTTCATTTAACTGATTCCATCGTTAACTGATTTCATCGTTAACTGATTTCATCGTTAACTGATTTCATCTTTAACTGATTTCATCTTCATTTAACTGATTCCATCGTTAACTGATTTCATCGTTAACTGATTTCATCTTTAACTGATTTCATCGTTAACTGATTTCATCTTCATTTAACTGATTTCATCGTTAACTGATTTCATCGTTAACTGATTCCATCGTTAACTGATTTCATCTTCATTTAACTGATTTCATCGTTAACTGATTTCATCGTTAACTGATTTCATCTTCATTTAACTGATTTCATCGTTAACTGATTTCATCTTCATTTAACTGATTTCATCGTTAACTGATTTCATCGTTAACTGATTTCATCGTTACCTGATTTCATCTTCATTTAACTGATTCCATCGTTAACTGATTTCATCGTTAACTGATTTCATCTTCATTTAACTGATTTCATCTTCATTTAACTGATTTCATCGTTAACTGATTTCATCGTTAACTGATTCCATCGTTAACTGATTTCATCTTTAACTGATTTCATCGTTAACTGATTTCATCTTCATTTAACTGATTTCATCGTTAACTGATTTCATCTTCATTTAACTGATTTCATCGTTAACTGATTTCATCGTTAACTGATTCCATCGTTAACTGATTTCATCTTCATTTAACTGATTTCATCGTTAACTGATTTCATCGTTAACTGATTTCATCTTCATTTAACTGATTTCATCGTTAACTGATTTCATCTTCATTTAACTGATTTCATCGTTAACTGATTTCATCGTTAACTGATTTCATCGTTACCTGATTTCATCTTCATTTAACTGATTCCATCGTTAACTGATTTCATCGTTAACTGATTTCATCTTCATTTAACTGATTTCATCTTCATTTAACTGATTTCATCGTTAACTGATTTCATCGTTAACTGATTCCATCGTTAACTGATTTCATCTTTAACTGATTTCATCGTTAACTGATTTCATCTTCATTTAACTGATTTCATCGTTAACTGATTTCATCGTTAACTGATTTCATCTTCATTTAACTGATTTCATCGTTAACTGATTTCATCGTTAACTGATTTCATCATTAACTGATTTCATCGTTAACTGATTTCATCTTCATTTAACTGATTTCATCTTCATTTAACTGATTCCATCGTTAACTGATTTCATCGTTAACTGATTTCATCGTTAACTGATTTCATCTTCATTTAACTGATTTCATCGTTAACTGATTTCATCTTCATTTAACTGATTCCATCGTTAACTGATTCCATCGTTAACTGATTTCATCGTTAACTGATTTCATCGTTAACTGATTTCATCTTCATTTAACTGATTTCATCGTTAACTGATTTCATCGTTAACTGATTTCATCTTCATTTAACTGATTCCATCGTTAACTGATTTCATCGTTAACTGATTTCATCTTCATTTAACTTATTTCATCGTTAACTGATTTCATCGTTAACTGATTTCATCGTTAACTGATTTCATCTTTAACTGATTTCATCGTTAACTGATTTCATCTTCATTTAACTGATTCCATCGTTAACTGATTTCATCGTTAACTGATTTCATCTTCATTTAACTGATTTCATCGTTAACTGATTTCATCGTTAACTGATTTCATCGTTAACTGATTTCATCTTCATTTAACTGATTTCATCGTTAACTGATTTCATCGTTAACTGATTTCATCTTCATTTAACTGATTTCATCGTTAACTGATTTCATCGTTAACTGATTTCATCTTCATTTAACTGATTCCATCGTTAACTGATTTCATCTTTAACTGATTTCATCGTTAACTGATTTCATCTTCATTTAACTGATTTCATCGTTAACTGATTTCATCTTCATTTAACTGATTTCATCTTCATTTAACTGATTTCATCGTTAACTGATTTCATCGTTAACTGATTTCATCTTCATTTAACTGATTCCATCGTTAACTGATTTCATTGTTAACTGATTTCATCGTTAACTGATTTCATCTTCATTTAACTGATTTCATCGTTAACTGATTTCATCTTCATTTAACTGATTTCATCGTTAACTGATTTCACCGTTAACTGATTTCATCGTTAACTGATTTCATCGTTAACTGATTTCATCTTCATTTAACTGATTTCATTTCCATTCTTCATTTAACTGATTTCATCGTTAACTGATTTCATCTTTAACTGATTTCATCGTTAACTGATTGAATCTTCATGTAACTGATTTCATCTGTAACTGATTTCATCGTTAACTGATTTCATCTGTAACTGATTTCATCGTTAACTGATTTCATCTTCATTTAACTGATTTCATCTTCATTTAACTGATTTCATCGTTAACTGATTTCATCTTCATTTAACTGATTTCATCGTTAACTGATTTCATCGTTAACTGATTTAATCTTCATGTAACTGATTTCATCTGTAACTGATTTCATCGTTAACTGATTTCATCTTCATTTAACTGATTTCATCGTTAACTGATTTCATCTTCATTTAACTGATTTCATCGTTAACTGATTTCACCTTTAACTGATTTCATCGTTAACTGATTTCATCTTCATTTAACTGATTTCATCGTTAACTGATTTCATCGTTAACTGATTTCATCTTCATTTAACTGATTCCATCGTTAACTGATTTCATCTTTAACTGATTTCATCGTTAACTGATTTCATCTTCATTTAACTGATTTCATCGTTAACTGATTTCATCGTTAACTGATTTCATCTTCATTTAACTGATTCCATCGTTAACTAATTTCATCTTTAACTGATTTCATCGTTAACTGATTTCATCTTCATTTAACTGATTTCATCGTTAACTGATTTCATCGTTAACTGATTTCATCTTCATTTAACTGATTCCATCGTTAACTAATTTCATCTTTAACTGATTTCATCGTTAACTGATTTCATCTTCATTTAACTGATTTCATCGTTAACTGATTTCATCTTCATTTAACTGATTCCATCGTTAACTGATTTCATCTTTAACTGATTTCATCGTTAACTGATTTCATCGTTAACTGATTTCATCTTCATTTAACTGATTCCATCATTAACTGATTTCATCGTTAACTGATTTCATCGTTAACTGATTTCATCTTCATTTAACTGATTTCATCGTTAACTGATTTCATCTTCATTTAACTGATTCCATCGTTAACTGATTTCATCTTTAACTAATTTCATCGTTAACTGATTTCATCGTTAACTGATTTCATCTTCATTTAACTGATTTCATCGTTAACTGATTTCATCGTTAACTGATTTCATCTTCATTTAACTGATTTCATCGTTAACTGATTTCATCGTTAACTGATTTCATCTTCATTTAACTGATTTCATCGTTAACTGATTTCATCTTCATTTAACTGATTCCATCGTTAACTGATTTCATCTTTAACTAATTTCATCGTTAACTGATTTCATCGTTAACTGATTTCATCTTCATTTAACTGATTCCATCGTTAACTGATTTCATCTTTAACTGATTTCATCTTTAACTGATTTCATCGTTAACTGATTTCATTTTCATTCTTCATTTAACTGATTTCATCGTTAACTGATTTCATCTTTAACTGATTTCATCGTTAACTGATTTCATCTTCATTTAACTGATTTCATCTTCATTTAACTGATTTCATCGTTAACTGATTTCATCTTCATTTAACTGATTTCATCTTCATTTAACTGATTTCATCGTTAACTGATTTCATCTTCATTTAACTGATTCCATCGTTAACTGATTTCATCGTTAACTGATTTCATCGTTAACTGATTTCATCTTCATTTAACTGATTTCATTTTCATTCTTCATTTAACTGATTTCATCGTTAACTGATTTCATCTTTAACTGATTTCATCGTTAACTGATTTCATCTTCATTTAACTGATTTCATCGTTAACTGATTTCATCTTCATTTAACTGATTTCATCGTTAACTGATTTCATCGTTAACTGATTTCATCGTTAACTGATTTCATCTTCATTTAACTGATTTCATCGTTAACTGATTCCATCGTTAACTGATTCCATCGTTAACTGATTTCATCGTTAACTGATTTCATCGTTAACTGATTTCATCTTCATTTAACTGATTTCATCGTTAACTGATTTCATCGTTAACTGATTTCATCTTCATTTAACTGATTTCATTTTCATTCTTCATTTAACTGATTTCATCGTTAACTGATTTCATCTTCATTTAACTGATTCCATCGTTAACTGATTTCATCGTTAACTGATTTCATCTTCATTTAACTGATTTCATCGTTAACTGATTTCATCGTTAACTGATTTCATCGTTAACTGATTTCATCGTTAACTGATTTCATCTTCATTTAACTGATTCCATCGTTAACTGATTTCATCGTTAACTGATTTCATCTTCATTTAACTGATTTCATCGTTAACTGATTTCATCGTTAACTGATTTCATCGTTAACTGATTTCATCGTTAACTGATTTCATCTTCATTTAACTGATTTCATCGTTAACTGATTTCATCTTCATTTAACTGATTTCATCGTTAACTGATTTCATCGTTAACTGATTTCATCTTCATTTAACTGATTCCATCGTTAACTGATTTCATCGTTAACTGATTTCATCGTTAACTGATTTCATCGTTAACTGATTTCATCTTTAACTGATTTCATCTTCATTTAACTGATTTCATCGTTAACTGATTTCATCGTTAACTGATTTCATCGTTAACTGATTTCATCTTCATTTAACTGATTTCATCGTTAACTGATTTCATCGTTAACTGATTCCATCGTTAACTGATTTCATCGTTAACTGATTTCATCGTTAACTGATTTCATCTTCATTTAACTGATTTCATCGTTAACTGATTTCATCTTCATTTAACTGATTTCATCGTTAACTGATTTCATCGTTAACTGATTTCATCTTCATTTAACTGATTCCATCGTTAACTGATTTCATCGTTAACTGATTTCATCGTTAACTGATTTCATCTTTAACTGATTTCATCTTCATTTAACTGATTTCATCGTTAACTGATTTCATCGTTAACTGATTTCATCTTCATTTAACTGATTTCATCGTTAACTGATTTCATCGTTAACTGATTCCATCGTTAACTGATTTCATCGTTAACTGATTTCATCTTCATTTAACTGATTTCATCGTTAACTGATTTCATCGTTAACTGATTTCATCTTTAACTGATTTCATCGTTAACTGATTTCATCTTCATTTAACTGATTTCATCGTTAACTGATTTCATCTTCATTTAATTGATTTCATCGTTAACTGATTTCATCGTTAACTGATTTCATCGTTAACTGATTTCATCTTCATTTAACTGATTTCATCGTTAACTGATTTCATCGTTAACTGATTCCATCGTTAACTGATTTCATCGTTAACTGATTTCATCTTCATTTAACTGATTTCATCGTTAACTGATTTCATCGTTAACTGATTTCATCTTTAACTGATTTCATCTTCATTTAACTGATTTCATCGTTAACTGATTTCATCGTTAACTGATTTCATCTTCATTTAACTGATTTCATCGTTAACTGATTTCATCGTTAACTGATTCCATCGTTAACTGATTTCATCGTTAACTGATTTCATCGTTAACTGATTTCATCTTCATTTAACTGATTTCATCGTTAAGTGATTTCATCGTTAACTGATTTCATCGTTAACTGATTTCATCGTTAACTGATTTCATCTTCATTTAACTGATTTCATCGTTAACTGATTTCATCGTTAACTGATTTCATCTTCATTTAACTGATTTCATTGTTAACTGATTTCATCGTTAACTGATTTCATCTTCATTTAACTGATTTCATCGTTAACTGATTTCATCGTTAACTGATTCCATCGTTAACTGATTTCATCGTTTACTGATTTCATCGTTAACTGATTTCATCTTCATTTAACTGATTTCATTTTCATTCTTCATTTAACTGATTTCATCGTTAACTGATTTCATCGTTAACTGATTTCATCTTCATTTAACTGATTTCATCGTTAACTGATTTCATCGTTAACTGATTTCATCGTTAACTGATTTCATCTTCATTTAACTGATTTCATCGTTAACTGATTTCATCTTCATTTAATTGATTTCATCGTTAACTGATTTCATCGTTAACTGATTTCATCGTTAACTGATTTCATCTTCATTTAACTGATTTCATCGTTAACTGATTTCATCGTTAACTGATTTCATCGTTAACTGATTTCATCTTCATTTAACTGATTTCATCGTTAACTGATTTCATCGTTAACTGATTTCATCGTTAACTGATTTCATCTTCATTTAACTGATTTCATCGTTAACTGATTTCATCGTTAACTGATTTCATCTTTAACTGATTTCATCGTTAACTGATTTCATCTTCATTTAACTGATTTCATCGTTAACTGATTTCATCGTTAACTGATTTCATCTTTAACTGATTTCATCGTTAACTGATTTCATCTTCATTTAACTGATTTCATCGTTAACTGATTTCATCGTTAACTGATTTCATCTTCATTTAACTGATTTCATCGTTAACTGATTTCATCGTTAACTGATTCCATCGTTAACTGATTTCATCGTTAACTGATTTCATCGTTAACTGATTTCATCTTCATTTAACTGATTTCATCGTTAACTGATTTCATCGTTAACTGATTTCATCTTCATTTAACTGATTTCATCGTTAACTGATTTCATCGTTAACTGATTTCATCTTCATTTAACTGATTTCATCGTTAACTGATTTCATCGTTAACTGATTCCATCGTTAACTGATTTCATCTTTAACTGATTTCATCGTTAACTGATTTCATCTTCATTTAACTGATTTCATCGTTAAGTGATTTCATCGTTAACTGATTTCATCGTTAACTGATTTCATCGTTAACTGATTTCATCTTCATTTAACTGATTTCATTGTTAACTGATTTCATCGTTAACTGATTTCATCTTCATTTAACTGATTTCATCGTTAACTGATTTCATCGTTAACTGATTCCATCGTTAACTGATTTCATCGTTAACTGATTCCATCGTTAACTGATTTCATCGTTAACTGATTTCATCGTTAACTGATTTCATCTTCATTTAACTGATTTCATCGTTAACTGATTTCATCTTCATTTAACTGATTTCATTTTCATTCTTCATTTAACTGATTTCATCGTTAACTGATTTCATCTTCATTTAACTGATTTCATCGTTAACTGATTTCATCGTTAACTGATTTCATCTTCTTTTAACTGATTTCATCGTTAACTGATTTCATCTTCATTTAATTGATTTCATCGTTAACTGATTTCATCGTTAACTGATTTCATCTTCATTTAACTGATTCCATCGTTAACTGATTTCATCGTTAACTGATTTCATCGTTAACTGATTTCATCTTCATTTAACTGATTTCATCGTTAACTGATTTCATCGTTAACTGATTTCATCTTCATTTAACTGATTTCATTTTCATTCTTCATTTAACTGATTTCATCGTTAACTGATTTCATCTTCATTTAACTGATTTCATCTTCATTTAACTGATTTCATCGTTAACTGATTTCATCGTTAACTGATTTCATCGTTAACTGATTTCATCTTCATTTAACTGATTCCATCGTTAACTGATTTCATCGTTAACTGATTTCATCTTCATTTAACTGATTTCATCGTTAACTGATTTCATCGTTAACTGATTCCATCGTTAACTGATTTCATCGTTAACTGATTTCATCTTCATTTAACTGATTTCATCGTTAACTGATTTCATCTTCATTTAACTGATTTCATCGTTAACTGATTTCACCGTTAACTGATTTCATCTTCATTTAACTGATTTCATCGTTAACTGATTTCATCGTTAACTGATTTCATCTTCATTTAACTGATTTCATCGTTAACTGATTTCATCGTTAACTGATTTCATCTTCATTTAACTGATTCCATCGTTAACTGATTTCATCGTTAACTGATTTCATCGTTAACTGATTTCATCTTCATTTAACTGATTTCATCGTTCACTGATTTCATCTTTAACTGATTTCATCTTCATTTAACTGATTTCATTTTCATTCTTCATTTAACTGATTTCATCGTTAACTGATTTCATCTTCATTTAACTGATTTCATCGTTAACTGATTTCATCGTTAACTGATTTCATCTTTAACTGATTTCATCGTTAACTGATTTCATCTTCATTTAACTGATTTCATCGTTAACTGATTTCATCTTCATTTAATTGATTTCATCGTTAACTGATTTCATCGTTAACTGATTTCATCGTTAACTGATTTCATCTTCATTTAACTGATTTCATCTTCATTTAACTGATTTCATCGTTAACTGATTTCATCGTTAACTGATTCCATCGTTAACTGATTTCATCATTAACTGATTTCATCTTCATTTAACTGATTTCATCGTTAACTGATTTCATCGTTAACTGATTTCATCTTTAACTGATTTCATCGTTAACTGATTTCATCTTCATTTAACTGATTTCATCGTTAACTGATTTCATCGTTAACTGATTTCATCTTTAACTGATTTCATCGTTAACTGATTTCATCTTCATTTAACTGATTTCATCGTTAACTGATTTCATCGTTAACTGATTTCATCTTCATTTAACTGATTTCATCGTTAACTGATTTCATCGTTAACTGATTCCATCGTTAACTGATTTCATCGTTAACTGATTTCATCTTCATTTAACTGATTTCATCGTTAAGTGATTTCATCGTTAACTGATTTCATCGTTAACTGATTTCATCGTTAACTGATTTCATCTTCATTTAACTGATTTCATTGTTAACTGATTTCATCGTTAACTGATTTCATCTTCATTTAACTGATTTCATCGTTAACTGATTTCATCGTTAACTGATTCCATCGTTAACTGATTTCATCGTTAACTGATTTCATCGTTAACTGATTTCATCTTCATTTAACTGATTTCATTTTCATTCTTCATTTAACTGATTTCATCGTTAACTGATTTCATCGTTAACTGATTTCATCTTCATTTAACTGATTTCATCGTTAACTGATTTCATCGTTAACTGATTTCATCTTTAACTGATTTCATCGTTAACTGATTTCATCTTCATTTAACTGATTTCATCGTTAACTGATTTCATCTACATTTAATTGATTTCATCGTTAACTGATTTCATCGTTAACTGATTTCATCGTTAACTGATTTCATCTTCATTTAACTGATTTCATCGTTAACTGATTTCATCGTTAACTGATTTCATCTTCATTTAACTGATTTCATCGTTAACTGATTTCATCGTTAACTGATTTCATCGTTAACTGATTTCATCTTCATTTAAATGATTTCATCGTTAACTGATTTCATCTTTAACTGATTTCATCGTTAACTGATTTCATCTTCATTTAACTGATTTCATCGTTAACTGATTTCATCGTTAACTGATTTCATCTTTAACTGATTTCATCGTTAACTGATTTCATCTTCATTTAACTGATTTCATCGTTAACTGATTTCATCTTCATTTAACTGATTTCATCGTTAACTGATTTCATCGTTAACTGATTTCATCGTTAACTGATTTCATCTTCATTTAACTGATTCCATCGTTAACTGATTTCATCGTTAACTGATTTCATCGTTAACTGATTTCATCTTCATTTAACTGATTTCATCGTTAACTGATTTCATCGTTAACTGATTTCATCTTTAACTGATTTCATCGTTAACTGATTTCATCGTTAACTGATTTCATCTTTAACTGATTTCATCGTTAACTGATTTCATCTTCATTTAACTGATTTCATCGTTAACTGATTTCATCGTTAACTGATTTCATCTTCATTTAACTGATTTCATCGTTAACTGATTTCATCGTTAACTGATTCCATCGTTAACTGATTTCATCGTTAACTGATTTCATCGTTAACTGATTTCATCTTCATTTAACTGATTTCATCGTTAACTGATTTCATCTTCATTTAACTGATTTCATCGTTAACTGATTTCATCGTTAACTGATTTCATCGTTAACTGATTTCATCTTCATTTAACTGATTTCATTTTCATTCTTCATTTAACTGATTTCATCGTTAACTGATTTCATCTTCATTTAATTGATTTCATCGTTAACTGATTTCATCGTTAACTGATTTCATCGTTAACTGATTTCATCTTCATTTAACTGATTTCATCGTTAACTGATTTCATCGTTAACTGATTTCATCTTCATTTAACTGATTTCATCGTTAACTGATTTCATCGTTAACTGATTTCATCGTTAACTGATTTCATCTTCATTTAACTGATTTCATCGTTAACTGATTTCATCGTTAACTGATTTCATCTTTAACTGATTTCATCGTTAACTGATTTCATCTTCATTTAACTGATTTCATCGTTAACTGATTTCATCTTCATTTAACTGATTTCATCGTTAACTGATTTCATCGTTAACTGATTTCATCGTTAACTGATTTCATCTTTAACTGATTTCATCGTTAACTGATTTCATCTTCATTTAACTGATTTCATCGTTAACTGATTTCATCTTCATTTAACTGATTTCATCGTTAACTGATTTCATCGTTAACTGATTTCATCGTTAACTGATTTCATCTTCATTTAACTGATTCCATCGTTAACTGATTTCATCGTTAACTGATTTCATCGTTAACTGATTTCATCTTCATTTAACTGATTTCATCGTTAACTGATTTCATCGTTAACTGATTTCATCGTTAACTGATTTCATCTTCATTTAACTGATTTCATCGTTAACTGATTTCATCGTTAACTGATTTCATCGTTAACTGATTTCATCTTCATTTAACTGATTTCATCGTTAACTGATTTCATCGTTAACTGATTCCATCGTTAACTGATTTCATCGTTAACTGATTTCATCTTCATTTAACTGATTTCATCGTTAACTGATTTCATCGTTAACTGATTTCATCGTTAACTGATTTCATCTTCATTTAACTGATTTCATCGTTAACTGATTTCATCGTTAACTGATTTCATCGTTAACTGATTTCATCTTCATTTAACTGATTTCATCGTTAACTGATTTCATCTTCATTTAATTGATTTCATCGTTAACTGATTTCATCGTTAACTGATTTCATCGTTAACTGATTTCATCTTCATTTAACTGATTTCATCGTTAACTGATTCCATCGTTAACTGATTTCATCTTCATTTAACTGATTTCATCGTTAACTGATTTCATCGTTAACTGATTTCATCTTCATTTAACTGATTTCATCGTTAACTGATTTCATCGTTAACTGATTCCATCGTTAACTGATTTCATCTTTAACTGATTTCATCGTTAACTGATTTCATCTTCATTTAACTGATTTCATCGTTAAGTGATTTCATCGTTAACTGATTTCATCTTCATTTAACTGATTTCATTGTTAACTGATTTCATCGTTAACTGATTTCATCTTCATTTAACTGATTCCATCGTTAACTGATTTCATCGTTAACTGATTTCATCGTTAACTGATTTCATCTTTAACTGATTTCATCTTCATTTAACTGATTTCATCGTTAACTGATTTCATCGTTAACTGATTTCATCTTCATTTAACTGATTTCATCGTTAACTGATTTCATCTTCATTTAACTGATTTAATTTTCATTCTTCATTTAACTGATTTCATCGTTAACTGATTTCATCTTCATTTAACTGATTTCATCGTTAACTGATTTCATCTTCATTTAACTGATTTCATCGTTAACTGATTTCATCGTTAACTGATTTCATCTTTAACTGATTTCATCGTTAACTGATTTCATCGTTAACTGATTTCATCGTTAACTGATTTCATCTTCATTTAACTGATTTCATCGTTAACTGATTTCATCGTTAACTGATTCCATCGTTAACTGATTCCATCGTTAACTGATTTCATCTTTAACTGATTTCATCGTTAACTGATTTCATCTTCATTTAACTGATTTCATCGTTAAGTGATTTCATCGTTAACTGATTTCATCGTTAACTGATTTCATCGTTAACTGATTTCATCTTCATTTAACTGATTTCATTGTTAACTGATTTCATCGTTAACTGATTTCATCTTCATTTAACTGATTTCATCGTTAACTGATTTCATCGTTAACTGATTCCATCGTTAACTGATTTCATCGTTAACTGATTCCATCGTTAACTGATTTCATCGTTAACTGATTTCATCGTTAACTGATTTCATCTTCATTTAACTGATTTCATCGTTAACTGATTTCATCTTCATTTAACTGATTTCATTTTCATTCTTCATTTAACTGATTTCATCGTTAACTGATTTCATCTTCATTTAACTGATTTCATCGTTAACTGATTTCATCGTTAACTGATTTCATCTTCTTTTAACTGATTTCATCGTTAACTGATTTCATCTTCATTTAATTGATTTCATCGTTAACTGATTTCATCGTTAACTGATTTCATCTTCATTTAACTGATTTCATCGTTAACTGATTTCATCGTTAACTGATTTCATCTTCATTTAACTGATTTCATCGTTAACTGATTTCATCTTCATTTAACTGATTTCATCGTTAACTGATTTCATCGTTAACTGATTTCATCTTCATTTAACTGATTCCATCGTTAACTGATTTCATCGTTAACTGATTTCATCGTTAACTGATTTCATCTTCATTTAACTGATTTCATCGTTAACTGATTTCATCGTTAACTGATTTCATCTTCATTTAACTGATTTCATTTTCATTCTTCATTTAACTGATTTCATCGTTAACTGATTTCATCGTTAACTGATTTCATCGTTAACTGATTTCATCTTCATTTAACTGATTTCATCGTTAACTGATTTCATCTTCATTTAACTGATTTCATCGTTAACTGATTTCATCGTTAACTGATTTCATCGTTAACTGATTTCATCTTCATTTAACTGATTCCATCGTTAACTGATTTCATCTTCATTTAACTGATTCCATCGTTAACTGATTTCATCGTTAACTGATTTCATCTTCATTTAACTGATTTCATCGTTAACTGATTTCATCGTTAACTGATTTCATCTTCATTTAACTGATTTCATCGTTAACTGATTTCATCTTCATTTAACTGATTTCATCGTTAACTGATTTCATCGTTAACTGATTTCATCTTCATTTAACTGATTCCATCGTTAACTGATTCCATCGTTAACTGATTTCATCGTTAACTGATTTCATCTTTAACTGATTTCATCGTTAACTGATTTCATCTTCATTTAACTGATTTCATCGTTAACTGATTTCATCGTTAACTGATTTCATCTTCATTTAACTGATTTCATCGTTAACTGATTTCATCTTCATTTAACTGATTTCATCTTCATTTAACTGATTTCATCGTTAACTGATTTCATCGTTAACTGATTTCATCGTTAACTGATTTCATCTTCATTTAACTGATTTCATCGTTAACTGATTTCATCGTTAACTGATTTCATCTTTAACTGATTTCATCGTTAACTGATTTCATCTTCATTTAACTGATTTCATCGTTAACTGATTTCATCTTCATTTAATTGATTTCATTGTTAACTGATTTCATCGTTAACTGATTTCATCTTCATTTAACTGATTTCATCGTTAACTGATTCCATCGTTAACTGATTTCATCATTACCTGATTTCATCTTCATTTAACTGATTTCATCGTTAACTGATTTCATCGTTAACTGATTTCATCGTTAACTGATTTCATCGTTAACTGATTTCATCTTCATTTAACTGATTTCATCGTTAACTGATTTCATCGTTAACTGATTTCATCGTTAACTGATTTCATCTTTAACTGATTTCATCGTTAACTGATTTCATCTTCATTTAACTGATTTCATCGTTAACTGATTTCATCGTTAACTGATTTCATCTTCATTTAACTGATTTCATCGTTAACTGATTTCATCGTTAACTGATTCCATCGTTAACTGATTTCATCTTTAACTGATTTCATCGTTAACTGATTTCATCTTCATTTAACTGATTTCATCGTTAAGTGATTTCATCGTTAACTGATTTCATCGTTAACTGATTTCATCGTTAACTGATTTCATCTTCATTTAACTGATTTCATTGTTAACTGATTTCATCGTTAACTGATTTCATCTTCATTTAACTGATTTCATCGTTAACTGATTTCATCGTTAACTGATTCCATCGTTAACTGATTTCATCGTTAACTGATTTCATCGTTAACTGATTTCATCTTCATTTAACTGATTTCATTTTCATTCTTCATTTAACTGATTTCATCGTTAACTGATTTCATCGTTAACTGATTTCATCTTCATTTAACTGATTTCATCGTTAACTGATTTCATCGTTAACTGATTTCATCTTTAACTGATTTCATCGTTAACTGATTTCATCTTCATTTAACTGATTTCATCGTTAACTGATTTCATCTTCATTTAATTGATTTCATCGTTAACTGATTTCATCGTTAACTGATTTCATCTTCATTTAACTGATTTCATCGTTAACTGATTTCATCGTTAACTGATTTCATCGTTAACTGATTTCATCTTCATTTAACTGATTTCATCGTTAACTGATTTCATCGTTAACTGATTTCATCGTTAACTGATTTCATCTTCATTTAAATGATTTCATCGTTAATTGATTTCATCGTTAACTGATTTCATCTTTAACTGATTTCATCGTTAACTGATTTCATCTTCATTTAACTGATTTCATCGTTAACTGATTTCATCGTTAACTGATTTCATCTTTAACTGATTTCATCGTTAACTGATTTCATCTTCATTTAACTGATTTCATCGTTAACTGATTTCATCTTCATTTAACTGATTTCATCGTTAACTGATTTCATCGTTAACTGATTTCATCGTTAACTGATTTCATCTTCATTTAACTGATTCCATCGTTAACTGATTTCATCTTCATTTAACTGATTCCATCGTTAACTGATTTCATCGTTAACTGATTTCATCGTTAACTGATTTCATCTTCATTTAACTGATTTCATCGTTAACTGATTTCATCTTCATTTAACTGATTTCATCGTTAACTGATTTCATCGTTAACTGATTTCATCTTCATTTAACTGATTCCATCGTTAACTGATTTCATCGTTAACTGATTTCATCGTTAACTGATTTCATCGTTAACTGATTTCATCTTCATTTAACTGATTTCATCGTTAACTGATTTCATCGTTAACTGATTTCATCTTCATTTAACTGATTTCATTTTCATTCTTCATTTAACTGATTTCATCGTTAACTGATTTCATCTTCATTTAACTGATTTCATCGTTAACTGATTTCATCGTTAACTGATTTCATCGTTAACTGATTTCATCTTCATTTAACTGATTCCATCGTTAACTGATTTCATCGTTAACTGATTTCATCGTTAACTGATTTCATCTTTAACTGATTTCATCGTTAACTGATTTCATCTTCATTTAACTGATTTCATCGTTAACTGATTTCATCGTTAACTGATTCCATCGTTAACTGATTTCATCGTTAACTGATTTCATCTTCATTTAACTGATTTCATCGTTAACTGATTTCATCGTTAACTGATTTCATCTTCATTTAACTGATTTCATCGTTAACTGATTTCATCGTTAACTGATTTCATCGTTAACTGATTTCATCTTCATTTAACTGATTTCATCGTTAACTGATTTCATCTTCATTTAATTGATTTCATCGTTAACTGATTTCATCGTTAACTGATTTCATCGTTAACTGATTTCATCTTCATTTAACTGATTTCATCGTTAACTGATTCCATCGTTAACTGATTTCATCTTCATTTAACTGATTTCATCGTTAACTGATTTCATCGTTAACTGATTTCATCTTCATTTAACTGATTTCATCGTTAACTGATTTCATCGTTAACTGATTCCATCGTTAACTGATTTCATCTTTAACTGATTTCATCGTTAACTGATTTCATCTTCATTTAACTGATTTCATCGTTAAGTGATTTCATCGTTAACTGATTTCATCTTCATTTAACTGATTTCATTGTTAACTGATTTCATCGTTAACTGATTTCATCTTCATTTAACTGATTCCATCGTTAACTGATTTCATCGTTAACTGATTTCATCGTTAACTGATTTCATCTTTAACTGATTTCATCTTCATTTAACTGATTTCATCGTTAACTGATTTCATCGTTAACTGATTTCATCTTCATTTAACTGATTTCATCGTTAACTGATTTCATCTTCATTTAACTGATTTAATTTTCATTCTTCATTTAACTGATTTCATCGTTAACTGATTTCATCTTCATTTAACTGATTTCATCGTTAACTGATTTCATCTTCATTTAACTGATTTCATCGTTAACTGATTTCATCGTTAACTGATTTCATCGTTAACTGATTTCATCGTTAACTGATTTCATCGTTAACTGATTTCATCTTCATTTAACTGATTTCATCGTTAACTGATTTCATCGTTAACTGATTCCATCGTTAACTGATTCCATCGTTAACTGATTTCATCTTTAACTGATTTCATCGTTAACTGATTTCATCTTCATTTAACTGATTTCATCGTTAAGTGATTTCATCGTTAACTGATTTCATCGTTAACTGATTTCATCGTTAACTGATTTCATCTTCATTTAACTGATTTCATTGTTAACTGATTTCATCGTTAACTGATTTCATCTTCATTTAACTGATTTCATCGTTAACTGATTTCATCGTTAACTGATTCCATCGTTAACTGATTTCATCGTTAACTGATTCCATCGTTAACTGATTTCATCGTTAACTGATTTCATCTTCATTTAACTGATTTCATCGTTAACTGATTTCATCTTCATTTAACTGATTTCATTTTCATTCTTCATTTAACTGATTTCATCGTTAACTGATTTCATCTTCATTTAACTGATTTCATCGTTAACTGATTTCATCGTTAACTGATTTCATCTTCTTTTAACTGATTTCATCGTTAACTGATTTCATCTTCATTTAATTGATTTCATCGTTAACTGATTTCATCGTTAACTGATTTCATCTTCATTTAACTGATTTCATCGTTAACTGATTTCATCGTTAACTGATTTCATCTTCATTTAACTGATTTCATCGTTAACTGATTTCATCTTCATTTAACTGATTTCATCGTTAACTGATTTCATCGTTAACTGATTTCATCTTCATTTAACTGATTCCATCGTTAACTGATTTCATCGTTAACTGATTTCATCGTTAACTGATTTCATCTTCATTTAACTGATTTCATCGTTAACTGATTTCATCGTTAACTGATTTCATCTTCATTTAACTGATTTCATTTTCATTCTTCATTTAACTGATTTCATCGTTAACTGATTTCATCGTTAACTGATTTCATCGTTAACTGATTTCATCTTCATTTAACTGATTTCATCGTTAACTGATTTCATCTTCATTTAACTGATTTCATCGTTAACTGATTTCATCGTTAACTGATTTCATCGTTAACTGATTTCATCTTCATTTAACTGATTCCATCGTTAACTGATTTCATCTTCATTTAACTGATTCCATCGTTAACTGATTTCATCGTTAACTGATTTCATCTTCATTTAACTGATTTCATCGTTAACTGATTTCATCGTTAACTGATTTCATCTTCATTTAACTGATTTCATCGTTAACTGATTTCATCTTCATTTAACTGATTTCATCGTTAACTGATTTCATCGTTAACTGATTTCATCTTCATTTAACTGATTCCATCGTTAACTGATTCCATCGTTAACTGATTTCATCGTTAACTGATTTCATCTTTAACTGATTTCATCGTTAACTGATTTCATCTTCATTTAACTGATTTCATCGTTAACTGATTTCATCGTTAACTGATTTCATCTTCATTTAACTGATTTCATCGTTAACTGATTTCATCTTCATTTAACTGATTTCATCTTCATTTAACTGATTTCATCGTTAACTGATTTCATCGTTAACTGATTTCATCGTTAACTGATTTCATCTTCATTTAACTGATTTCATCGTTAACTGATTTCATCGTTAACTGATTTCATCTTTAACTGATTTCATCGTTAACTGATTTCATCTTCATTTAACTGATTTCATCGTTAACTGATTTCATCTTCATTTAATTGATTTCATTGTTAACTGATTTCATCGTTAACTGATTTCATCTTCATTTAACTGATTTCATCGTTAACTGATTCCATCGTTAACTGATTTCATCATTAACTGATTTCATCTTCATTTAACTGATTTCATCGTTAACTGATTTCATCGTTAACTGATTTCATCTTTAACTGATTTCATCGTTAACTGATTTCATCTTCATTTAACTGATTTCATCGTTAACTGATTTCATCGTTAACTGATTTCATCTTTAACTGATTTCATCGTTAACTGATTTCATCTTCATTTAACTGATTTCATCGTTAACTGATTTCATCGTTAACTGATTTCATCTTCATTTAACTGATTTCATCGTTAACTGATTTCATCGTTAACTGATTCCATCGTTAACTGATTTCATCTTTAACTGATTTCATCGTTAACTGATTTCATCTTCATTTAACTGATTTCATCGTTAAGTGATTTCATCGTTAACTGATTTCATCGTTAACTGATTTCATCGTTAACTGATTTCATCTTCATTTAACTGATTTCATTGTTAACTGATTTCATCGTTAACTGATTTCATCTTCATTTAACTGATTTCATCGTTAACTGATTTCATCGTTAACTGATTCCATCGTTAACTGATTTCATCGTTAACTGATTTCATCGTTAACTGATTTCATCTTCATTTAACTGATTTCATTTTCATTCTTCATTTAACTGATTTCATCGTTAACTGATTTCATCGTTAACTGATTTCATCTTCATTTAACTGATTTCATCGTTAACTGATTTCATCGTTAACTGATTTCATCTTTAACTGATTTCATCGTTAACTGATTTCATCTTCATTTAACTGATTTCATCGTTAACTGATTTCATCTTCATTTAATTGATTTCATCGTTAACTGATTTCATCGTTAACTGATTTCATCTTCATTTAACTGATTTCATCGTTAACTGATTTCATCGTTAACTGATTTCATCTTCATTTAACTGATTTCATCGTTAACTGATTTCATCGTTAACTGATTTCATCGTTAACTGATTTCATCTTCATTTAAATGATTTCATCGTTAATTGATTTCATCGTTAACTGATTTCATCTTTAACTGATTTCATCGTTAACTGATTTCATCTTCATTTAACTGATTTCATCGTTAACTGATTTCATCGTTAACTGATTTCATCTTTAACTGATTTCATCGTTAACTGATTTCATCTTCATTTAACTGATTTCATCGTTAACTGATTTCATCTTCATTTAACTGATTTCATCGTTAACTGATTTCATCGTTAACTGATTTCATCTTCATTTAACTGATTCCATCGTTAACTGATTTCATCTTCATTTAACTGATTCCATCGTTAACTGATTTCATCGTTAACTGATTTCATCGTTAACTGATTTCATCTTCATTTAACTGATTTCATCGTTAACTGATTTCATCTTCATTTAACTGATTTCATCGTTAACTGATTTCATCGTTAACTGATTTCATCTTCATTTAACTGATTCCATCGTTAACTGATTTCATCGTTAACTGATTTCATCGTTAACTGATTTCATCGTTAACTGATTTCATCTTCATTTAACTGATTTCATCGTTAACTGATTTCATCGTTAACTGATTTCATCTTCATTTAACTGATTTCATTTTCATTCTTCATTTAACTGATTTCATCGTTAACTGATTTCATCTTCATTTAACTGATTTCATCGTTAACTGATTTCATCGTTAACTGATTTCATCTTCATTTAACTGATTCCATCGTTAACTGATTTCATCGTTAACTGATTTCATCGTTAACTGATTTCATCTTTAACTGATTTCATCGTTAACTGATTTCATCTTCATTTAACTGATTTCATCGTTAACTGATTTCATCGTTAACTGATTTCATCTTCATTTAACTGATTTCATCGTTAAGTGATTTCATCGTTAACTGATTTCATCGTTAACTGATTTCATCTTCATTTAACTGATTTCATTGTTAACTGATTTCATCGTTAACTGATTTCATCGTTAACTGATTCCATCGTTAACTGATTTCATCGTTAACTGATTTCATCGTTAACTGATTTCATCTTCATTTAACTGATTTCATTTTCATTCTTCATTTAACTGATTTCATCGTTAACTGATTTCATCGTTAACTGATTTCATCTTCATTTAACTGATTTCATCGTTAACTGATTTCATCGTTAACTGATTTCATCTTTAACTGATTTCATCGTTAACTGATTTCATCTTCATTTAACTGATTTCATCGTTAACTGATTTCATCTTCATTTAATTGATTTCATCGTTAACTGATTTCATCGTTAACTGATTTCATCGTTAACTGATTTCATCTTCATTTAACTGATTTCATCGTTAACTGATTTCATCGTTAACTGATTTCATCGTTAACTGATTTCATCTTCATTTAACTGATTTCATCGTTAACTGATTTCATCGTTAACTGATTTCATCGTTAACTGATTTCATCTTCATTTAAATGATTTCATCGTTAACTGATTTCATCGTTAACTGATTTCATCTTTAACTGATTTCATCGTTAACTGATTTCATCTTCATTTAACTGATTTCATCGTTAACTGATTTCATCGTTAACTGATTTCATCTTTAACTGATTTCATCGTTAACTGATTTCATCTTCATTTAACTGATTTCATCGTTAACTGATTTCATCTTCATTTAACTGATTTCATCGTTAACTGATTTCATCGTTAACTGATTTCATCTTCATTTAACTGATTCCATCGTTAACTGATTTCATCTTCATTTAACTGATTCCATCGTTAACTGATTTCATCGTTAACTGATTTCATCGTTAACTGATTTCATCTTCATTTAACTGATTTCATCGTTAACTGATTTCATCTTCATTTAACTGATTTCATCGTTAACTGATTTCATCGTTAACTGATTTCATCGTTAACTGATTTCATCTTCATTTAACTGATTTCATCGTTAACTGATTTCATCTTCATTTAACTGATTCCATCGTTAACTGATTTCATCGTTAACTGATTTCATCGTTAACTGATTTCATCTTCATTTAACTGATTTCATCGTTAACTGATTTCATCGTTAACTGATTTCATCTTCATTTAACTGATTTCATTTTCATTCTTCATTTAACTGATTTCATCGTTAACTGATTTCATCTTCATTTAACTGATTTCATCGTTAACTGATTTCATCGTTAACTGATTTCATCGTTAACTGATTTCATCTTCATTTAACTGATTCCATCGTTAACTGATTTCATCGTTAACTGATTTCATCTTCATTTAACTGATTTCATCGTTAACTGATTTCATCGTTAACTGATTCCATCGTTAACTGATTTCATCGTTAACTGATTTCATCTTCATTTAACTGATTTCATCGTTAACTGATTTCATCTTCATTTAACTGATTTCATCGTTAACTGATTTCATCGTTAACTGATTTCATCTTCACTTAACTGATTCCATCGTTAACTGATTTCATCGTTAACTGATTTCATCGTTAACTGATTTCATCTTTAACTGATTTCATCGTTAACTGATTTCATCTTCATTTAACTGATTTCATCGTTAACTGATTTCATCGTTAACTGATTTCATCGTTAACTGATTTCATCTTCATTTAACTGATTTCATCGTTAACTGATTTCATCGTTTACTGATTTCATCTTCATTTAACTGATTTCATCTTCATTTAACTGATTTCATCGTTAACTGATTTCATCGTTAACTGATTTCATCGTTAACTGATTTCATCTTCATTTAACTGATTCCATCGTTAACTGATTTCATCGTTAACTGATTTCATCTTCATTTAACTGATTTCATCGTTAACTGATTTCATCGTTAACTGATTCCATCGTTAACTGATTTCATCGTTAACTGATTTCATCTTCATTTAACTGATTTCATCGTTAACTGATTTCATCTTCATTTAACTGATTTCATCGTTAACTGATTTCACCGTTAACTGATTTCATCTTCATTTAACTGATTTCATCGTTAACTGATTTCATCTTCATTTAACTGATTTCATCGTTAACTGATTTCATCGTTAACTGATTTCATCTTCATTTAACTGATTCCATCGTTAACTGATTTAATCGTTAACTGATTTCATCTTCATTTAACTGATTTCATCGTTCACTGATTTCATCTTTAACTGATTTCATCTTCATTTAACTGATTTCATTTTCATTCTTCATTTAACTGATTTCATCGTTAACTGATTTCATCTTCATTTAACTGATTTCATCGTTAACTGATTTCATCGTTAACTGATTTCATCTTTAACTGATTTCATCGTTAACTGATTTCATCTTCATTTAACTGATTTCATCGTTAACTGATTTCATCTTCATTTAATTGATTTCATCGTTAACTGATTTCATCGTTAACTGATTTCATCGTTAACTGATTTCATCTTCATTTAACTGATTTCATCGTTAACTGATTTCATCGTTAACTGATTCCATCGTTAACTGATTTCATCATTAACTGATTTCATCTTCATTTAACTGATTTCATCGTTAACTGATTTCATCGTTAACTGATTTCATCTTTAACTGATTTCATCGTTAACTGATTTCATCTTCATTTAACTGATTTCATCGTTAACTGATTTCATCGTTAACTGATTTCATCTTTAACTGATTTCATCGTTAACTGATTTCATCTTCATTTAACTGATTTCATCGTTAACTGATTTCATCGTTAACTGATTTCATCTTCATTTAACTGATTTCATCGTTAACTGATTTCATCGTTAACTGATTCCATCGTTAACTGATTTCATCGTTAACTGATTTCATCTTCATTTAACTGATTTCATCGTTAAGTGATTTCATCGTTAACTGATTTCATCGTTAACTGATTTCATCGTTAACTGATTTCATCTTCATTTAACTGATTTCATTGTTAACTGATTTCATCGTTAACTGATTTCATCTTCATTTAACTGATTTCATCGTTAACTGATTTCATCGTTAACTGATTCCATCGTTAACTGATTTCATCGTTAACTGATTTCATCTTCATTTAACTGATTTCATTTTCATTCTTCATTTAACTGATTTCATCGTTAACTGATTTCATCGTTAACTGATTTCATCTTCATTTAACTGATTTCATCGTTAACTGATTTCATCGTTAACTGATTTCATCTTTAACTGATTTCATCGTTAACTGATTTCATCTTCATTTAACTGATTTCATCGTTAACTGATTTCATCTTCATTTAATTGATTTCATCGTTAACTGATTTCATCGTTAACTGATTTCATCGTTAACTGATTTCATCTTCATTTAACTGATTTCATCGTTAACTGATTTCATCGTTAACTGATTTCATCTTCATTTAACTGATTTCATCGTTAACTGATTTCATCGTTAACTGATTTCATCGTTAACTGATTTCATCTTCATTTAAATGATTTCATCGTTAACTGATTTCATCGTTAACTGATTTCATCTTCATTTAACTGATTTCATCGTTAACTGATTTCATCGTTAACTGATTTCATCTTTAACTGATTTCATCGTTAACTGATTTCATCTTCATTTAACTGATTTCATCGTTAACTGATTTCATCTTCATTTAACTGATTTCATCGTTAACTGATTTCATCGTTAACTGATTTCATCGTTAACTGATTTCATCTTCATTTAACTGATTCCATCGTTAACTGATTTCATCGTTAACTGATTTCATCTTCATTTAACTGATTTCATCGTTAACTGATTTCATCGTTAACTGATTTCATCTTTAACTGATTTCATCGTTAACTGATTTCATCTTCATTTAACTGATTTCATCGTTAACTGATTTCATCGTTAACTGATTTCATCTTCATTTAACTGATTTCATCGTTAACTGATTTCATCGTTAACTGATTCCATCGTTAACTGATTTCATCGTTAACTGATTTCATCGTTAACTGATTTCATCTTCATTTAACTGATTTCATCGTTAACTGATTTCATCTTCATTTAACTGATTTCATCGTTAACTGATTTCATCGTTAACTGATTTCATCGTTAACTGATTTCATCTTCATTTAACTGATTTCATTTTCATTCTTCATTTAACTGATTTCATCGTTAACTGATTTCATCTTCATTTAATTGATTTCATCGTTAACTGATTTCATCGTTAACTGATTTCATCGTTAACTGATTTCATCTTCATTTAACTGATTTCATCGTTAACTGATTTCATCGTTAACTGATTTCATCTTCATTTAACTGATTTCATCGTTAACTGATTTCATCGTTAACTGATTTCATCGTTAACTGATTTCATCTTCATTTAACTGATTTCATCGTTAACTGATTTCATCGTTAACTGATTTCATCTTTAACTGATTTCATCGTTAACTGATTTCATCTTCATTTAACTGATTTCATCGTTAACTGATTTCATCTTCATTTAACTGATTTCATCGTTAACTGATTTCATCGTTAACTGATTTCATCGTTAACTGATTTCATCGTTAACTGATTTCATCTTCATTTAACTGATTTCATCGTTAACTGATTTCATCTTCATTTAACTGATTTCATCGTTAACTGATTTCATCGTTAACTGATTTCATCGTTAACTGATTTCATCTTCATTTAACTGATTCCATCGTTAACTGATTTCATCGTTAACTGATTTCATCGTTAACTGATTTCATCTTCATTTAACTGATTTCATCGTTAACTGATTTCATCGTTAACTGATTTCATCGTTAACTGATTTCATCTTCATTTAACTGATTTCATCGTTAACTGATTTCATCGTTAACTGATTTCATCTTCATTTAACTGATTTCATCGTTAACTGATTTCATCGTTAACTGATTTCATCGTTAACTGATTTCATCTTCATTTAACTGATTTCATCGTTAACTGATTTCATCGTTAACTGATTTCATCTTCATTTAACTGATTTCATCGTTAACTGATTTCATCGTTAACTGATTTCATCTTCATTTAACTGATTTCATCGTTAACTGATTTCATCTTCATTTAATTGATTTCATCGTTAACTGATTTCATCGTTAACTGATTTCATCGTTAACTGATTTCATCTTCATTTAACTGATTTCATCGTTAACTGATTCCATCGTTAACTGATTTCATCTTCATTTAACTGATTTCATCGTTAACTGATTTCATCTTTAACTGATTTCATCGTTAACTGATTTCATCTTCATTTAACTGATTTCATCGTTAAGTGATTTCATCGTTAACTGATTTCATCTTCATTTAACTGATTTCATTGTTAACTGATTTCATCGTTAACTGATTTCATCTTCATTTAACTGATTCCATCGTTAACTGATTTCATCGTTAACTGATTTCATCGTTAACTGATTTCATCTTTAACTGATTTCATCTTCATTTAACTGATTTCATCGTTAACTGATTTCATCGTTAACTGATTTCATCTTCATTTAACTGATTTCATCGTTAACTGATTTCATCTTCATTTAACTGATTTAATTTTCATTCTTCATTTAACTGATTTCATCGTTAACTGATTTCATCTTCATTTAACTGATTTCATCGTTAACTGATTTCATCTTCATTTAACTGATTTCATCGTTAACTGATTTCATCGTTAACTGATTTCATCGTTAACTGATTTCATCGTTAACTGATTTCATCTTCATTTAACTGATTTCATCGTTAACTGATTTCATCGTTAACTGATTCCATCGTTAACTGATTCCATCGTTAACTGATTTCATCTTTAACTGATTTCATCGTTAACTGATTTCATCTTCATTTAACTGATTTCATCGTTAAGTGATTTCATCGTTAACTGATTTCATCGTTAACTGATTTCATCGTTAACTGATTTCATCTTCATTTAACTGATTTCATTGTTAACTGATTTCATCGTTAACTGATTTCATCTTCATTTAACTGATTTCATCGTTAACTGATTTCATCGTTAACTGATTCCATCGTTAACTGATTTCATCGTTAACTGATTCCATCGTTAACTGATTTCATCGTTAACTGATTTCATCGTTAACTGATTTCATCTTCATTTAACTGATTTCATCGTTAACTGATTTCATCTTCATTTAACTGATTTCATTTTCATTCTTCATTTAACTGATTTCATCGTTAACTGATTTCATCTTCATTTAACTGATTTCATCGTTAACTGATTTCATCGTTAACTGATTTCATCTTCTTTTAACTGATTTCATCGTTAACTGATTTCATCTTCATTTAATTGATTTCATCGTTAACTGATTTCATCGTTAACTGATTTCATCTTCATTTAACTGATTTCATCGTTAACTGATTTCATCGTTAACTGATTTCATCTTCATTTAACTGATTTCATCGTTAACTGATTTCATCTTCATTTAACTGATTTCATCGTTAACTGATTTCATCGTTAACTGATTTCATCTTCATTTAACTGATTCCATCGTTAACTGATTTCATCGTTAACTGATTTCATCGTTAACTGATTTCATCTTCATTTAACTGATTTCATCGTTAACTGATTTCATCGTTAACTGATTTCATCTTCATTTAACTGATTTCATTTTCATTCTTCATTTAACTGATTTCATCGTTAACTGATTTCATCGTTAACTGATTTCATCTTCATTTAACTGATTCCATCGTTAACTGATTTCATCGTTAACTGATTTCATCTTCATTTAACTGATTTCATCGTTAACTGATTTCATCGTTAACTGATTTCATCGTTAACTGATTTCATCGTTAACTGATTTCATCTTCATTTAACTGATTTCATCGTTAACTGATTTCATCTTCATTTAACTGATTTCATCGTTAACTGATTTCATCGTTAACTGATTTCATCGTTAACTGATTTCATCTTCATTTAACTGATTCCATCGTTAACTGATTTCATCTTCATTTAACTGATTCCATCGTTAACTGATTTCATCGTTAACTGATTTCATCTTCATTTAACTGATTTCATCGTTAACTGATTTCATCGTTAACTGATTTCATCTTCATTTAACTGATTTCATCGTTAACTGATTTCATCTTCATTTAACTGATTTCATCGTTAACTGATTTCATCGTTAACTGATTTCATCTTCATTTAACTGATTCCATCGTTAACTGATTCCATCGTTAACTGATTTCATCGTTAACTGATTTCATCTTTAACTGATTTCATCGTTAACTGATTTCATCTTCATTTAACTGATTTCATCGTTAACTGATTTCATCGTTAACTGATTTCATCTTCATTTAACTGATTTCATCGTTAACTGATTTCATCTTCATTTAACTGATTTCATCTTCATTTAACTGATTTCATCGTTAACTGATTTCATCGTTAACTGATTTCATCGTTAACTGATTTCATCTTCATTTAACTGATTTCATCGTTAACTGATTTCATCGTTAACTGATTTCATCTTTAACTGATTTCATCGTTAACTGATTTCATCTTCATTTAACTGATTTCATCGTTAACTGATTTCATCGTTAACTGATTTCATCTTCATTTAATTGATTTCATTGTTAACTGATTTCATCGTTAACTGATTTCATCTTCATTTAACTGATTTCATCGTTAACTGATTCCATCGTTAACTGATTTCATCATTAACTGATTTCATCTTCATTTAACTGATTTCATCGTTAACTGATTTCATCGTTAACTGATTTCATCTTTAACTGATTTCATCGTTAACTGATTTCATCTTCATTTAACTGATTTCATCGTTAACTGATTTCATCGTTAACTGATTTCATCTTTA
Organism: Semicossyphus pulcher; assembly: GCF_022749685.1. Lineage (NCBI taxonomy): Eukaryota > Metazoa > Chordata > Actinopteri > Labriformes > Labridae > Semicossyphus > Semicossyphus pulcher. The sequence goes on along the minus strand of NW_027211709.1, from coordinate 1,039,537 downwards.
ACTGATTTCATCGTTAACTGATTTCATCTTCATTTAACTGATTTCATCGTTAACTGATTTCATCGTTAACTGATTTCATCTTCATTTAACTGATTTCATCGTTAACTGATTTCATCGTTAACTGATTCCATCGTTAACTGATTTCATCTTTAACTGATTTCATCGTTAACTGATTTCATCTTCATTTAACTGATTTCATCGTTAAGTGATTTCATCGTTAACTGATTTCATCGTTAACTGATTTCATCGTTAACTGATTTCATCTTCATTTAACTGATTTCATTGTTAACTGATTTCATCGTTAACTGATTTCATCTTCATTTAACTGATTTCATCGTTAACTGATTTCATCGTTAACTGATTCCATCGTTAACTGATTTCATCGTTAACTGATTTCATCGTTAACTGATTTCATCTTCATTTAACTGATTTCATTTTCATTCTTCATTTAACTGATTTCATCGTTAACTGATTTCATCGTTAACTGATTTCATCGTTAACTGATTTCATCTTTAACTGATTTCATCGTTAACTGATTTCATCTTCATTTAACTGATTTCATCGTTAACTGATTTCATCTTCATTTAATTGATTTCATCGTTAACTGATTTCATCGTTAACTGATTTCATCTTCATTTAACTGATTTCATCGTTAACTGATTTCATCGTTAACTGATTTCATCGTTAACTGATTTCATCTTCATTTAACTGATTTCATCTTCATTTAACTGATTTCATCGTTAACTGATTTCATCGTTAACTGATTTCATCTTCATTTAAATGATTTCATCGTTAATTGATTTCATCGTTAACTGATTTCATCTTTAACTGATTTCATCGTTAACTGATTTCATCTTCATTTAACTGATTTCATCGTTAACTGATTTCATCGTTAACTGATTTCATCTTTAACTGATTTCATCGTTAACTGATTTCATCTTCATTTAACTGATTTCATCGTTAACTGATTTCATCTTCATTTAACTGATTTCATCGTTAACTGATTTCATCGTTAACTGATTTCATCGTTAACTGATTTCATCTTCATTTAACTGATTCCATCGTTAACTGATTTCATCTTCATTTAACTGATTCCATCGTTAACTGATTTCATCGTTAACTGATTTCATCGTTAACTGATTTCATCTTCATTTAACTGATTTCATCGTTAACTGATTTCATCTTCATTTAACTGATTTCATCGTTAACTGATTTCATCGTTAACTGATTTCATCTTCATTTAACTGATTTCATCGTTAACTGATTTCATCTTCATTTAACTGATTCCATCGTTAACTGATTTCATCGTTAACTGATTTCATCGTTAACTGATTTCATCGTTAACTGATTTCATCTTCATTTAACTGATTTCATCGTTAACTGATTTCATCGTTAACTGATTTCATCTTCATTTAACTGATTTCATTTTCATTCTTCATTTAACTGATTTCATCGTTAACTGATTTCATCTTCATTTAACTGATTTCATCGTTAACTGATTTCATCGTTAACTGATTTCATCGTTAACTGATTTCATCTTCATTTAACTGATTCCATCGTTAACTGATTTCATCGTTAACTGATTTCATCGTTAACTGATTTCATCTTTAACTGATTTCATCGTTAACTGATTTCATCTTCATTTAACTGATTTCATCGTTAACTGATTTCATCGTTAACTGATTTCATCTTCATTTAACTGATTTCATCGTTAAGTGATTTCATCGTTAACTGATTTCATCGTTAACTGATTTCATCGTTAACTGATTTCATCTTCATTTAACTGATTTCATTGTTAACTGATTTCATCGTTAACTGATTTCATCTTCATTTAACTGATTTCATCGTTAACTGATTTCATCGTTAACTGATTCCATCGTTAACTGATTTCATCGTTAACTGATTTCATCTTCATTTAACTGATTTCATTTTCATTCTTCATTTAACTGATTTCATCGTTAACTGATTTCATCGTTAACTGATTTCATCTTCATTTAACTGATTTCATCGTTAACTGATTTCATCGTTAACTGATTTCATCTTTAACTGATTTCATCGTTAACTGATTTCATCTTCATTTAACTGATTTCATCGTTAACTGATTTCATCTTCATTTAATTGATTTCATCGTTAACTGATTTCATCGTTAACTGATTTCATCGTTAACTGATTTCATCTTCATTTAACTGATTTCATCGTTAACTGATTTCATCGTTAACTGATTTCATCGTTAACTGATTTCATCTTCATTTAACTGATTTCATCGTTAACTGATTTCATCGTTAACTGATTTCATCGTTAACTGATTTCATCTTCATTTAAATGATTTCATCGTTAACTGATTTCATCGTTAACTGATTTCATCTTTAACTGATTTCATCGTTAACTGATTTCATCTTCATTTAACTGATTTCATCGTTAACTGATTTCATCGTTAACTGATTTCATCTTTAACTGATTTCATCGTTAACTGATTTCATCTTCATTTAACTGATTTCATCGTTAACTGATTTCATCTTCATTTAACTGATTTCATCGTTAACTGATTTCATCGTTAACTGATTTCATCTTCATTTAACTGATTCCATCGTTAACTGATTTCATCTTCATTTAACTGATTCCATCGTTAACTGATTTCATCGTTAACTGATTTCATCGTTAACTGATTTCATCTTCATTTAACTGATTTCATCGTTAACTGATTTCATCTTCATTTAACTGATTTCATCGTTAACTGATTTCATCGTTAACTGATTTCATCTTCATTTAACTGATTCCATCGTTAACTGATTTCATCGTTAACTGATTTCATCGTTAACTGATTTCATCTTCATTTAACTGATTTCATCGTTAACTGATTTCATCGTTAACTGATTTCATCTTCATTTAACTGATTTCATTTTCATTCTTCATTTAACTGATTTCATCGTTAACTGATTTCATCTTCATTTAACTGATTTCATCGTTAACTGATTTCATCGTTAACTGATTTCATCGTTAACTGATTTCATCTTCATTTAACTGATTCCATCGTTAACTGATTTCATCGTTAACTGATTTCATCTTCATTTAACTGATTTCATCGTTAACTGATTTCATCGTTAACTGATTCCATCGTTAACTGATTTCATCGTTAACTGATTTCATCTTCATTTAACTGATTTCATCGTTAACTGATTTCATCTTCATTTAACTGATTTCATCGTTAACTGATTTCATCGTTAACTGATTTCATCTTCATTTAACTGATTCCATCGTTAACTGATTTCATCGTTAACTGATTTCATCGTTAACTGATTTCATCTTTAACTGATTTCATCGTTAACTGATTTCATCTTCATTTAACTGATTTCATCGTTAACTGATTTCATCGTTAACTGATTTCATCGTTAACTGATTTCATCTTCATTTAACTGATTTCATCGTTAACTGATTTCATCGTTTACTGATTTCATCTTCATTTAACTGATTTCATCTTCATTTAACTGATTTCATCGTTAACTGATTTCATCGTTAACTGATTTCATCGTTAACTGATTTCATCTTCATTTAACTGATTTCATTTTCATTCTTCATTTAACTGATTTCATCGTTAACTGATTTCATCTTCATTTAACTGATTTCATCGTTAACTGATTTCATCGTTAACTGATTTCATCGTTAACTGATTTCATCTTCATTTAACTGATTTCATCGTTAACTGATTTCATCTTCATTTAATTGATTTCATCGTTAACTGATTTCATCGTTAACTGATTTCATCGTTAACTGATTTCATCTTCATTTAACTGATTTCATCGTTAACTGATTCCATCGTTAACTGATTTCATCGTTAACTGATTTCATCTTCATTTAACTGATTTCATCGTTAAGTGATTTCATCGTTAACTGATTTCATCTTCATTTAACTGATTTCATTGTTAACTGATTTCATCGTTAACTGATTTCATCTTCATTTAACTGATTCCATCGTTAACTGATTTCATCGTTAACTGATTTCATCGTTAACTGATTTCATCGTTAACTGATTTCATCTTTAACTGATTTCATCTTCATTTAACTGATTTCATCGTTAACTGATTTCATCGTTAACTGATTTCATCGTTAACTGATTTCATCTTCATTTAACTGATTTCATCGTTAACTGATTTCATCGTTAACTGATTCCATCGTTAACTGATTTCATCGTTAACTGATTTCATCTTCATTTAACTGATTTAATTTTCATTCTTCATTTAACTGATTTCATCGTTAACTGATTTCATCTTCATTTAACTGATTTCATCGTTAACTGATTTCATCTTCATTTAATTGATTTCATCGTTAACTGATTTCATCGTTAACTGATTTCATCGTTAACTGATTTCATCTTCATTTAACTGATTTCATCGTTAACTGATTTCATCGTTAACTGATTCCATCGTTAACTGATTTCATCGTTAACTGATTTCATCTTCATTTAACTGATTTCATCGTTAACTGATTTCATCGTTAACTGATTTCATCTTTAACTGATTTCATCGTTAACTGATTTCATCTTCATTTAACTGATTTCATCGTTAACTGATTTCATCGTTAACTGATTTCATCTTTAACTGATTTCATCGTTAACTGATTTCATCTTCATTTAACTGATTTCATCGTTAACTGATTTCATCGTTAACTGATTTCATCTTCATTTAACTGATTTCATCGTTAACTGATTTCATCGTTAACTGATTCCATCGTTAACTGATTTCATCTTTAACTGATTTCATCGTTAACTGATTTCATCTTCATTTAACTGATTTCATCGTTAAGTGATTTCATCGTTAACTGATTTCATCGTTAACTGATTTCATCGTTAACTGATTTCATCTTCATTTAACTGATTTCATCGTTAACTGATTTCATCGTTAACTGATTTCATCTTCATTTAACTGATTTCATTGTTAACTGATTTCATCGTTAACTGATTTCATCTTCATTTAACTGATTTCATCGTTAACTGATTTCATCGTTAACTGATTCCATCGTTAACTGATTTCATCGTTAACTGATTTCATCGTTAACTGATTTCATCTTCATTTAACTGATTTCATTTTCATTCTTCATTTAACTGATTTCATCGTTAACTGATTTCATCTTCATTTAACTGATTTCATCGTTAACTGATTTCATCGTTAACTGATTTCATCTTTAACTGATTTCATCGTTAACTGATTTCATCTTCATTTAACTGATTTCATCGTTAACTGATTTCATCTTCATTTAATTGATTTCATCGTTAACTGATTTCATCGTTAACTGATTTCATCATTAACTGATTTCATCTTCATTTAACTGATTTCATCGTTAACTGATTTCATCGTTAACTGATTTCATCGTTAACTGATTTCATCTTCATTTAACTGATTTCATCGTTAACTGATTTCATCGTTAACTGATTTCATCGTTAACTGATTTCATCTTCATTTAAATGATTTCATCGTTAACTGATTTCATCGTTAACTGATTTCATCTTTAACTGATTTCATCGTTAACTGATTTCATCTTCATTTAACTGATTTCATCGTTAACTGATTTCATCGTTAACTGATTTCATCTTTAACTGATTTCATCGTTAACTGATTTCATCTTCATTTAACTGATTTCATCGTTAACTGATTTCATCTTCATTTAACTGATTTCATCGTTAACTGATTTCATCGTTAACTGATTTCATCGTTAACTGATTTCATCTTCATTTAACTGATTCCATCGTTAACTGATTTCATCTTCATTTAACTGATTCCATCGTTAACTGATTTCATCGTTAACTGATTTCATCGTTAACTGATTTCATCTTCATTTAACTGATTTCATCGTTAACTGATTTCATCTTCATTTAACTGATTTCATCGTTAACTGATTTCATCGTTAACTGATTTCATCTTCATTTAACTGATTCCATCGTTAACTGATTTCATCGTTAACTGATTTCATCGTTAACTGATTTCATCTTCATTTAACTGATTTCATCGTTAACTGATTTCATCGTTAACTGATTTCATCTTCATTTAACTGATTTCATCGTTAACTGATTTCATCGTTAACTGATTTCATCGTTAACTGATTTCATCTTCATTTAACTGATTCCATCGTTAACTGATTTCATCGTTAACTGATTTCATCTTCATTTAACTGATTTCATCGTTAACTGATTTCATCGTTAACTGATTCCATCGTTAACTGATTTCATCGTTAACTGATTTCATCTTCATTTAACTGATTTCATCGTTAACTGATTTCATCTTCATTTAACTGATTTCATCGTTAACTGATTTCATCGTTAACTGATTTCATCTTCATTTAACTGATTCCATCGTTAACTGATTTCATCGTTAACTGATTTCATCGTTAACTGATTTCATCTTTAACTGATTTCATCGTTAACTGATTTCATCTTCATTTAACTGATTTCATCGTTAACTGATTTCATCGTTAACTGATTTCATCGTTAACTGATTTCATCTTCATTTAACTGATTTCATCGTTAACTGATTTCATCGTTTACTGATTTCATCTTCATTTAACTGATTTCATCTTCATTTAACTGATTTCATCGTTAACTGATTTCATCGTTAACTGATTTCATCGTTAACTGATTTCATCTTCATTTAACTGATTTCATTTTCATTCTTCATTTAACTGATTTCATCGTTAACTGATTTCATCTTCATTTAACTGATTTCATCGTTAACTGATTTCATCGTTAACTGATTTCATCTTCATTTAACTGATTTCATCGTTAACTGATTTCATCTTCATTTAATTGATTTCATCGTTAACTGATTTCATCGTTAACTGATTTCATCGTTAACTGATTTCATCTTCATTTAACTGATTTCATCGTTAACTGATTCCATCGTTAACTGATTTCATCGTTAACTGATTTCATCTTCATTTAACTGATTTCATCGTTAAGTGATTTCATCGTTAACTGATTTCATCTTCATTTAACTGATTTCATTGTTAACTGATTTCATCGTTAACTGATTTCATCTTCATTTAACTGATTCCATCGTTAACTGATTTCATCGTTAACTGATTTCATCGTTAACTGATTTCATCGTTAACTGATTTCATCTTTAACTGATTTCATCTTCATTTAACTGATTTCATCGTTAACTGATTTCATCGTTAACTGATTTCATCGTTAACTGATTTCATCTTCATTTAACTGATTTCATCGTTAACTGATTTCATCGTTAACTGATTCCATCGTTAACTGATTTCATCGTTAACTGATTTCATCTTCATTTAACTGATTTAATTTTCATTCTTCATTTAACTGATTTCATCGTTAACTGATTTCATCTTCATTTAACTGATTTCATCGTTAACTGATTTCATCGTTAACTGATTTCATCTTTAACTGATTTCATCGTTAACTGATTTCATCTTCATTTAACTGATTTCATCGTTAACTGATTTCATCTTCATTTAATTGATTTCATCGTTAACTGATTTCATCGTTAACTGATTTCATCGTTAACTGATTTCATCTTCATTTAACTGATTTCATCGTTAACTGATTTCATCGTTAACTGATTCCATCGTTAACTGATTTCATCGTTAACTGATTTCATCTTCATTTAACTGATTTCATCGTTAACTGATTTCATCGTTAACTGATTTCATCTTTAACTGATTTCATCGTTAACTGATTTCATCTTCATTTAACTGATTTCATCGTTAACTGATTTCATCGTTAACTGATTTCATCTTTAACTGATTTCATCGTTAACTGATTTCATCTTCATTTAACTGATTTCATCGTTAACTGATTTCATCGTTAACTGATTTCATCTTCATTTAACTGATTTCATCGTTAACTGATTTCATCGTTAACTGATTCCATCGTTAACTGATTTCATCTTTAACTGATTTCATCGTTAACTGATTTCATCTTCATTTAACTGATTTCATCGTTAAGTGATTTCATCGTTAACTGATTTCATCGTTAACTGATTTCATCGTTAACTGATTTCATCTTCATTTAACTGATTTCATCGTTAACTGATTTCATCGTTAACTGATTTCATCTTCATTTAACTGATTTCATTGTTAACTGATTTCATCGTTAACTGATTTCATCTTCATTTAACTGATTTCATCGTTAACTGATTTCATCGTTAACTGATTCCATCGTTAACTGATTTCATCGTTAACTGATTTCATCGTTAACTGATTTCATCTTCATTTAACTGATTTCATTTTCATTCTTCATTTAACTGATTTCATCGTTAACTGATTTCATCGTTAACTGATTTCATCTTCATTTAACTGATTTCATCGTTAACTGATTTCATCGTTAACTGATTTCATCGTTAACTGATTTCATCGTTAACTGATTTCATCTTCATTTAACTGATTTCATCGTTAACTGATTTCATCTTCATTTAATTGATTTCATCGTTAACTGATTTCATCGTTAACTGATTTCATCGTTAACTGATTTCATCTTTAACTGATTTCATCGTTAACTGATTTCATCTTCATTTAACTGATTTCATCGTTAACTGATTTCATCGTTAACTGATTTCATCTTTAACTGATTTCATCGTTAACTGATTTCATCTTCATTTAACTGATTTCATCGTTAACTGATTTCATCTTCATTTAACTGATTTCATCGTTAACTGATTTCATCTTCATTTAACTGATTTCATCGTTAACTGATTTCATCGTTAACTGATTTCATCGTTAACTGATTTCATCTTCATTTAACTGATTCCATCGTTAACTGATTTCATCGTTAACTGATTTCATCTTCATTTAACTGATTTCATCGTTAACTGATTTCATCGTTAACTGATTCCATCGTTAACTGATTTCATCGTTAACTGATTTCATCGTTAACTGATTTCATCTTCATTTAACTGATTTCATCGTTAACTGATTTCATCTTCATTTAACTGATTTCATCGTTAACTGATTTCATCGTTAACTGATTTCATCTTCATTTAACTGATTTCATTTTCATTCTTCATTTAACTGATTTCATCGTTAACTGATTTCATCTTCATTTAATTGATTTCATTGTTAACTGATTTCATCGTTAACTGATTTCATCTTCATTTAACTGATTTCATCGTTAACTGATTTCATCGTTAACTGATTTCATCGTTAACTGATTTCATCTTCATTTAACTGATTTCATCGTTAACTGATTTCATCGTTAACTGATTTCATCTTCATTTAACTGATTTCATCGTTAACTGATTTCATCGTTAACTGATTTCATCTTTAACTGATTTCATCGTTAACTGATTTCATCTTCATTTAACTGATTTCATCGTTAACTGATTTCATCGTTAACTGATTTCATCTTCATTTAACTGATTTCATCGTTAACTGATTTCATCGTTAACTGATTTCATCTTCATTTAACTGATTTCATCGTTAACTGATTTCATCGTTAACTGATTCCATCGTTAACTGATTTCATCGTTAACTGATTTCATCGTTAACTGATTTCATCTTCATTTAACTGATTTCATCGTTAACTGATTTCATCGTTAACTGATTTCATCGTTAACTGATTTCATCTTCATTTAACTGATTTCATCGTTAACTGATTTCATCTTCATTTAACTGATTTCATCGTTAACTGATTTCATCGTTAACTGATTCCATCGTTAACTGATTTCGTCTTTAACTGATTTCATCGTTAACTGATTTCATCTTCATTTAACTGATTTCATCGTTAAGTGATTTCATCGTTAACTGATTTCATCGTTAACTGATTTCATCGTTAACTGATTTCATCTTCATTTAACTGATTTCATCGTTAACTGATTTCATCGTTAACTGATTTCATCGTTAACTGATTTCATCTTCATTTAACTGATTTCATTTTCATTCTTCATTTAACTGATTTCATCGTTAACTGATTTCATCTTCATTTAACTGATTTCATCGTTAACTGATTTCATCGTTAACTGATTTCATCTTCATTTAACTGATTTCATCGTTAACTGATTTCATCTTCATTTAATTGATTTCATCGTTAACTGATTTCATCGTTAACTGATTTCATCGTTAACTGATTTCATCTTCATTTAACTGATTTCATCGTTAACTGATTCCATCGTTAACTGATTTCATCGTTAACTGATTTCATCTTCATTTAACTGATTTCATCGTTAAGTGATTTCATCGTTAACTGATTTCATCTTCATTTAACTGATTTCATTGTTAACTGATTTCATCGTTAACTGATTTCATCTTCATTTAACTGATTCCATCGTTAACTGATTTCATCGTTAACTGATTTCATCGTTAACTGATTTCATCGTTAACTGATTTCATCTTTAACTGATTTCATCTTCATTTAACTGATTTCATCGTTAACTGATTTCATCGTTAACTGATTTCATCGTTAACTGATTTCATCTTCATTTAACTGATTTCATCGTTAACTGATTTCATCGTTAACTGATTCCATCGTTAACTGATTTCATCGTTAACTGATTTCATCTTCATTTAACTGATTTAATTTTCATTCTTCATTTAACTGATTTCATCGTTAACTGATTTCATCTTCATTTAACTGATTTCATCGTTAACTGATTTCATCGTTAACTGATTTCATCTTTAACTGATTTCATCGTTAACTGATTTCATCTTCATTTAACTGATTTCATCGTTAACTGATTTCATCTTCATTTAATTGATTTCATCGTTAACTGATTTCATCGTTAACTGATTTCATCGTTAACTGATTTCATCTTCATTTAACTGATTTCATCGTTAACTGATTTCATCGTTAACTGATTCCATCGTTAACTGATTTCATCGTTAACTGATTTCATCTTCATTTAACTGATTTCATCGTTAACTGATTTCATCGTTAACTGATTTCATCTTTAACTGATTTCATCGTTAACTGATTTCATCTTCATTTAACTGATTTCATCGTTAACTGATTTCATCGTTAACTGATTTCATCTTTAACTGATTTCATCGTTAACTGATTTCATCTTCATTTAACTGATTTCATCGTTAACTGATTTCATCGTTAACTGATTTCATCTTCATTTAACTGATTTCATCGTTAACTGATTTCATCGTTAACTGATTCCATCGTTAACTGATTTCATCTTTAACTGATTTCATCGTTAACTGATTTCATCTTCATTTAACTGATTTCATCGTTAAGTGATTTCATCGTTAACTGATTTCATCGTTAACTGATTTCATCGTTAACTGATTTCATCTTCATTTAACTGATTTCATCGTTAACTGATTTCATCGTTAACTGATTTCATCTTCATTTAACTGATTTCATTGTTAACTGATTTCATCGTTAACTGATTTCATCTTCATTTAACTGATTTCATCGTTAACTGATTTCATCGTTAACTGATTCCATCGTTAACTGATTTCATCGTTAACTGATTTCATCGTTAACTGATTTCATCTTCATTTAACTGATTTCATTTTCATTCTTCATTTAACTGATTTCATCGTTAACTGATTTCATCGTTAACTGATTTCATCTTCATTTAACTGATTTCATCGTTAACTGATTTCATCGTTAACTGATTTCATCGTTAACTGATTTCATCGTTAACTGATTTCATCGTTAACTGATTTCATCTTCATTTAACTGATTTCATCGTTAACTGATTTCATCTTCATTTAATTGATTTCATCGTTAACTGATTTCATCGTTAACTGATTTCATCGTTAACTGATTTCATCTTTAACTGATTTCATCGTTAACTGATTTCATCTTCATTTAACTGATTTCATCGTTAACTGATTTCATCGTTAACTGATTTCATCTTTAACTGATTTCATCGTTAACTGATTTCATCTTCATTTAACTGATTTCATCGTTAACTGATTTCATCTTCATTTAACTGATTTCATCGTTAACTGATTTCATCTTCATTTAACTGATTTCATCGTTAACTGATTTCATCGTTAACTGATTTCATCGTTAACTGATTTCATCTTCATTTAACTGATTCCATCGTTAACTGATTTCATCGTTAACTGATTTCATCTTCATTTAACTGATTTCATCGTTAACTGATTTCATCGTTAACTGATTCCATCGTTAACTGATTTCATCGTTAACTGATTTCATCGTTAACTGATTTCATCTTCATTTAACTGATTTCATCGTTAACTGATTTCATCTTCATTTAACTGATTTCATCGTTAACTGATTTCATCGTTAACTGATTTCATCTTCATTTAACTGATTTCATTTTCATTCTTCATTTAACTGATTTCATCGTTAACTGATTTCATCTTCATTTAATTGATTTCATTGTTAACTGATTTCATCGTTAACTGATTTCATCTTCATTTAACTGATTTCATCGTTAACTGATTTCATCGTTAACTGATTTCATCGTTAACTGATTTCATCTTCATTTAACTGATTTCATCGTTAACTGATTTCATCGTTAACTGATTTCATCTTCATTTAACTGATTTCATCGTTAACTGATTTCATCGTTAACTGATTTCATCTTTAACTGATTTCATCGTTAACTGATTTCATCTTCATTTAACTGATTTCATCGTTAACTGATTTCATCGTTAACTGATTTCATCTTCATTTAACTGATTTCATCGTTAACTGATTTCATCGTTAACTGATTTCATCTTCATTTAACTGATTTCATCGTTAACTGATTTCATCGTTAACTGATTCCATCGTTAACTGATTTCATCGTTAACTGATTTCATCGTTAACTGATTTCATCTTCATTTAACTGATTTCATCGTTAACTGATTTCATCGTTAACTGATTTCATCGTTAACTGATTTCATCTTCATTTAACTGATTTCATCGTTAACTGATTTCATCTTCATTTAACTGATTTCATCGTTAACTGATTTCATCGTTAACTGATTCCATCGTTAACTGATTTCGTCTTTAACTGATTTCATCGTTAACTGATTTCATCTTCATTTAACTGATTTCATCGTTAAGTGATTTCATCGTTAACTGATTTCATCGTTAACTGATTTCATCGTTAACTGATTTCATCTTCATTTAACTGATTTCATTGTTAACTGATTTCATCGTTAACTGATTTCATCTTCATTTAACTGATTTCATCGTTAACTGATTTCATCGTTAACTGATTCCATCGTTAACTGATTTCATCGTTAACTGATTCCATCGTTAACTGATTTCATCGTTAACTGATTTCATCGTTAACTGATTTCATCTTCATTTAACTGATTTCATCGTTAACTGATTTCATCTTCATTTAACTGATTTCATTTTCATTCTTCATTTAACTGATTTCATCGTTAACTGATTTCATCTTCATTTAACTGATTTCATCGTTAACTGATTTCATCGTTAACTGATTTCATCTTCATTTAACTGATTTCATCGTTAACTGATTTCATCTTCATTTAACTGATTTCATCGTTAACTGATTTCATCGTTAACTGATTTCATCTTCATTTAACTGATTTCATCGTTAACTGATTTCATCGTTAACTGATTTCATCGTTAACTGATTTCATCGTTAACTGATTTCATCTTCATTTAACTGATTTCATCGTTAACTGATTTCATCGTTAACTGATTTCATCTTCATTTAACTGATTCCATCGTTAACTGATTTCATCGTTAACTGATTTCATCTTCATTTAACTGATTTCATCGTTAACTGATTTCATCGTTAACTGATTCCATCGTTAACTGATTTCATCGTTAACTGATTTCATCGTTAACTGATTTCATCTTCATTTAACTGATTTCATCGTTAACTGATTTCATCTTCATTTAACTGATTTCATCGTTAACTGATTTCATCGTTAACTGATTTCATCGTTAACTGATTTCATCTTCATTTAACTGATTCCATCGTTAACTGATTTCATCGTTAACTGATTTCATTGTTAACTGATTTCATCTTTAACTGATTTCATCGTTAACTGATTTCATCTTCATTTAACTGATTTCATCGTTAACTGATTTCATCGTTAACTGATTTCATCGTTAACTGATTTCATCGTTAACTGATTTCATCGTTAACTGATTTCATCTTCATTTAACTGATTTCATCGTTAACTGATTTCATCGTTAACTGATTTCATCTTCATTTAACTGATTTCATTTTCATTCTTCATTTAACTGATTTCATCGTTAACTGATTTCATCTTCATTTAACTGATTTCATCGTTAACTGATTTCATCGTTAACTGATTTCATCTTTAACTGATTTCATCGTTAACTGATTTCATCTTCATTTAACTGATTTCATCGTTAACTGATTTCATCTTCATTTAACTGATTTCATCGTTAACTGATTTCATCGTTAACTGATTTCATCGTTAACTGATTCCATCGTTAACTAATTTCATCATTAACTGATTTCATCTTCATTTAACTGATTTCATCGTTAACTGATTTCATCGTTAACTGATTTCATCTTTAACTGATTTCATCGTTAACTGATTTCATCTTCATTTAACTGATTTCATCGTTAACTGATTTCATCGTTAACTGATTTCATCTTTAACTGATTTCATCGTTAACTGATTTCATCCTCATTTAACTGATTTCATCGTTAACTGATTTCATCGTTAACTGATTTCATCGTTAACTGATTTCATCTTCATTTAACTGATTTCATCGTTAACTGATTTCATCGTTAACTGATTCCATCGTTAACTGATTTCATCGTTAACTGATTTCATCGTTAACTGATTTCATCTTCATTTAACTGATTTCATCGTTAAGTGATTTCATCGTTAACTGATTTCATCGTTAACTGATTTCATCGTTAACTGATTTCATCTTCATTTAACTGATTTCATTGTTAACTGATTTCATCGTTAACTGATTTCATCTTCATTTAACTGATTTCATCGTTAACTGATTTCATCGTTAACTGATTCCATCGTTAACTGATTTCATCGTTAACTGATTTCATCGTTAACTGATTTCATCTTCATTTAACTGATTTCATTTTCATTCTTCATTTAACTGATTTCATCTTCATTTAATTGATTTCATCGTTAACTGATTTCATCGTTAACTGATTTCATCTTCATTTAACTGATTTCATCGTTAACTGATTTCATCGTTAACTGATTTCATCTTCATTTAACTGATTTCATCGTTAACTGATTTCATCTTCATTTAACTGATTTCATCGTTAACTGATTTCATCTTCATTTAACTGATTTCATCGTTAACTGATTTCATCGTTAACTGATTTCATCTTCATTTAACTGATTCCATCGTTAACTGATTTCATCGTTAACTGATTTCATCGTTAACTGATTTCATCTTCATTTAACTGATTTCATCGTTAACTGATTTCATCGTTAACTGATTTCATCTTCATTTAACTGATTCCATCGTTAACTGATTTCATCGTTAACTGATTTCATCTTCATTTAACTGATTTCATCGTTAACTGATTTCATCGTTAACTGATTCCATCGTTAACTGATTTCATCGTTAACTGATTTCATCTTCATTTAACTGATTTCATCGTTAACTGATTTCATCTTCATTTAACTGATTTCATCGTTAACTGATTTCATCTTCATTTAACTGATTCCATCGTTAACTGATTTCATCGTTAACTGATTTCATCGTTAACTGATTTCATCTTCATTTAACTGATTTCATCGTTAACTGATTTCATCGTTAACTGATTTCATCGTTAACTGATTTCATCTTCATTTAACTGATTTCATCGTTAACTGATTTCATCGTTAACTGATTTCATCTTCATTTAACTGATTTCATCGTTAACTGATTTCATCGTTAACTGATTTCATCGTTAACTGATTTCATCTTCATTTAACTGATTTCATCGTTAACTGATTTCATCGTTAACTGATTTCATCGTTAACTGATTTCATCTTCATTTAACTGATTTCATTTTCATTCTTCATTTAACTGATTTCATCGTTAACTGATTTCATCTTCATTTAACTGATTTCATCGTTAACTGATTTCATCGTTAACTGATTTCATCTTTAACTGATTTCATCGTTAACTGATTTCATCTTCATTTAACTGATTTCATCGTTAACTGATTTCATCTTCATTTAATTGATTTCATCGTTAACTGATTTCATCGTTAACTGATTTCATCGTTAACTGATTTCATCTTCATTTAACTGATTTCATCGTTAACTGATTTCATCGTTAACTGATTCCATCGTTAACTGATTTCATCATTAACTGATTTCATCTTCATTTAACTGATTTCATCGTTAACTGATTTCATCGTTAACTGATTTCATCTTTAACTGATTTCATCGTTAACTGATTTCATCTTCATTTAACTGATTTCATCGTTAACTGATTTCATCGTTAACTGATTTCATCTTTAACTGATTTCATCGTTAACTGATTTCATCTTCATTTAACTGATTTCATCGTTAACTGATTTCATCGTTAACTGATTTCATCTTCATTTAACTGATTTCATCGTTAACTGATTTCATCGTTAACTGATTCCATCGTTAACTGATTTCATCTTTAACTGATTTCATCGTTAACTGATTTCATCTTCATTTAACTGATTTCATCGTTAAGTGATTTCATCGTTAAGTGATTTCATCGTTAACTGATTTCATCGTTAACTGATTTCATCTTCATTTAACTGATTTCATTGTTAACTGATTTCATCGTTAACTGATTTCATCTTCATTTAACTGATTTCATCGTTAACTGATTTCATCGTTAACTGATTCCATCGTTAACTGATTTCATCGTTAACTGATTTCATCGTTAACTGATTTCATCTTCATTTAACTGATTTCATCGTTAACTGATTTCATCGTTAACTGATTTCATCGTTAACTGATTTCATCTTTAACTGATTTCATCGTTAACTGATTTCATCTTCATTTAACTGATTTCATCGTTAACTGATTTCATCTTCATTTAATTGATTTCATCGTTAACTGATTTCATCGTTAACTGATTTCATCGTTAACTGATTTCATCTTCATTTAACTGATTTCATCGTTAACTGATTTCATCGTTAACTGATTTCATCGTTAACTGATTTCATCTTCATTTAAATGATTTCATCGTTAACTGATTTCATCGTTAACTGATTTCATCTTTAACTGATTTCATCGTTAACTGATTTCATCTTCATTTAACTGATTTCATCGTTAACTGATTTCATCGTTAACTGATTTCATCGTTAACTGATTTCATCGTTAACTGATTTCATCTTCATTTAACTGATTTCATCGTTAACTGATTTCATCGTTAACTGATTTCATCGTTAACTGATTTCATCTTCATTTAACTGATTCCATCGTTAACTGATTTCATCGTTAACTGATTTCATCGTTAACTGATTTCATCTTTAACTGATTTCATCGTTAACTGATTTCATCTTCATTTAACTGATTTCATCGTTAACTGATTTCATCGTTAACTGATTTCATCTTCATTTAACTGATTTCATCGTTAACTGATTTCATCGTTAACTGATTCCATCGTTAACTGATTTCATCGTTAACTGATTTCATCTTCATTTAACTGATTTCATCGTTAACTGATTTCATCTTCATTTAACTGATTTCATCGTTAACTGATTTCATCTTCATTTAACTGATTTCATCGTTAACTGATTTCATCGTTAACTGATTTCATCGTTAACTGATTTCATCTTCATTTAACTGATTCCATCGTTAACTGATTTCATCGTTAACTGATTTCATCGTTAACTGATTTCATCTTCATTTAACTGATTCCATCGTTAACTGATTTCATCGTTAACTGATTTCATCGTTAACTGATTTCATCTTCATTTAACTGATTCCATCGTTAACTGATTTCATCGGTAACTGATTTCATCGTTAACTGATTTCATCTTCATTTAACTGATTTCATCTTTAACTGATTTCATCGTTAACTGATTTCATCTTCATTTAACTGATTTCATCGTTAACTGATTTCATCGTTAACTGATTTCATCTTCATTTAACTGATTTCATCGTTAACTGATTTCATCGTTAACTGATTCCATCGTTAACTGATTTCATCGTTAACTGATTTCATCGTTAACTGATTTCATCTTCATTTAACTGATTTCATCGTTAACTGATTTCATCTTCATTTAACTGATTTCATCGTTAACTGATTTCATCGTTAACTGATTTCATCTTCATTTAACTGATTTCATTTTCATTCTTCATTTAACTGATTCCATCGTTAACTGATTTCATCGGTAACTGATTTCATCGTTAACTGATTTCATCTTCATTTAACTGATTTCATCTTTAACTGATTTCATCGTTAACTGATTTCATCTTCATTTAACTGATTTCATCGTTAACTGATTTCATCGTTAACTGATTTCATCTTCATTTAACTGATTTCATCGTTAACTGATTTCATTGTTAACTGATTTCATCTTTAACTGATTTCATCGTTAACTGATTTCATCTTCATTTAACTGATTTCATCGTTAACTGATTTCATCGTTAACTGATTTCATCGTTAACTGATTTCATCTTCATTTAACTGATTTCATCGTTAACTGATTTCATCGTTAACTGATTTCATCGTTAACTGATTTCATCTTCATTTAACTGATTTCATCGTTAACTGATTTCATCGTTAACTGATTTCATCTTCATTTAACTGATTTCATTTTCATTCTTCATTTAACTGATTTCATCGTTAACTGATTTCATCTTCATTTAACTGATTTCATCGTTAACTGATTTCATCGTTAACTGATTTCATCTTTAACTGATTTCATCGTTAACTGATTTCATCTTCATTTAACTGATTTCATCGTTAACTGATTTCATCTTCATTTAATTGATTTCATCGTTAACTGATTTCATCGTTAACTGATTTCATCGTTAACTGATTTCATCTTCATTTAACTGATTTCATCGTTAACTGATTTCATCGTTAACTGATTTCATCGTTAACTGATTCCATCATTAACTGATTTCATCATTAACTGATTTCATCTTCATTTAACTGATTTCATCGTTAACTGATTTCATCGTTAACTGATTTCATCTTTAACTGATTTCATCGTTAACTGATTTCATCTTCATTTAACTGATTTCATCGTTAACTGATTTCATCGTTAACTGATTTCATCTTTAACTGATTTCATCGTTAACTGATTTCATCCTCATTTAACTGATTTCATCGTTAACTGATTTCATCGTTAACTGATTTCATCTTCATTTAACTGATTTCATCGTTAACTGATTTCATCGTTAACTGATTCCATCGTTAACTGATTTCATCTTTAACTGATTTCATCGTTAACTGATTTCATCTTCATTTAACTGATTTCATCGTTAAGTGATTTCATCGTTAACTGATTTCATCGTTAACTGATTTCATCGTTAACTGATTTCATCTTCATTTAACTGATTTCATTGTTAACTGATTTCATCGTTAACTGATTTCATCTTCATTTAACTGATTTCATCGTTAACTGATTTCATCGTTAACTGATTCCATCGTTAACTGATTTCATCGTTAACTGATTTCATCGTTAACTGATTTCATCTTCATTTAACTGATTTCATTTTCATTCTTCATTTAACTGATTTCATCTTCATTTAATTGATTTCATCGTTAACTGATTTCATCGTTAACTGATTTCATCTTCATTTAACTGATTTCATCGTTAACTGATTTCATCGTTAACTGATTTCATCTTCATTTAACTGATTTCATCGTTAACTGATTTCATCTTCATTTAACTGATTTCATCGTTAACTGATTTCATCTTCATTTAACTGATTTCATCGTTAACTGATTTCATCGTTAACTGATTTCATCTTCATTTAACTGATTCCATCGTTAACTGATTTCATCGTTAACTGATTTCATCTTCATTTAACTGATTTCATCGTTAACTGATTTCATCGTTAACTGATTCCATCGTTAACTGATTTCATCGTTAACTGATTTCATCTTCATTTAACTGATTTCATCGTTAACTGATTTCATCTTCATTTAATTGATTTCATCGTTAACTGATTTCATCGTTAACTGATTTCATCGTTAACTGATTTCATCTTCATTTAACTGATTTCATCGTTAACTGATTTCATCGTTAACTGATTTCATCGTTAACTGATTCCATCATTAACTGATTTCATCATTAACTGATTTCATCTTCATTTAACTGATTTCATCGTTAACTGATTTCATCGTTAACTGATTTCATCTTTAACTGATTTCATCGTTAACTGATTTCATCTTCATTTAACTGATTTCATCGTTAACTGATTTCATCGTTAACTGATTTCATCTTTAACTGATTTCATCGTTAACTGATTTCATCCTCATTTAACTGATTTCATCGTTAACTGATTTCATCGTTAACTGATTTCATCTTCATTTAACTGATTTCATCGTTAACTGATTTCATCGTTAACTGATTCCATCGTTAACTGATTTCATCTTTAACTGATTTCATCGTTAACTGATTTCATCTTCATTTAACTGATTTCATCGTTAAGTGATTTCATCGTTAACTGATTTCATCGTTAACTGATTTCATCGTTAACTGATTTCATCTTCATTTAACTGATTTCATTGTTAACTGATTTCATCGTTAACTGATTTCATCTTCATTTAACTGATTTCATCGTTAACTGATTTCATCGTTAACTGATTCCATCGTTAACTGATTTCATCGTTAACTGATTTCATCGTTAACTGATTTCATCTTCATTTAACTGATTTCATTTTCATTCTTCATTTAACTGATTTCATCTTCATTTAATTGATTTCATCGTTAACTGATTTCATCGTTAACTGATTTCATCTTCATTTAACTGATTTCATCGTTAACTGATTTCATCGTTAACTGATTTCATCTTCATTTAACTGATTTCATCGTTAACTGATTTCATCTTCATTTAACTGATTTCATCGTTAACTGATTTCATCTTCATTTAACTGATTTCATCGTTAACTGATTTCATCGTTAACTGATTTCATCTTCATTTAACTGATTCCATCGTTAACTGATTTCATCGTTAACTGATTTCATCGTTAACTGATTTCATCTTCATTTAACTGATTTCATCGTTAACTGATTTCATCGTTAACTGATTTCATCTTCATTTAACTGATTCCATCGTTAACTGATTTCATCGTTAACTGATTTCATCTTCATTTAACTGATTTCATCGTTAACTGATTTCATCGTTAACTGATTCCATCGTTAACTGATTTCATCGTTAACTGATTTCATCTTCATTTAACTGATTTCATCGTTAACTGATTTCATCTTCATTTAACTGATTTCATCGTTAACTGATTTCATCTTCATTTAACTGATTCCATCGTTAACTGATTTCATCGTTAACTGATTTCATCGTTAACTGATTTCATCTTCATTTAACTGATTTCATCGTTAACTGATTTCATCGTTAACTGATTTCATCGTTAACTGATTTCATCTTCATTTAACTGATTTCATCGTTAACTGATTTCATCGTTAACTGATTTCATCTTCATTTAACTGATTTCATCGTTAACTGATTTCATCGTTAACTGATTTCATCGTTAACTGATTTCATCTTCATTTAACTGATTTCATCGTTAACTGATTTCATCGTTAACTGATTTCATCGTTAACTGATTTCATCTTCATTTAACTGATTTCATCGTTAACTGATTTCATCTTCATTTAATTGATTTCATCGTTAACTGATTTCATCGTTAACTGATTTCATCGTTAACTGATTTCATCTTCATTTAACTGATTTCATCGTTAACTGATTTCATCGTTAACTGATTCCATCGTTAACTGATTTCATCATTAACTGATTTCATCTTCATTTAACTGATTTCATCGTTAACTGATTTCATCGTTAACTGATTTCATCTTTAACTGATTTCATCGTTAACTGATTTCATCTTCATTTAACTGATTTCATCGTTAACTGATTTCATCGTTAACTGATTTCATCTTTAACTGATTTCATCGTTAACTGATTTCATCTTCATTTAACTGATTTCATCGTTAACTGATTTCATCGTTAACTGATTTCATCTTCATTTAACTGATTTCATCGTTAACTGATTTCATCGTTAACTGATTCCATCGTTAACTGATTTCATCTTTAACTGATTTCATCGTTAACTGATTTCATCTTCATTTAACTGATTTCATCGTTAAGTGATTTCATCGTTAAGTGATTTCATCGTTAACTGATTTCATCGTTAACTGATTTCATCTTCATTTAACTGATTTCATTGTTAACTGATTTCATCGTTAACTGATTTCATCTTCATTTAACTGATTTCATCGTTAACTGATTTCATCGTTAACTGATTCCATCGTTAACTGATTTCATCGTTAACTGATTTCATCGTTAACTGATTTCATCTTCATTTAACTGATTTCATTTTCATTCTTCATTTAACTGATTTCATCGTTAACTGATTTCATCGTTAACTGATTTCATCTTCATTTAACTGATTTCATCGTTAACTGATTTCATCGTTAACTGATTTCATCGTTAACTGATTTCATCTTTAACTGATTTCATCGTTAACTGATTTCATCTTCATTTAACTGATTTCATCGTTAACTGATTTCATCTTCATTTAATTGATTTCATCGTTAACTGATTTCATCGTTAACTGATTTCATCGTTAACTGATTTCATCTTCATTTAACTGATTTCATCGTTAACTGATTTCATCTTCATTTAACTGATTTCATCGTTAACTGATTTCATCGTTAACTGATTTCATCGTTAACTGATTTCATCTTCATTTAAATGATTTCATCGTTAACTGATTTCATCGTTAACTGATTTCATCTTTAACTGATTTCATCGTTAACTGATTTCATCTTCATTTAACTGATTTCATCGTTAACTGATTTCATCGTTAACTGATTTCATCTTTAACTGATTTCATCGTTAACTGATTTCATCTTCATTTAACTGATTTCATCGTTAACTGATTTCATCGTTAACTGATTTCATCTTCATTTAACTGATTCCATCGTTAACTGATTTCATCGTTAACTGATTTCATCGTTAACTGATTTCATCTTTAACTGATTTCATCGTTAACTGATTTCATCTTCATTTAACTGATTTCATCGTTAACTGATTTCATCGTTAACTGATTTCATCTTCATTTAACTGATTTCATCGTTAACTGATTTCATCGTTAACTGATTCCATCGTTAACTGATTTCATCGTTAACTGATTTCATCTTCATTTAACTGATTTCATCGTTAACTGATTTCATCTTCATTTAACTGATTTCATCGTTAACTGATTTCATCTTCATTTAACTGATTTCATCGTTAACTGATTTCATCGTTAACTGATTTCATCGTTAACTGATTTCATCTTCATTTAACTGATTCCATCGTTAACTGATTTCATCGTTAACTGATTTCATCGTTAACTGATTTCATCTTCATTTAACTGATTCCATCGTTAACTGATTTCATCGTTAACTGATTCCATCGTTAACTGATTTCATCTTCATTTAACTGATTCCATCGTTAACTGATTTCATCGGTAACTGATTTCATCGTTAACTGATTTCATCTTCATTTAACTGATTTCATCGTTAACTGATTTCATCGTTAACTGATTTCATCTTCATTTAACTGATTTCATCGTTAACTGATTTCATCGTTAACTGATTTCATCTTCATTTAACTGATTTCATCGTTAACTGATTTCATCGTTAACTGATTCCATCGTTAACTGATTTCATCGTTAACTGATTTCATCGTTAACTGATTTCATCTTCATTTAACTGATTTCATCGTTAACTGATTTCATCTTCATTTAACTGATTTCATCGTTAACTGATTTCATCGTTAACTGATTTCATCGTTAACTGATTTCATCTTCATTTAACTGATTTCATTTTCATTCTTCATTTAACTGATTTCATCGTTAACTGATTTCATCTTCATTTAATTGATTTCATCGTTAACTGATTTCATCGTTAACTGATTTCATCGTTAACTGATTTCATCTTCATTTAACTGATTTCATCGTTAACTGATTTCATCGTTAACTGATTTCATCTTCATTTAACTGATTTCATCGTTAACTGATTTCATCGTTAACTGATTTCATCGTTAACTGATTTCATCTTCATTTAACTGATTTCATCGTTAACTGATTTCATCGTTAACTGATTTCATCTTTAACTGATTTCATCGTTAACTGATTTCATCTTCATTTAACTGATTTCATCGTTAACTGATTTCATCGTTAACTGATTTCATCTTCATTTAACTGATTTCATCGTTAACTGATTTCATCTTCATTTAACTGATTTCATCGTTAACTGATTTCATCTTCATTTAACTGATTTCATCGTTAACTGATTTCATCGTTAACTGATTTCATCGTTAACTGATTTCATCTTCATTTAACTGATTCCATCGTTAACTGATTTCATCGTTAACTGATTTCATCGTTAACTGATTTCATCTTCATTTAACTGATTCCATCGTTAACTGATTTCATCGTTAACTGATTCCATCGTTAACTGATTTCATCTTCATTTAACTGATTCCATCGTTAACTGATTTCATCGGTAACTGATTTCATCGTTAACTGATTTCATCTTCATTTAACTGATTTCATCGTTAACTGATTTCATCGTTAACTGATTTCATCTTCATTTAACTGATTTCATCGTTAACTGATTTCATCGTTAACTGATTTCATCTTCATTTAACTGATTTCATCGTTAACTGATTTCATCGTTAACTGATTCCATCGTTAACTGATTTCATCGTTAACTGATTTCATCGTTAACTGATTTCATCTTCATTTAACTGATTTCATCGTTAACTGATTTCATCTTCATTTAACTGATTTCATCGTTAACTGATTTCATCGTTAACTGATTTCATCGTTAACTGATTTCATCTTCATTTAACTGATTTCATTTTCATTCTTCATTTAACTGATTTCATCGTTAACTGATTTCATCTTCATTTAATTGATTTCATCGTTAACTGATTTCATCGTTAACTGATTTCATCGTTAACTGATTTCATCTTCATTTAACTGATTTCATCGTTAACTGATTTCATCGTTAACTGATTTCATCTTCATTTAACTGATTTCATCGTTAACTGATTTCATCGTTAACTGATTTCATCGTTAACTGATTTCATCTTCATTTAACTGATTTCATCGTTAACTGATTTCATCGTTAACTGATTTCATCTTTAACTGATTTCATCGTTAACTGATTTCATCTTCATTTAACTGATTTCATCGTTAACTGATTTCATCGTTAACTGATTTCATCTTTAACTGATTTCATCGTTAACTGATTTCATCTTCATTTAACTGATTTCATCGTTAACTGATTTCATCGTTAACTGATTCCATCGTTAACTGATTTCATCGTTAACTGATTTCATCTTCATTTAACTGATTTCATCGTTAACTGATTTCATCGTTCACTGATTTCATCTTCATTTAACTGATTTCATCGTTAACTGATTTCATCGTTAACTGATTCCATCGTTAACTGATTTCATCTTTAACTGATTTCATCGTTAACTGATTTCATCTTCATTTAACTGATTTCATCGTTAAGTGATTTCATCGTTAACTGATTTCATCGTTAACTGATTTCATCGTTAACTGATTTCATCTTCATTTAACTGATTTCATTGTTAACTGATTTCATCGTTAACTGATTTCATCTTCATTTAACTGATTTCATCGTTAACTGATTTCATCGTTAACTGATTCCATCGTTAACTGATTTCATCGTTAACTGATTTCATCGTTAACTGATTTCATCTTCATTTAACTGATTTCATCGTTAACTGATTTCATCTTCATTTAACTGATTTCATTTTCATTCTTCATTTAACTGATTTCATCGTTAACTGATTTCATCTTCATTTAACTGATTTCATCGTTAACTGATTTCATCGTTAACTGATTTCATCTTCTTTTAACTGATTTCATCGTTAACTGATTTCATCTTCATTTAATTGATTTCATCGTTAACTGATTTCATCGTTAACTGATTTCATCTTCATTTAACTGATTTCATCGTTAACTGATTTCATCGTTAACTGATTTCATCTTCATTTAACTGATTTCATCGTTAACTGATTTCATCTTCATTTAACTGATTTCATCGTTAACTGATTTCATCGTTAACTGATTTCATCTTCATTTAACTGATTCCATCGTTAACTGATTTCATCGTTAACTGATTTCATCGTTAACTGATTTCATCTTCATTTAACTGATTTCATCGTTAACTGATTTCATCGTTAACTGATTTCATCTTCATTTAACTGATTTCATCGTTAACTGATTTCATCTTCATTTAACTGATTCCATCGTTAACTGATTTCATCGTTAACTGATTTCATCGTTAACTGATTTCATCTTCATTTAACTGATTTCATCGTTAACTGATTTCATCTTCATTTAACTGATTCCATCGTTAACTGATTTCATCGTTAACTGATTTCATCTTCATTTAACTGATTTCATCGTTAACTGATTTCATCGTTAACTGATTCCATCGTTAACTGATTTCATCGTTAACTGATTTCATCGTTAACTGATTTCATCTTCATTTAACTGATTTCATCGTTAACTGATTTCATCTTCATTTAACTGATTTCATCGTTAACTGATTTCATCGTTAACTGATTTCATCGTTAACTGATTTCATCTTCATTTAACTGATTCCATCGTTAACTGATTCCATCGTTAACTGATTTCATCGTTAACTGATTTCATCTTTAACTGATTTCATCGTTAACTGATTTCATCTTCATTTAACTGATTTCATCGTTAACTGATTTCATCGTTAACTGATTTCATCGTTAACTGATTTCATCTTCATTTAACTGATTTCATCGTTAACTGATTTCATCTTCATTTAACTGATTTCATCGTTAACTGATTTCATCTTCATTTAACTGATTTCATCGTTAACTGATTTCATCGTTAACTGATTTCATCGTTAACTGATTTCATCTTCATTTAACTGATTTCATCGTTAACTGATTTCATCGTTAACTGATTTCATCTTTAACTGATTTCATCGTTAACTGATTTCATCTTCATTTAACTGATTTCATCGTTAACTGATTTCATCTTCATTTAATTGATTTCATTGTTAACTGATTTCATCGTTAACTGATTTCATCTTCATTTAACTGATTTCATCGTTAACTGATTCCATCGTTAACTGATTTCATCATTAACTGATTTCATCTTCATTTAACTGATTTCATCGTTAACTGATTTCATCGTTAACTGATTTCATCTTTAACTGATTTCATCGTTAACTGATTTCATCTTCATTTAACTGATTTCATCGTTAACTGATTTCATCGTTAACTGATTTCATCTTTAACTGATTTCATCGTTAACTGATTTCATCTTCATTTAACTGATTTCATCGTTAACTGATTTCATCGTTAACTGATTTCATCTTCATTTAACTGATTTCATCGTTAACTGATTTCATCGTTAACTGATTCCATCGTTAACTGATTTCATCTTTAACTGATTTCATCGTTAACTGATTTCATCTTCATTTAACTGATTTCATCGTTAAGTGATTTCATCGTTAACTGATTTCATCGTTAACTGATTTCATCGTTAACTGATTTCATCTTCATTTAACTGATTTCATTGTTAACTGATTTCATCGTTAACTGATTTCATCTTCATTTAACTGATTTCATCGTTAACTGATTTCATCGTTAACTGATTCCATCGTTAACTGATTTCATCGTTAACTGATTTCATCGTTAACTGATTTCATCTTCATTTAACTGATTTCATTTTCATTCTTCATTTAACTGATTTCATCGTTAACTGATTTCATCGTTAACTGATTTCATCTTCATTTAACTGATTTCATCGTTAACTGATTTCATCGTTAACTGATTTCATCTTTAACTGATTTCATCGTTAACTGATTTCATCTTCATTTAACTGATTTCATCGTTAACTGATTTCATCTTCATTTAATTGATTTCATCGTTAACTGATTTCATCGTTAACTGATTTCATCTTCATTTAACTGATTTCATCGTTAACTGATTTCATCGTTAACTGATTTCATCGTTAACTGATTTCATCTTCATTTAACTGATTTCATCGTTAACTGATTTCATCGTTAACTGATTTCATCGTTAACTGATTTCATCTTCATTTAAATGATTTCATCGTTAATTGATTTCATCGTTAACTGATTTCATCTTTAACTGATTTCATCGTTAACTGATTTCATCTTCATTTAACTGATTTCATCGTTAACTGATTTCATCTTCATTTAACTGATTTCATCGTTAACTGATTTCATCGTTAACTGATTTCATCGTTAACTGATTTCATCTTCATTTAACTGATTCCATCGTTAACTGATTTCATCTTCATTTAACTGATTCCATCGTTAACTGATTTCATCGTTAACTGATTTCATCGTTAACTGATTTCATCTTCATTTAACTGATTTCATCGTTAACTGATTTCATCTTCATTTAACTGATTTCATCGTTAACTGATTTCATCGTTAACTGATTTCATCTTCATTTAACTGATTCCATCGTTAACTGATTTCATCGTTAACTGATTTCATCGTTAACTGATTTCATCGTTAACTGATTTCATCTTCATTTAACTGATTTCATCGTTAACTGATTTCATCGTTAACTGATTTCATCTTCATTTAACTGATTTCATTTTCATTCTTCATTTAACTGATTTCATCGTTAACTGATTTCATCTTCATTTAACTGATTTCATCGTTAACTGATTTCATCGTTAACTGATTTCATCGTTAACTGATTTCATCTTCATTTAACTGATTTCATTGTTAACTGATTTCATCGTTAACTGATTTCATCTTCATTTAACTGATTTCATCGTTAACTGATTTCATCGTTAACTGATTCCATCGTTAACTGATTTCATCGTTAACTGATTTCATCGTTAACTGATTTCATCTTCATTTAACTGATTTCATTTTCATTCTTCATTTAACTGATTTCATCGTTAACTGATTTCATCGTTAACTGATTTCATCTTCATTTAACTGATTTCATCGTTAACTGATTTCATCGTTAACTGATTTCATCTTTAACTGATTTCATCGTTAACTGATTTCATCTTCATTTAACTGATTTCATCGTTAACTGATTTCATCTTCATTTAATTGATTTCATCGTTAACTGATTTCATCGTTAACTGATTTCATCGTTAACTGATTTCATCTTCATTTAACTGATTTCATCGTTAACTGATTTCATCGTTAACTGATTTCATCGTTAACTGATTTCATCTTCATTTAACTGATTTCATCGTTAACTGATTTCATCGTTAACTGATTTCATCTTCATTTAACTGATTTCATCTTTAACTGATTTCATCGTTAACTGATTTCATCTTCATTTAACTGATTTCATTTTCATTCTTCATTTAACTGATTTCATCGTTAACTGATTTCATCTTCATTTAATTGATTTCATCGTTAACTGATTTCATCGTTAACTGATTTCATCGTTAACTGATTTCATCTTCATTTAACTGATTTCATCGTTAACTGATTTCATCGTTAACTGATTTCATCTTCATTTAACTGATTTCATCGTTAACTGATTTCATCTTCATTTAACTGATTTCATCGTTAACTGATTTCATCTTCATTTAATTGATTTCATCGTTAACTGATTTCATCGTTAACTGATTTCATCGTTAACTGATTTCATCTTCATTTAACTGATTTCATCGTTAACTGATTCCATCGTTAACTGATTTCATCTTCATTTAACTGATTTCATCGTTAACTGATTTCATCGTTAACTGATTTCATCTTCATTTAACTGATTTCATCGTTAACTGATTTCATCGTTAACTGATTTCATCGTTAACTGATTTCATCGTTAACTGATTTCATCTTCATTTAACTGATTTCATCGTTAACTGATTTCATCGTTAACTGATTCCATCGTTAACTGATTTCATCGTTAACTGATTTCATCGTTAACTGATTCCATCGTTAACTGATTTCATCTTTAACTGATTTCATCGTTAACTGATTTCATCTTCATTTAACTGATTTCATCGTTAAGTG
Source organism: Semicossyphus pulcher (assembly GCF_022749685.1). Lineage (NCBI taxonomy): Eukaryota > Metazoa > Chordata > Actinopteri > Labriformes > Labridae > Semicossyphus > Semicossyphus pulcher. The sequence goes on along the minus strand of NW_027211709.1, from coordinate 1,009,424 downwards.
ATTTCATCGTTAACTGATTTCATCTTCATTTAACTGATTTCATTGTTAACTGATTTCATCGTTAACTGATTTCATCTTCATTTAACTGATTCCATCGTTAACTGATTTCATCGTTAACTGATTTCATCGTTAACTGATTTCATCGTTAACTGATTTCATCTTTAACTGATTTCATCGATTTCATCGATGATTCATCAGATGATTTCATCTTTAACTGATTTCATCGTTAACTGATTTCATCTTCATTTAACTGATTTCATCGTTAACTGATTTCATCGTTAACTGATTTCATCGTTAACTGATTTCATCGTTAACTGATTTCATCTTTAACTGATTTCATCGTTAACTGATTTCATCTTCATTTAACTGATTTCATCGTTAACTGATTTCATCTTCATTTAATTGATTTCATCGTTAACTGATTTCATCGTTAACTGATTTCATCTTCATTTAACTGATTTCATCGTTAACTGATTTCATCGTTAACTGATTTCATCTTCATTTAACTGATTTCATCGTTAACTGATTCCATCGTTAACTGATTTCATCTTCATTTAACTGATTTCATCGTTAACTGATTTCATCGTTAACTGATTTCATCGTTAACTGATTTCATCGTTAACTGATTTCATCTTCATTTAACTGATTTCATCGTTAACTGATTTCATCGTTAACTGATTTCATCTTCATTTAACTGATTTCATCGTTAACTGATTTCATCGTTAACTGATTCCATCGTTAACTGATTTCATCTTTAACTGATTTCATCGTTAACTGATTTCATCTTCATTTAACTGATTTCATCGTTAAGTGATTTCATCGTTAACTGATTTCATCTTCATTTAACTGATTTCATTGTTAACTGATTTCATCGTTAACTGATTTCATCTTCATTTAACTGATTTCATCGTTAACTGATTTCATCGTTAACTGATTTCATCGTTAACTGATTCCATCGTTAACTGATTTCATCTTTAACTGATTTCATCGTTAACTGATTTCATCTTCATTTAACTGATTTCATCGTTAACTGATTTCATCGTTAACTGATTTCATCTTCATTTAACTGATTTCATTGTTAACTGATTTCATCGTTAACTGATTTCATCTTCATTTAACTGATTTCATCGTTAACTGATTTCATCGTTAACTGATTTCATCGTTAACTGATTTCATCTTCATTTAACTGATTTCATCGTTAACTGATTTCATCTTCATTTAACTGATTTCATTTTCATTCTTCATTTAACTGATTTCATCGTTAACTGATTTCATCTTCATTTAACTGATTTCATCGTTAACTGATTTCATCGTTAACTGATTTCATCTTCTTTTAACTGATTTCATCGTTAACTGATTTCATCTTCATTTAATTGATTTCATCGTTAACTGATTTCATCGTTAACTGATTTCATCTTCATGTAACTGATTTCATCGTTAACTGATTTCATCGTTAACTGATTTCATCTTCATTTAACTGATTTCATCGTTAACTGATTTCATCTTCATTTAACTGATTTCATCGTTAACTGATTTCATCGTTAACTGATTTCATCTTCATTTAACTGATTCCATCGTTAACTGATTTCATCGTTAACTGATTTCATCGTTAACTGATTTCATCTTCATTTAACTGATTTCATCGTTAACTGATTTCATCGTTAACTGATTTCATCGTTAACTGATTTCATCTTTAACTGATTTCATCGTTAACTGATTTCATCTTCATTTAACTGATTTCATCGTTAACTGATTTCATCGTTAACTGATTTCATCTTCATTTAACTGATTTCATCGTTAACTGATTCCATCGTTAACTGATTTCATCGTTAACTGATTTCATCTTTAACTGATTTCATCGTTAACTGATTTCATCTTCATTTAACTGATTTCATCGTTAAGTGATTTCATCGTTAACTGATTTCATCTTCATTTAACTGATTTCATTGTTAACTGATTTCATCGTTAACTGATTTCATCTTCATTTAACTGATTTCATCGTTAACTGATTTCATCGTTAACTGATTTCATCGTTAACTGATTCCATCGTTAACTGATTTCATCGTTAACTGATTTCATCGTTAACTGATTTCATCTTCATTTAACTGATTTCATCGTTAACTGATTTCATCTTCATTTAACTGATTTCATTTTCATTCTTCATTTAACTGATTTCATCGTTAACTGATTTCATCTTCATTTAACTGATTTCATCGTTAACTGATTTCATCGTTAACTGATTTCATCTTCTTTTAACTGATTTCATCGTTAACTGATTTCATCTTCATTTAACTGATTTCATCGTTAACTGATTTCATCTTCATTTAACTGATTTCATCGTTAACTGATTTCATCGTTAACTGATTTCATCTTCATTTAACTGATTCCATCGTTAACTGATTTCATCGTTAACTGATTTCATCTTTAACTGATTTCATCGTTAACTGATTTCATCTTCATTTAACTGATTTCATCGTTAACTGATTTCATCGTTAACTGATTTCATCGTTAACTGATTTCATCTTCATTTAACTGATTCCATCGTTAACTGATTTCATCGTTAACTGATTTCATCGTTAACTGATTTCATCTTCATTTAACTGATTTCATCGTTAACTGATTTCATCGTTAACTGATTTCATCTTTAACTGATTTCATCGTTAACTGATTTCATCTTCATTTAACTGATTTCATCGTTAACTGATTTCATCGTTAACTGATTTCATCTTCATTTAACTGATTTCATCGTTAACTGATTTCATCGTTAACTGATTCCATCGTTAACTGATTTCATCGTTAACTGATTTCATCTTCATTTAACTGATTTCATCGTTAACTGATTTCATCTTCATTTAACTGATTTCATCGTTAACTGATTTCATCGTTAACTGATTTCATCGTTAACTGATTTCATCTTCATTTAACTGATTTCATTTTCATTCTTCATTTAACTGATTTCATCGTTAACTGATTTCATCTTCATTTAACTGATTTCATCGTTAACTGATTTCATCTTCATTTAACTGATTTCATCGTTAACTGATTTCATCTTCATTTAATTGATTTCATCGTTAACTGATTTCATCGTTAACTGATTTCATCGTTAACTGATTTCATCTTCATTTAACTGATTTCATCGTTAACTGATTTCATCGTTAACTGATTCCATCGTTAACTGATTTCATCGTTAACTGATTTCATCTTCATTTAACTGATTTCATCGTTAACTGATTTTATCGTTAACTGATTTCATCTTCATTTAACTGATTTCATCGTTAACTGATTTCATCTTTAACTGATTTCATCGTTAACTGATTTCATCGTTAACTGATTTCATCGTTAACTGATTTCATCTTCATTTAACTGATTTCATCGTTAACTGATTTCATCGTTAACTGATTTCATCTTCATTTAACTGATTTCATCGTTAACTGATTTCATCGTTAACTGATTTCATCTTCATTTAACTGATTTCATCGTTAACTGATTTCATCGTTAACTGATTCCATCGTTAACTGATTTCATCGTTAACTGATTTCATCGTTAACTGATTTCATCTTCATTTAACTGATTTCATCGTTAAGTGATTTCATCGTTAACTGATTTCATCGTTAACTGATTTCATCTTCATTTAACTGATTTCATCGTTAACTGATTTCATCGTTAACTGATTTCATCGTTAACTGATTTCATCTTCATTTAACTGATTTCATCGTTCACTGATTTCATCGTTAACTGATTTCATCTTCATTTAACTGATTTCATCGTTAACTGATTTCATCGTTAACTGATTTCATCTTCATTTAACTGATTTCATCGTTAACTGATTTCATCTTCATTTAACTGATTTCATCGTTAACTGATTTCGTCTTCATTTAACTGATTTCATCGTTAACTGATTTCGTCTTCATTTAACTGATTTCATCGTTAACTGATTTCATCGTTAACTGATTTCATCGTTAACTGATTTCATCTTCATTTAACTGATTTCATCGTTAACTGATTTCATCGTTAACTGATTCCATCGTTAACTGATTTCATCTTTAACTGATTTCATCGTTAACTGATTTCATCTTCATTTAACTGATTCCATCGTTAACTGATTTCATCGTTAACTGATTTCATCTTCATTTAACTGATTCCATCGTTAACTGATTTCATCGTTAACTGATTTCATCGTTAACTGATTTCATCTTCATTTAACTGATTTCATCGTTAACTGATTTCATCTTCATTTAACTGATTTCATCGTTAACTGATTTCATCGTTAACTGATTTCATCTTCATTTAACTGATTTCATCGTTAACTGATTTCATCGTTAACTGATTCCATCGTTAACTGATTTCATCTTCATTTAACTGATTTCATCGTTAACTGATTTCATCTTCATTTAACTGATTCCATCGTTAACTGATTCCATCGTTAACTGATTTCATCGTTAACTGATTTCATCTTCATTTAACTGATTTCATTTTCATTCTTCATTTAACTGATTTCATCGTTAACTGATTTCATCTTCATTTAACTGATTTCATCGTTAACTGATTTCATCGTTAACTGATTTCATCTTCATTTAACTGATTTCATCGTTAACTGATTTCATCGTTAACTGATTTCATCTTTAACTGATTTCATCGTTAACTGTTTTCATCTTCATTTAACTGATTTCATCGTTAACTGATTTCATCTTCATTTAACTGATTCCATCGTTAACTGATTTCATCGTTAACTGATTTCATCTTCATTTAACTGATTTCATCGTTAACTGATCTCATCGTTAACTGATTCCATCGTGAACTGATTTCACCGTGAACTGATTTCATCTTCATTTAACTGATTCCATCGTTAACTGATTTCATCGTTAACTGATTTCATCGTTAACTGATTTCATCTTTAACTGATTTCATCGTTAACTGATTTCATCTTCATTTAACTGATTTCATTTTCATTCTTCATTTAACTGATTTCATCGTTAACTGATTTCATCGTTAACTGATTTCATCTTCATTTAACTGATTTCATCGTTAACTGATTTCATCGTTAATTGATTTCATCGTTAACTGATTTCATCTTCATTCTTCATTTAACTGATTTCATCGTTAACTGATTTCATCGTTAACTGATTTCATCTTCATTTAACTGATTTCATCGTTAACTGATTTCATCTTCATTTAACTGATTTCATCGTTAACTGATTTCATCTTTAACTGATTTCATCGTTAACTGATTTCATCTTCATTTAACTGATTTCATCGTTAACTGATCTCATCGTTAACTGATTTCATCGTTAACTGATTTCATCGTTAACGGATTCCATCGTTAACGGATTTCATCGTTAACGGATTTCATCGTTAACTGATTTCATCTTCATTTAACTGATTTCATCGTTAACTGATTTCATCTTCATTTAACTGATTTCATCGTTAACTGATTTCATTTTCATTCTTCATTTAACTGATTTCATCGTTAACTGATTTCATCTTTAACTGATTTTATCGTTAACTGATTTCATCTTCATTTAACTGATTTCATCGTTAACTGATTTCATTTTCATTCTTCATTTAACTGATTTCATCGTTAACTGATTTCATCTGTAACTGATTTCATCGTTAACTGATTTCATCTTCATTTAACTGATTTCATCTGTAACTGATTTCATCGTTAACTGATTTCATCTTCATTTAACTGATTTCATCTTCATTTAACTGATTTCATCGTTAACTGATGTCATCTTCATTTAACTGATTTCATCGTTAACTGATTTCATCGTTAACTGATTTCATCGTTAACTGATTTAATCTTCATGTAACTGATTTCATCTGTAACTGATTTCATCGTTAACTGATTTCATCTTCATTTAACTGATTTCATCTTCATTTAACTGATTTCATCGTTAACTGATTTCATCTTCATTTAACTGATTTCATCGTTAACTGATTTCATTGTTAACTGATTTCATCTTTAACTGATTTCATCGTTAACTGATTTCATCTTCATTTAACTGATTTCATCGTTAACTGATTTCATCTTCATTTAACTGATTTCATCGTTAACTGATTTCATTGTTAACTGATTTCATCTTTAACTGATTTCATCGTTAACTGATTTCATCTTCATTTAACTGATTTCATCGTTAACTGATTTCATCGTTAACTGATTTCATCTTCATTTAACTGATTCCATCGTTAACTGATTTCATCTTTAACTGATTTCATCGTTAACTGATTTCATCTTCATTTAACTGATTTCATCGTTAACTGATTTCATCGTTAACTGATTTCATCTTCATTTAACTGATTCCATCGTTAACTGATTTCATCTTTAACTGATTTCATCATTAACTGATTTCATCTTCATTTAACTGATTTCATCGTTAACTGATTTCATCGTTAACTGATTTAATCTTTAACTGATTTCATCGTTAACTGATTTAATCTTCATGTAACTGATTTCATCTGTAACTGATTTCATCTTTAACTGATTTCATCGTTAACTGATTTCATCTTCATTTAACTGATTTCATCTTCATTTAACTGATTTCATCGTTAACTGATTTCATCTTCATTTAACTGATTCCATCGTTAACTGATTTCATCGTTAACTGATTTCATCGTTAACTGATTTCATCTTCATTTAACTGATTTCATCGTTAACTGATTTCATCTTCATTTAACTGATTTCATCGTTAACTGATTTCATCGTTAACTGATTCCATCGTTAACTGATTTCATCGTTAACTGATTTCATATTCATTTAACTGATTTCATCGTTAACTGATTTCATCGTTAACTGATTTCATCGTTAACTGATTTCATCTTCATTTAACTGATTCCATCGTTAACTGATTTCATCGTTAACTGATTTCATCGTTAACTGATTTCATCTTCATTTAACTGATTTCATCGTTAACTGATTTCATCGTTAACTGATTTCATCGTTAACTGATTCCATCGTTAACTGATTTCATCGTTAACTGATTTCATCTTCATTTAACTGATTTCATCGTTAACTGATTTCATCGTTAACTGATTTCATCGTTAACTGATTTCATCTTCATTTAACTGATTTCATTTTCATTCTTCATTTAACTGATTTCATCGTTAACTGATTTCATCGTTAACTGATTTCATCTTCATTTAACTGATTTCATCGTTAACTGATTTCATCGTTAACTGATTTCATCTTCATTTAACTGATTTCATCGTTAACTGATTTCATCGTTAACTGATTTCATCTTTTACTGATTTCATCGTTAACTGATTTCATCTTTTACTGATTTCATCGTTAACTGATTTCATCTTTAACTGATTTCATCGTTAACTGATTTCATCTTCATTTAACTGATTTCATCGTTGACTGATTTCATCTTCATTTAACTGATTCCATCGTTAACTGATTTCATCTTCATTTAACTGATTCCATCGTTAACTGATCTCATCGTTAACTGATTTCATCGTTAACTGATTCCATCGTTAACTGATTTCACCGTTAACTGATTTCACCGTTAACTGATTTCATCTTCATTTAACTGATTCCATCGTTAACAGATTTCATCGTTAACTGATTTCATCGTTAACTGATTTCATCGTTAACTGATTTCATCTTCATTTAACTGATTTCATCGTTAACTGATTTCATCGTTAACTGATTTCATCGTTAACTGATTTCATCTTCATTTAACTGATTTCATCGTTAACTGATTTCATCGTTAACTGATTTCATCGTTAACTGATTTCATCGTTAACTGATTTCATCGTTAACTGATTTCATCTTCATTTAACTGATTTCATCGTTAACTGATTTCGTCGTTAACTGATTTCATCTTTAACTGATTTCATCGTTAACTGATTTCATCTTCATTTAACTGATTTCATCGTTAACTGATTTCATCGTTTACTGATTTCATCTTCATTTAACTGATTTCATCGTTAACTGATTTCATCGTTAACTGATTTCATCTTTAACTGATTTCATCGTTAACTGATTTCATCTTCATTTAACTGATTTCATCGTTAACGGATCTCATCGTTAACGGATTTCATCGTTAACGGATTTCATCGTTAACGGATTCCATCGTTAACGGATTTCATCGTTAACGGATTTCATCGTTAACTGATTTCATCTTCATTTAACTGATTTCATCGTTAACTGATTTCATCGTTAACTGATTTCATCGTTAACTGATTTCATCGTTAACTGATTTCATTTTCATTCTTCATTTAACTGATTTCATCGTTAACTGATTTCATCTTTAACTGATTTTATCGTTAACTGATTTCAACTTCATGTAAATGATTTCATCTCTAACTGATTTCATCGTTAACTGATTTCATCTTCATTTAACTGATTTCATCTGTAACTGATTTCATCGTTAACTGATTTCATCTTCATTTAACTGATTTCATCTTCATTTAACTGATTTCATCGTTAACTGATGTCATCTTCATTTAACTGATTTCATCGTTAACTGATTTCACCGTTAACTGATTTAATCTTCATGTAACTGATTTCATCTGTAACTGATTTCATCGTTAACTGATTTCATCTTCATTTAACTGATTTCATCGTTAACTGATTTCATTGTTAACTGATTTCATCTTTAACTGATTTCATCGTTAACTGATTTCATCTTCATTTAACTGATTTCATCGTTAACTGATTTCATCGTTAACTGATTTCATCTTCATTTAACTGATTCCATCGTTAACTGATTTCATCTTTAACTGATTTCATCGTTAACTGATTTCATCTTCATTTAACTGATTTCATCGTTAACTGATTTCATCGTTAACTGATTTCATCTTCATTTAACCTATTCCATCGTTAACTGATTTCATCTTTAACTGATTTCATCATTAACTGATTTCATCTTCATTTAACTGATTTCATCGTTAACTGATTTCATCGTTAACTGATTTAATCTTTAACTGATTTCATCGTTAACTGATTTAATCTTCATGTAACTGATTTCATCTGTAACTGATTTCATCTTTAACTGATTTCATCGTTAACTGATTTCATCTTCATTTAACTGATTTCATCTTCATTTAACTGATTTCATCGTTAACTGATTTCATCTTCATTTAACTGATTCCATCGTTAACTGATTTCATCGTTAACTGATTTCATCGTTAACTGATTTCATCTTCATTTAACTGATTTCATCGTTAACTGATTTCATCTTCATTTAACTGATTTCATCGTTAACTGATTTCATCGTTAACTGATTCCATCGTTAACTGATTTCATCGTTAACTGATTTCATATTCATTTAACTGATTTCATCGTTAACTGATTTCATCGTTAACTGATTTCATCTTTAACTGATTTCATCGTTAACTGATTTCATCTTCATTTAACTGATTTCATCGTTAACTGATTTCATCGTTAACTGATTTCATCTTCATTTAACTGATTTCATCGTTAACTGATTTCATCGTTAACTGATTTCATCTTCATTTAACTGATTTCATCGTTAACTGATTTCATCGTTAACTGATTTCATCTTCATTTAACTGATTTCATTTTCATTCTTCATTTAACTGATTTCATCGTTAACTGATTTCATCTTCATTTAACTGATTTCATCGTTAACTGATTTCATCGTTAACTGATTTCATCTTCATTTAACTGATTTCATCATTAACTGATTTCATCGTTAACTGATTTCATCGTTAACTGATTTAATCTTCATGTAACTGATTTCATCTGTAACTGATTTCATCTTTAACTGATTTCATCGTTAACTGATTTCATCTTCATTTAACTGATTCCATCGTTAACTGATTTCATCTTTAACTGATTTCATCGATAACTGATTTCATCTTCATTTAACTGATTTCATCGTTAACTGATTTCATCGTTAACTGATTTCATCTTCATTTAACTGATTTCATCGTTAACTGATTTCATCGTTAACTGATTTCATCTTTAACTGATTTCATCGTTAACTGATTTCATCTTCATTTAACTGATTTCATCTTCATTTAACTGATTTCATCGTTAACTGATTTCATCTTCATTTAACTGATTTCATCGTTAACTGATTTCATCTTCATTTAACTGATTCCATCGTTAGCTGATTTCATCTTTAACTGATTTCATCGTTAACTGATTTCATCTTCATTTAACTGATTTCATCGTTAACTGATTTCATCGTTAACTGATTTCATCTTCATTTAACTGATTTCATCGTTAACTGATTTCATCTTCATTTAACTGATTTCATCGTTAACTGATTTCATCGTTAACTGATCTCATCGTTAACTGATTTCATCGTTAACTGATTTCATCGTTAACTGATTTCATCTTCATTTAACTGATTTCATCGTTAACTGATTTCATCGTTAACTGATTTCATCTTCATTTAACTGATTTCATCGTTAAGTGATTTCATCGTTAACTGATTTCATCGTTAACTGATTTCATCGTTAACTGATTTCATCTTCATTTAACTGATTTCATTGTTAACTGATTTCATCGTTAACTGATTTCATCTTCATTTAACTGATTTCATCGTTAACTGATTTCATCGTTAACTGATTCCATCGTTAACTGATTTCATCGTTAACTGATTCCATCGTTAACTGATTTCATCGTTAACTGATTTCATCTTCATTTAACTGATTTCATCGTTAACTGATTTCATCTTCATTTAACTGATTTCATTTTCATTCTTCATTTAACTGATTTCATCGTTAACTGATTTCATCTTCATTTAACTGATTTCATCGTTAACTGATTTCATCGTTAACTGATTTCATCTTCATTTAACTGATTCCATCGTTAACTGATTTCATCGTTAACTGATTTCATCTTCATTTAACTGATTTCATCGTTAACTGATTTCATCGTTAACTGATTCCATCGTTAACTGATTTCATCGTTAACTGATTTCATCTTCATTTAACTGATTTCATCGTTAACTGATTTCATCTTCATTTAACTGATTTCATCGTTAACTGATTTCATCGTTAACTGATTTCATCGTTAACTGATTTCATCTTCATTTAACTGATTTCATCGTTAACTGATTCCATCGTTAACTGATTTCATCTTTAACTGATTTCATCGTTAACTGATTTCATCTTCATTTAACTGATTTCATCGTTAACTGATTTCATCGTTAACTGATTTCATCTTTAACTGATTTCATCGTTAACTGATTTCATCTTCATTTAACTGATTTCATCGTTAACTGATTTCATCGCTAACTGATTTCATCGCTAACTGATTTCATCTTCATTTAACTGATTTCATCGTTAACTGATTTCATCGTTAACTGATTCCATCGTTAACTGATTTCATCTTTAACTGATTTCATCGTTAACTGATTTCATCTTCATTTAACTGATTTCATCGTTAAGTGATTTCATCGTTAACTGATTTCATCGTTAACTGATTTCATCGTTAACTGATTTCATCTTCATTTAACTGATTTCATCGTTAACTGATTTCATCGTTAACTGATTTCATCTTCATTTAACTGATTTCATTGTTAACTGATTTCATCGTTAACTGATTTCATCTTCATTTAACTGATTTCATCGTTAACTGATTTCATCGTTAACTGATTCCATCGTTAACTGATTTCATCGTTAACTGATTTCATCTTCATTTAACTGATTTCATTTTCATTCTTCATTTAACTGATTTCATCGTTAACTGATTTCATCGTTAACTGATTTCATCTTCATTTAACTGATTTCATCGTTAACTGATTTCATCGTTAACTGATTTCATCTTCATTTAACTGATTTCATCGTTAACTGATTTCATCGTTAACTGATTTCATCGTTAACTGATTTCATCTTCATTTAACTGATTTCATCGTTAACTGATTTCATCGTTAACTGATTTCATCTTTAACTGATTTCATCGTTAACTGATTTCATCTTCATTTAACTGATTTCATCGTTAACTGATTTCATCGTTAACTGATTTCATCTTTAACTGATTTCATCGTTAACTGATTTCATCTTCATTTAACTGATTTCATCGTTAACTGATTTCATCGTTAACTGATTTCATCGTTAACTGATTTCATCTTCATTTAACTGATTCCATCGTTAACTGATTTCATCGTTAACTGATTTCATCGTTAACTGATTTCATCGTTAACTGATTTCATCTTCATTTAACTGATTTCATCGTTAACTGATTTCATCGTTAACTGATTTCATCTTTAACTGATTTCATCGTTAACTGATTTCATCTTTAACTGATTTCATCGTTAACTGATTTCATCTTCATTTAACTGATTTCATCTTCATTTAACTGATTTCATCGTTAAGTGATTTCATCGTTAACTGATTTCATCGTTAACTGATTTCATCTTCATTTAACTGATTTCATCGTTAACTGATTTCATCGTTAACTGATTTCATCTTCATTTAACTGATTTCATCGTTAACTGATTTCATCTTCATTTAACTGATTTCATTGTTAACTGATTTCATCGTTAACTGATTTCATCTTCATTTAACTGATTTCATCGTTAACTGATTTCATCGTTAACTGATTCCATCGTTAACTGATTTCATCGTTAACTGATTTCATCGTTAACTGATTTCATCTTCATTTAACTGATTTCATTTTCATTCTTCATTTAACTGATTTCATCGTTAACTGATTTCATCGTTAACTGATTTCATCTTCATTTAACTGATTTCATCGTTAACTGATTTCATCGTTAACTGATTTCATCGTTAACTGATTTCATCTTCATTTAACTGATTTCATCGTTAACTGATTTCATCGTTAACTGATTTCATCTTCATTTAACTGATTTCATCGTTAACTGATTTCATCGTTAACTGATTTCATCTTTAACTGATTTCATCGTTAACTGATTTCATCTTCATTTAACTGATTTCATCGTTAACTGATTTCATCGTTAACTGATTTCATCTTTAACTGATTTCATCGTTAACTGATTTCATCTTCATTTAACTGATTTCATCGTTAACTGATTTCATCTTCATTTAACTGATTTCATCGTTAACTGATTTCATCGTTAACTGATTTCATCGTTAACTGATTTCATCTTCATTTAACTGATTCCATCGTTAACTGATTTCATCGTTAACTGATTTCATCGTTAACTGATTTCATCTTCATTTAACTGATTTCATCGTTAACTGATTTCATCGTTAACTGATTTCATCTTTAACTGATTTCATCGTTAACTGATTTCATCTTCATTTAACTGATTTCATCGTTAACTGATTTCATCGTTAACTGATTTCATCGTTAACTGATTTCATCGTTAACTGATTTCATCTTCATTTAACTGATTTCATCGTTAACTGATTTCATCTTCATTTAACTGATTTCATCGTTAACTGATTTCATCGTTAACTGATTTCATCGTTAACTGATTTCATCGTTAACTGATTTCATTTTCATTCTTCATTTAACTGATTTCATCGTTAACTGATTTCATCTTCATTTAATTGATTTCATCGTTAACTGATTTCATCGTTAACTGATTTCATCGTTAACTGATTTCATCTTCATTTAACTGATTTCATCGTTAACTGATTTCATCGTTAACTGATTTCATCGTTAACTGATTTCATCTTCATTTAACTGATTTCATCGTTAACTGATTTCATCGTTAACTGATTTCATCGTTAACTGATTTCATCTTCATTTAACTGATTTCATCGTTAACTGATTTCATCGTTAACTGATTTCATCTTTAACTGATTTCATCGTTAACTGATTTCATCTTCATTTAACTGATTTCATCGTTAACTGATTTCATCGTTAACTGATTTCATCTTTAACTGATTTCATCGTTAACTGATTTCATCTTCATTTAACTGATTTCATCGTTAACTGATTTCATCGTTAACTGATTTCATCTTCATTTAACTGATTTCATCGTTAACTGATTTCACCGTTAACTGATTCCATCGTTAACTGATTTCATCGTTAACTGATTTCATCGTTAACTGATTTCATCGTTAACTGATTTCACCGTTAACTGATTCCATCGTTAACTGATTTCATCGTTAACTGATTTCATCGTTAACTGATTTCATCGTTAACTGATTTCATCTTCATTTAACTGATTTCATCGTTAACTGATTTCATCGTTAACTGATTTCATCTTCATTTAACTGATTTCATCGTTAACTGATTTCATCGTTAACTGATTTCATCTTCATTTAACTGATTTCATCGTTAACTGATTTCATCGTTAACTGATTCCATCGTTAACTGATTTCATCTTTAACTGATTTCATCGTTAACTGATTTCATCTTCATTTAACTGATTTCATCGTTAAGTGATTTCATCGTTAACTGATTTCATCGTTAACTGATTTCATCGTTAACTGATTTCATCTTCATTTAACTGATTTCATTGTTAACTGATTTCATCGTTAACTGATTTCATCTTCATTTAACTGATTTCATCGTTAACTGATTCCATCGTTAACTGATTTCATCGTTAACTGATTTCATCGTTAACTGATTTCATCTTCATTTAACTGATTTCATCGTTAACTGATTTCATCTTCATTTAACTGATTTCATTTTCATTCTTCATTTAACTGATTTCATCGTTAACTGATTTCATCTTCATTTAACTGATTTCATCGTTAACTGATTTCATCGTTAACTGATTTCATGTTCTTTTAACTGATTTCATCGTTAACTGATTTCATCTTCATTTAATTGATTTCATCGTTAACTGATTTCATCGTTAACTGATTTCATCTTCATTTAACTGATTTCATCGTTAACTGATTTCATCGTTAACTGATTTCATCTTCATTTAACTGATTTCATCGTTAACTGATTTCATCTTCATTTAACTGATTTCATCGTTAACTGATTTCATCGTTAACTGATTTCATCTTCATTTAACTGATTCCATCGTTAATTGATTTCATCGTTAACTGATTTCATCGTTAACTGATTTCATCGTTAACTGATTTCATCTTCATTTAACTGATTTCATCGTTAACTGATTTCATCGTTAACTGATTTCATCTTCATTTAACTGATTTCATTTTCATTCTTCATTTAACTGATTTCATCGTTAACTGATTTCATCTTCATTTAACTGATTTCATCGTTAACTGATTTCATCGTTAACTGATTTCATCGTTAACTGATTTCATCTTCATTTAACTGATTCCATCGTTAACTGATTTCATCGTTAACTGATTTCATCTTCATTTAACTGATTTCATCGTTAACTGATTTCATCGTTAACTGATTTCATCGTTAACTGATTTCATCTTCATTTAACTGATTTCATCGTTAACTGATTTCATCGTTAACTGATTTCATCTTCATTTAACTGATTTCATCTTCATTTAACTGATTTCATCGTTAACTGATTTCATCGTTAACTGATTTCATCTTCATTTAACTGATTTCATTTTCATTCTTCATTTAACTGATTTCATCGTTAACTGATTTCATCTTCATTTAACTGATTTCATCGTTAACTGATTTCATCGTTAACTGATTTCATCTTTAACTGATTTCATCGTTAACTGATTTCATCTTCATTTAACTGATTTCATCGTTAACTGATTTCATCTTCATTTAATTGATTTCATCGTTAACTGATTTCATCGTTAACTGATTTCATCGTTAACTGATTTCATCTTCATTTAACTGATTTCATCGTTAACTGATTTCATCGTTAACTGATTCCATCGTTAACTGATTTCATCATTAACTGATTTCATCTTCATTTAACTGATTTCATCGTTAACTGATTTCATCTTTAACTGATTTCATCGTTAACTGATTTCATCTTCATTTAACTGATTTCATCGTTAACTGATTTCATCGTTAACTGATTTCATCTTTAACTGATTTCATCTTCATTTAACTGATTTCATCGTTAACTGATTTCATCGTTAACTGATTTCATCTTTAACTGATTTCATCGTTAACTGATTTCATCTTCATTTAACTGATTTCATCGTTAACTGATTTCATCGTTAACTGATTTCATCTTTAACTGATTTCATCGTTAACTGATTTCATCTTCATTTAACTGATTTCATCGTTAACTGATTTCATCGTTAACTGATTTCATCGTTAACTGATTTCATCGTTAACTGATTCCATCGTTAACTGATTTCATCTTTAACTGATTTCATCGTTAACTGATTTCATCTTCATTTAACTGATTTCATCGTTAAGTGATTTCATCGTTAACTGATTTCATCGTTAACTGATTTCATCGTTAACTGATTTCATCTTCATTTAACTGATTTCATTGTTAACTGATTTCATCGTTAACTGATTTCATCTTCATTTAACTGATTTCATCGTTAACTGATTTCATCGTTAACTGATTCCATCGTTAACTGATTTCATCGTTAACTGATTTCATCGTTAACTGATTTCATCTTCATTTAACTGATTTCATTTTCATTCTTCATTTAACTGATTTCATCGTTAACTGATTTCATCTTCATTTAACTGATTCCATCGTTAACTGATTTCATCGTTAACTGATTTCATCGTTAACTGATTTCATCTTCATTTAACTGATTTCATCGTTAACTGATTTCATCTTCATTTAACTGATTTCATCGTTAACTGATTTCATCGTTAACTGATTTAATCGTTAACTGATTTCATCTTCATTTAACTGATTTCATTTTCATTCTTCATTTAACTGATTTCATCGTTAACTGATTTCATCTTCATTTAATTGATTTCATCGTTAACTGATTTCATCGTTAACTGATTTCATCGTTAACTGATTTCATCTTCATTTAACTGATTTCATCGTTAACTGATTTCATCGTTAACTGATTTCATCTTCATTTAACTGATTTCATCGTTAACTGATTTCATCGTTAACTGATTTCATCGTTAACTGATTTCATCTTCATTTAACTGATTTCATCGTTAACTGATTTCATCGTTAACTGATTTCATCTTTAACTGATTTCATCGTTAACTGATTTCATCTTCATTTAACTGATTTCATCGTTAACTGATTTCATCGTTAACTGATTTCATCTTTAACTGATTTCATCGTTAACTGATTTCATCTTCATTTAACTGATTTCATCGTTAACTGATTTCATCTTCATTTAACTGATTTCATCGTTAACTGATTTCATCGTTAACTGATTTCATCGTTAACTGATTTCATCTTCATTTAACTGATTCCATCGTTAACTGATTTCATCGTTAACTGATTTCATCGTTAACTGATTTCATCTTCATTTAACTGATTTCATCGTTAACTGATTTCATCGTTAACTGATTTCATCTTTAACTGATTTCATCGTTAACTGATTTCATCTTCATTTAACTGATTTCATCGTTAACTGATTTCATCGTTAACTGATTTCATCGTTAACTGATTTCATCTTCATTTAACTGATTTCATCGTTAACTGATTTCATCGTTAACTGATTTCATCTTCATTTAACTGATTTCATCGTTAACTGATTCCATCGTTAACTGATTTCATCGTTAACTGATTTCATCGTTAACTGATTTCATCTTCATTTAACTGATTTCATCGTTAACTGATTTCATCTTCATTTAACTGATTTCATTTTCATTCTTCATTTAACTGATTTCATCGTTAACTGATTTCATCTTCATTTAACTGATTTCATCGTTAACTGATTTCATCGTTAACTGATTTCATGTTCTTTTAACTGATTTCATCGTTAACTGATTTCATCTTCATTTAATTGATTTCATCGTTAACTGATTTCATCGTTAACTGATTTCATCTTCATTTAACTGATTTCATCGTTAACTGATTTCATCGTTAACTGATTTCATCTTCATTTAACTGATTTCATCGTTAACTGATTTCATCTTCATTTAACTGATTTCATCGTTAACTGATTTCATCGTTAACTGATTTCATCTTCATTTAACTGATTCCATCGTTAATTGATTTCATCGTTAACTGATTTCATCGTTAACTGATTTCATCGTTAACTGATTTCATCTTCATTTAACTGATTTCATCGTTAACTGATTTCATCGTTAACTGATTTCATCTTCATTTAACTGATTTCATTTTCATTCTTCATTTAACTGATTTCATCGTTAACTGATTTCATCTTCATTTAACTGATTTCATCGTTAACTGATTTCATCGTTAACTGATTTCATCGTTAACTGATTTCATCTTCATTTAACTGATTCCATCGTTAACTGATTTCATCGTTAACTGATTTCATCTTCATTTAACTGATTTCATCGTTAACTGATTTCATCGTTAACTGATTTCATCGTTAACTGATTTCATCTTCATTTAACTGATTTCATCGTTAACTGATTTCATCGTTAACTGATTTCATCTTCATTTAACTGATTTCATCTTCATTTAACTGATTTCATCGTTAACTGATTTCATCGTTAACTGATTTCATCTTCATTTAACTGATTTCATTTTCATTCTTCATTTAACTGATTTCATCTTCATTTAACTGATTTCATCGTTAACTGATTTCATCGTTAACTGATTTCATCGTTAACTGATTTCATCGTTAACTGATTTCATCGTTAACTGATTTCATCTTTAACTGATTTCATCGTTAACTGATTTCATCTTCATTTAACTGATTTCATCGTTAACTGATTTCATCTTCATTTAATTGATTTCATCGTTAACTGATTTCATCGTTAACTGATTTCATCGTTAACTGATTTCATCTTCATTTAACTGATTTCATCGTTAACTGATTTCATCGTTAACTGATTCCATCGTTAACTGATTTCATCATTAACTGATTTCATCTTCATTTAACTGATTTCATCGTTAACTGATTTCATCGTTAACTGATTTCATCGTTAACTGATTTCATCGTTAACTGATTTCATCTTCATTTAACTGATTTCATTGTTAACTGATTTCATCGTTAACTGATTTCATCTTCATTTAACTGATTTCATCGTTAACTGATTTCATCGTTAACTGATTTCATCGTTAACTGATTTCATCTTCATTTAACTGATTTCATTTTCATTCTTCATTTAACTGATTTCATCGTTAACTGATTTCATCTTCATTTAACTGATTCCATCGTTAACTGATTTCATCGTTAACTGATTTCATCGTTAACTGATTTCATCTTCATTTAACTGATTTCATCGTTAACTGATTTCATCTTCATTTAACTGATTTCATCGTTAACTGATTTCATCGTTAACTGATTTAATCGTTAACTGATTTCATCTTCATTTAACTGATTTCATTTTCATTCTTCATTTAACTGATTTCATCGTTAACTGATTTCATCTTCATTTAATTGATTTCATCGTTAACTGATTTCATCGTTAACTGATTTCATCGTTAACTGATTTCATCTTCATTTAACTGATTTCATCGTTAACTGATTTCATCGTTAACTGATTTCATCTTCATTTAACTGATTTCATCGTTAACTGATTTCATCGTTAACTGATTTCATCGTTAACTGATTTCATCTTCATTTAACTGATTTCATCGTTAACTGATTTCATCGTTAACTGATTTCATCTTTAACTGATTTCATCGTTAACTGATTTCATCTTCATTTAACTGATTTCATCGTTAACTGATTTCATCGTTAACTGATTTCATCTTTAACTGATTTCATCGTTAACTGATTTCATCTTCATTTAACTGATTTCATCGTTAACTGATTTCATCTTCATTTAACTGATTTCATCGTTAACTGATTTCATCGTTAACTGATTTCATCGTTAACTGATTTCATCTTCATTTAACTGATTCCATCGTTAACTGATTTCATCGTTAACTGATTTCATCGTTAACTGATTTCATCTTCATTTAACTGATTTCATCGTTAACTGATTTCATCGTTAACTGATTTCATCTTTAACTGATTTCATCGTTAACTGATTTCATCTTCATTTAACTGATTTCATCGTTAACTGATTTCATCGTTAACTGATTTCATCGTTAACTGATTTCATCTTCATTTAACTGATTTCATCGTTAACTGATTTCATCGTTAACTGATTTCATCTTCATTTAACTGATTTCATCGTTAACTGATTCCATCGTTAACTGATTTCATCGTTAACTGATTTCATCGTTAACTGATTTCATCTTCATTTAACTGATTTCATCGTTAACTGATTTCATCTTCATTTAACTGATTTCATTTTCATTCTTCATTTAACTGATTTCATCGTTAACTGATTTCATCTTCATTTAACTGATTTCATCGTTAACTGATTTCATCGTTAACTGATTTCATGTTCTTTTAACTGATTTCATCGTTAACTGATTTCATCTTCATTTAATTGATTTCATCGTTAACTGATTTCATCGTTAACTGATTTCATCTTCATTTAACTGATTTCATCGTTAACTGATTTCATCGTTAACTGATTTCATCTTCATTTAACTGATTTCATCGTTAACTGATTTCATCTTCATTTAACTGATTTCATCGTTAACTGATTTCATCGTTAACTGATTTCATCTTCATTTAACTGATTCCATCGTTAATTGATTTCATCGTTAACTGATTTCATCGTTAACTGATTTCATCGTTAACTGATTTCATCTTCATTTAACTGATTTCATCGTTAACTGATTTCATCGTTAACTGATTTCATCTTCATTTAACTGATTTCATTTTCATTCTTCATTTAACTGATTTCATCGTTAACTGATTTCATCTTCATTTAACTGATTTCATCGTTAACTGATTTCATCGTTAACTGATTTCATCGTTAACTGATTTCATCTTCATTTAACTGATTCCATCGTTAACTGATTTCATCGTTAACTGATTTCATCTTCATTTAACTGATTTCATCGTTAACTGATTTCATCGTTAACTGATTTCATCGTTAACTGATTTCATCTTCATTTAACTGATTTCATCGTTAACTGATTTCATCGTTAACTGATTTCATCTTCATTTAACTGATTTCATCTTCATTTAACTGATTTCATCGTTAACTGATTTCATCGTTAACTGATTTCATCTTCATTTAACTGATTTCATTTTCATTCTTCATTTAACTGATTTCATCGTTAACTGATTTCATCTTCATTTAACTGATTTCATCGTTAACTGATTTCATCGTTAACTGATTTCATCTTTAACTGATTTCATCGTTAACTGATTTCATCTTCATTTAACTGATTTCATCGTTAACTGATTTCATCTTCATTTAATTGATTTCATCGTTAACTGATTTCATCGTTAACTGATTTCATCGTTAACTGATTTCATCTTCATTTAACTGATTTCATCGTTAACTGATTTCATCGTTAACTGATTCCATCGTTAACTGATTTCATCATTAACTGATTTCATCTTCATTTAACTGATTTCATCGTTAACTGATTTCATCGTTAACTGATTTCATCTTTAACTGATTTCATCGTTAACTGATTTCATCTTCATTTAACTGATTTCATCGTTAACTGATTTCATCGTTAACTGATTTCATCTTTAACTGATTTCATCTTCATTTAACTGATTTCATCGTTAACTGATTTCATCGTTAACTGATTTCATCTTTAACTGATTTCATCGTTAACTGATTTCATCTTCATTTAACTGATTTCATCGTTAACTGATTTCATCGTTAACTGATTTCATCTTTAACTGATTTCATCGTTAACTGATTTCATCTTCATTTAACTGATTTCATCGTTAACTGATTTCATCGTTAACTGATTTCATCGTTAACTGATTTCATCGTTAACTGATTCCATCGTTAACTGATTTCATCTTTAACTGATTTCATCGTTAACTGATTTCATCTTCATTTAACTGATTTCATCGTTAAGTGATTTCATCGTTAACTGATTTCATCGTTAACTGATTTCATCGTTAACTGATTTCATCTTCATTTAACTGATTTCATTGTTAACTGATTTCATCGTTAACTGATTTCATCTTCATTTAACTGATTTCATCGTTAACTGATTTCATCGTTAACTGATTCCATCGTTAACTGATTTCATCGTTAACTGATTTCATCGTTAACTGATTTCATCTTCATTTAACTGATTTCATTTTCATTCTTCATTTAACTGATTTCATCGTTAACTGATTTCATCTTCATTTAACTGATTCCATCGTTAACTGATTTCATCGTTAACTGATTTCATCGTTAACTGATTTCATCTTCATTTAACTGATTTCATCGTTAACTGATTTCATCTTCATTTAACTGATTTCATCGTTAACTGATTTAATCGTTAACTGATTTCATCTTCATTTAACTGATTTCATTTTCATTCTTCATTTAACTGATTTCATCGTTAACTGATTTCATCTTCATTTAATTGATTTCATCGTTAACTGATTTCATCGTTAACTGATTTCATCGTTAACTGATTTCATCTTCATTTAACTGATTTCATCGTTAACTGATTTCATCGTTAACTGATTTCATCTTCATTTAACTGATTTCATCGTTAACTGATTTCATCGTTAACTGATTTCATCTTCATTTAACTGATTTCATCGTTAACTGATTTCATCGTTAACTGATTTCATCTTTAACTGATTTCATCGTTAACTGATTTCATCTTCATTTAACTGATTTCATCGTTAACTGATTTCATCGTTAACTGATTTCATCTTTAACTGATTTCATCGTTAACTGATTTCATCTTCATTTAACTGATTTCATCGTTAACTGATTTCATCTTCATTTAACTGATTTCATCGTTAACTGATTTCATCGTTAACTGATTTCATCGTTAACTGATTTCATCTTCATTTAACTGATTCCATCGTTAACTGATTTCATCGTTAACTGATTTCATCGTTAACTGATTTCATCTTCATTTAACTGATTTCATCGTTAACTGATTTCATCGTTAACTGATTTCATCTTTAACTGATTTCATCGTTAACTGATTTCATCTTCATTTAACTGATTTCATCGTTAACTGATTTCATCGTTAACTGATTTCATCGTTAACTGATTTCATCTTCATTTAACTGATTTCATCGTTAACTGATTTCATCGTTAACTGATTCCATCGTTAACTGATTTCATCGTTAACTGATTTCATCTTCATTTAACTGATTTCATCGTTAACTGATTTCATCTTCATTTAACTGATTTCATTTTCATTCTTCATTTAACTGATTTCATCTTCATTTAACTGATTTCATCGTTAACTGATTTCATCGTTAACTGATTTCATCGTTAACTGATTTCATCTTTAACTGATTTCATCGTTAACTGATTTCATCTTCATTTAACTGATTTCATCGTTAACTGATTTCATCTTCATTTAATTGATTTCATCGTTAACTGATTTCATCGTTAACTGATTTCATCGTTAACTGATTTCATCTTCATTTAACTGATTTCATCGTTAACTGATTTCATCTTCATTTAACTGATTTCATCGTTAACTGATTTCATCGTTAACTGATTTCATCGTTAACTGATTTCATCTTCATTTAACTGATTTCATTTTCATCCTTCATTTAACTGATTTCATCGTTAACTGATTTCATCTTCATTTAATTGATTTCATCGTTAACTGATTTCATCGTTAACTGATTTCATCGTTAACTGATTTCATCTTCATTTAACTGATTTCATCGTTAACTGATTTCATCGTTAACTGATTTCATCTTCATTTAACTGATTTCATCGTTAACTGATTTCATCGTTAACTGATTTCATCTTCATTTAACTGATTTCATCGTTAACTGATTTCATCGTTAACTGATTTCATCTTTAACTGATTTCATCGTTAACTGATTTCATCTTCATTTAACTGATTTCATCGTTAACTGATTTCATCGTTAACTGATTTCATCTTTAACTGATTTCATCGTTAACTGATTTCATCTTCATTTAACTGATTTCATCGTTAACTGATTTCATCTTCATTTAACTGATTCCATCGTTAACTGATTTCATCGTTAACTGATTTCATCGTTAACTGATTTCATCTTCATTTAACTGATTTCATCGTTAACTGATTTCATCGTTAACTGATTTCATCGTTAACTGATTCCATCGTTAACTGATTCCATCGTTAACTGATTTCATCGTTAACTGATTTCATCGTTAACTGATTCCATCGTTAACTGATTCCATCGTTAACTGATTTCATCGTTAACTGATTTCATCGTTAACTGATTTCATCTTCATTTAACTGATTCCATCGTTAACTGATTTCATCGTTAACTGATTTCATCGTTAACTGATTTCATCGTTAACTGATTCCATCGTTAACTGATTCCATCGTTAACTGATTTCATCGTTAACTGATTTCATCGTTAACTGATTTCATCGTTAACTGATTTCATCTTCATTTAACTGATTCCATCGTTAACTGATTTCATCGTTAACTGATTTCATCGTTAACTGATTTCATCGTTAACTGATTTCATCTTTAACTGATTTCATCTTCATTTAACTGATTTCATCGTTAACTGATTTCATCGTTAACTGATTTCATCTTCATTTAACTGATTTCATCGTTAACTGATTTCATCGTTAACTGATTTCATCTTCATTTAACTGATTTCATCGTTAACTGATTTCATCGTTAACTGATTCCATCGTTAACTGATATCATCGTTAACTGATTTCATCTTCATTTAACTGATTTAATTTTCATTCTTCATCGTTAACTGATTTCATCTTCATTTAACTGATTTCATCTTCATTTAACTGATTTCATCGTTAACTGATTTCATCGTTAACTGATTTCATCGTTAACTGATTTCATCTTCATTTAACTGATTTCATCGTTAACTGATTTCATCTTCATTTAATTGATTTCATCGTTAACTGATTTCATCGTTAACTGATTTCATCGTTAACTGATTTCATCTTCATTTAACTGATTTCATCGTTAACTGATTTCATCGTTAACTGATTCCATCGTTAACTGATTTCATCGTTAACTGATTTCATCGTTAACTGATTTCATCTTCATTTAACTGATTTCATCGTTAACTGATTTCATCGTTAACTGATTTCATCGTTAACTGATTTCATCTTTAACTGATTTCATCGTTAACTGATTTCATCTTCATTTAACTGATTTCATTTTCATTCTTCATTTAACTGATTTCATCGTTAACTGATTTCATCTTCATTTAATTGATTTCATCGTTAACTGATTTCATCGTTAACTGATTTCATCGTTAACTGATTTCATCTTCATTTAACTGATTTCATCGTTAACTGATTTCATCGTTAACTGATTTCATCTTCATTTAACTGATTTCATCGTTAACTGATTTCATCGTTAACTGATTTCATCGTTAACTGATTTCATCTTCATTTAACTGATTTCATCGTTAACTGATTTCATCGTTAACTGATTTCATCTTTAACTGATTTCATCGTTAACTGATTTCATCTTCATTTAACTGATTTCATCGTTAACTGATTTCATCGTTAACTGATTTCATCTTTAACTGATTTCATCGTTAACTGATTTCATCTTCATTTAACTGATTTCATCGTTAACTGATTTCATCGTTAACTGATTTCATCTTCATTTAACTGATTCCATCGTTAACTGATTTCATCGTTAACTGATTTCATCGTTAACTGATTTCATCTTTAACTGATTTCATCGTTAACTGATTTCATCTTCATTTAACTGATTTCATCGTTAACTGATTTCATCGTTAACTGATTTCATCGTTAACTGATTTCATCGTTAACTGATTTCATCTTCATTTAACTGATTTCATCGTTAACTGATTTCATCGTTAACTGATTCCATCGTTAACTGATTTCATCGTTAACTGATTTCATCTTCATTTAACTGATTTCATCGTTAACTGATTTCATCTTCATTTAACTGATTTCATCGTTAACTGATTCCATCGTTAACTGATTTCATCTTCATTTAACTGATTTCATCGTTAACTGATTTCATCGTTAACTGATTTCATCTTCATTTAACTGATTTCATCGTTAACTGATTTCATCGTTAACTGATTTCATCGTTAACTGATTTCATCTTCATTTAACTGATTTCATCGTTAACTGATTTCATCGTTAACTGATTTCATCTTCATTTAACTGATTTCATCGTTAACTGATTTCATCGTTAACTGATTCCATCGTTAACTGATTTCATCTTTAACTGATTTCATCGTTAACTGATTTCATCTTCATTTAACTGATTTCATCGTTAAGTGATTTCATCGTTAACTGATTTCATCTTCATTTAACTGATTTCATTGTTAACTGATTTCATCGTTAACTGATTTCATCTTCATTTAACTGATTCCATCGTTAACTGATTTCATCGTTAACTGATTTCATCGTTAACTGATTTCATCGTTAACTGATTTCATCTTTAACTGATTTCATCTTCATTTAACTGATTTCATCGTTAACTGATTTCATCGTTAACTGATTTCATCGTTAACTGATTTCATCTTCATTTAACTGATTTCATCGTTAACTGATTTCATCGTTAACTGATTCCATCGTTAACTGATATCATCGTTAACTGATTTCATCTTCATTTAACTGATTTAATTTTCATTCTTCATTTAACTGATTTCATCGTTAACTGATTTCATCTTCATTTAACTGATTTCATCGTTAACTGATTTCATCGTTAACTGATTTCATCTTTAACTGATTTCATCGTTAACTGATTTCATCTTCATTTAACTGATTTCATCGTTAACTGATTTCATCTTCATTTAATTGATTTCATCGTTAACTGATTTCATCGTTAACTGATTTCATCGTTAACTGATTTCATCTTCATTTAACTGATTTCATCGTTAACTGATTTCATCTTCATTTAACTGATTTCATCGTTAACTGATTTCATCGTTAACTGATTCCATCGTTAACTGATTTCATCGTTAACTGATTTCATCGTTAACTGATTTCATCGTTAACTGATTTCATCTTCATTTAACTGATTTCATCGTTAACTGATTTCATCGTTAACTGATTTCATTTTTAACTGATTTCATCGTTAACTGATTTCATCGTTAACTGATTTCATCTTCATTTAACTGATTTCATCGTTAACTGATTTCATCGTTAACTGATTTCATCTTCATTTAACTGATTTCATTGTTAACTGATTTCATCGTTAACTGATTTCATCTTCATTTAACTGATTTCATCGTTAACTGATTTCATCGTTAACTGATTCCATCGTTAACTGATTTCATCTTTAACTGATTTCATCGTTAACTGATTTCATCTTCATTTAACTGATTTCATCGTTAAGTGATTTCATCGTTAACTGATTTCATCGTTAACTGATTTCATCGTTAACTGATTTCATCTTCATTTAACTGATTTCATCTTCATTTAACTGATTTCATCGTTAACTGATTTCATCTTCATTTAACTGATTTCATCGTTAACTGATTTCATCGTTAACTGATTTCATCGTTAACTGATTTCATCTTCATTTAACTGATTCCATCGTTAACTGATTTCATCGTTAACTGATTTCATCGTTAACTGATTTCATCTTTAACTGATTTCATCGTTAACTGATTTCATCTTCATTTAACTGATTTCATCGTTAACTGATTTCATCGTTAACTGATTTCATCGTTAACTGATTTCATCTTCATTTAACTGATTTCATCGTTAACTGATTTCATCGTTAACTGATTTCATCGTTAACTGATTTCATCTTCATTTAACTGATTTCATCTTCATTTAACTGATTTCATCGTTAACTGATTTCATCGTTAACTGATTTCATCGTTAACTGATTTCATCTTCATTTAACTGATTTCATCGTTAACTGATTTCATCGTTAACTGATTTCATCTTCATTTAACTGATTTCATCTTCATTTAACTGATTTCATCGTTAACTGATTTCATCGTTAACTGATTTCATCTTCATTTAACTGATTTCATCGTTAACTGATTTCATCGTTAACTGATTTCATCTTTAACTGATTTCATCGTTAACTGATTTCATCTTCATTTAACTGATTTCATCGTTAACTGATTTCATCTTCATTTAATTGATTTCATCGTTAACTGATTTCATCGTTAACTGATTTCATCGTTAACTGATTTCATCTTCATTTAACTGATTTCATCGTTAACTGATTTCATCGTTAACTGATTCCATCGTTAACTGATTTCATCATTAACTGATTTCATCTTCATTTAACTGATTTCATCGTTAACTGATTTCATCGTTAACTGATTTCATCTTTAACTGATTTCATCGTTAACTGATTTCATCTTCATTTAACTGATTTCATCGTTAACTGATTTCATCGTTAACTGATTTCATCTTTAACTGATTTCATCGTTAACTGATTTCATCTTCATTTAACTGATTTCATCGTTAACTGATTTCATCGTTAACTGATTTCATCTTCATTTAACTGATTTCATCGTTAACTGATTTCATCGTTAACTGATTCCATCGTTAACTGATTTCATCTTTAACTGATTTCATCGTTAACTGATTTCATCTTCATTTAACTGATTTCATCGTTAAGTGATTTCATCGTTAACTGATTTCATCGTTAACTGATTTCATCGTTAACTGATTTCATCGTTAACTGATTTCATCTTCATTTAACTGATTTCATTTTCATTCTTCATTTAACTGATTTCATCGTTAACTGATTTCATCGTTAACTGATTTCATCTTCATTTAACTGATTTCATCGTTAACTGATTTCATCGTTAACTGATTTCATCTTTAACTGATTTCATCGTTAACTGATTTCATCTTCATTTAACTGATTTCATCTTCATTTAATTGATTTCATCGTTAACTGATTTCATCGTTAACTGATTTCATCGTTAACTGATTTCATCTTCATTTAACTGATTTCATCGTTAACTGATTTCATCGTTAACTGATTTCATCGTTAACTGATTTCATCTTCATTTAACTGATTTCATCGTTAACTGATTTCATCGTTAACTGATTTCATCGTTAACTGATTTCATCTTCATTTAAATGATTTCATCGTTAACTGATTTCATCGTTAACTGATTTCATCTTTAACTGATTTCATCGTTAACTGATTTCATCTTCATTTAACTGATTTCATCGTTAACTGATTTCATCGTTAACTGATTTCATCTTCATTTAACTGATTTCATCGTTAACTGATTTCATCGTTAACTGATTTCATCTTCATTTAACTGATTCCATCGTTAACTGATTTCATCGTTAACTGATTTCATCTTTAACTGATTTCATCGTTAACTGATTTCATCTTCATTTAACTGATTTCATCGTTAACTGATTTCATCGTTAACTGATTTCATCTTCATTTAACTGATTTCATCGTTAACTGATTTCATCGTTAACTGATTCCATCGTTAACTGATTTCATCGTTAACTGATTTCATCGTTAACTGATTTCATCTTCATTTAACTGATTTCATCGTTAACTGATTTCATCTTCATTTAACTGATTTCATCGTTAACTGATTTCATCGTTAACTGATTTCATCGTTAACTGATTTCATCTTCATTTAACTGATTTCATTTTCATTCTTCATTTAACTGATTTCATCGTTAACTGATTTCATCTTCATTTAATTGATTTCATCGTTAACTGATTTCATCGTTAACTGATTTCATCTTCATTTAACTGATTTCATCGTTAACTGATTTCATCGTTAACTGATTTCATCTTCATTTAACTGATTTCATCGTTAACTGATTTCATCGTTAACTGATTTCATCGTTAACTGATTTCATCTTCATTTAACTGATTTCATCGTTAACTGATTTCATCGTTAACTGATTTCATCTTTAACTGATTTCATCGTTAACTGATTTCATCTTCATTTAACTGATTTCATCGTTAACTGATTTCATCGTTAACTGATTTCATCTTTAACTGATTTCATCGTTAACTGATTTCATCTTTAACTGATTTCATCGTTAACTGATTTCATCTTCATTTAACTGATTTCATCGTTAACTGATTTCATCTTCATTTAACTGATTTCATCGTTAACTGATTTCATCTTTAACTGATTTCATCGTTAACTGATTTCATCTTCATTTAACTGATTTCATCGTTAACTGATTTCATCTTCATTTAATTGATTTCATCGTTAACTGATTTCATCGTTAACTGATTTCATCGTTAACTGATTTCATCGTTAACTGATTTCATCTTCATTTAACTGATTTCATCGTTAACTGATTCCATCGTTAACTGATTTCATCTTCATTTAACTGATTTCATCGTTAACTGATTTCATCTTCATTTAACTGATTTCATCGTTAACTGATTTCATCGTTAACTGATTTCATCTTTAACTGATTTCATCGTTAACTGATTTCATCTTCATTTAACTGATTTCATCGTTAACTGATTTCATCGTTAACTGATTTCATCTTCATTTAACTGATTTCATCGTTAACTGATTTCATCGTTAACTGATTCCATCGTTAACTGATTTCATCTTTAACTGATTTCATCGTTAACTGATTTCATCGTTAACTGATTTCATCGTTAACTGATTTCATCTTCATTTAACTGATTTCATCGTTAACTGATTTCATCTTCATTCTTCATTTAACTGATTTCATCTTTAACTGATTTCATCGTTAACTGATTTCATCTTCATTTAACTGATTTCATCGTTAATTGATTTCATCGTTAACTGATTTCATCGTTAATTGATTTCATCGTTAACTGATTTCATCTTCATTTAACTGATTTCATCGTTAACTGATTTCATCTTCATTCTTCATTTAACTGATTTCATCTTTAACTGATTTCATCGTTAACTGATTTCATCTTCATTTAACTGATTTCATCGTTAATTGATTTCATCGTTAACTGATTTCATCGTTAATTGATTTCATCGTTAACTGATTTCATCTTCATTTAACTGATTTCATCGTTAACTGATTTCATCTTCGTTCTTCATTTAACTGATTTCATCTTTAACTGATTTCATCGTTAACTGATTTCATCTTCATTTAACTGATTTCATCGTTAATTGATTTCATCGTTAACTGATTTCATCGTTAATTGATTTCATCGTTAACTGATTTCATCTTCATTTAACTGATTTCATCGTTAACTGATTTCATCTTCATTCTTCATTTAACTGATTTCATCTTTAACTGATTTCATCGTTAACTGATTTCATCTTCATTTAACTGATTTCATCGTTAATTGATTTCATCGTTAACTGATTTCATCGTTAACTGATTTCATCTTCATTTAACTGATTTCATCGTTAACTGATTTCATCGTTAACTGATTTCATCTTTAACTGATTTCATCTTCATTTAACTGATTTCATCGTTAACTGATTTCATCGTTAACTGATTTCATCTTCATTTAACTGATTTCATCTTCATTTAACTGATTTCATCGTTAACTGATTTCATCGTTAACTGATTTCATCTTCATTTAATTGATTTCATCGTTAACTGATTTCATCGTTAACTGATTTCATCGTTAACTGATTTCATCTTCATTTAACTGATTTCATCGTTAACTGATTTCATCGTTAACTGATTTCATCGTTAACTGATTTCATCTTCATTTAACTGATTTCATCGTTAACTGATTTCATCGTTAACTGATTTCATCTTCATTTAACTGATTTCATCGTTAACTGATTTCATCGTTAATTGATTTCATCGTTAACTGATTTCATTTTCATTCTTCATTTAACTGATTTCATCGTTAACTGATTTCATCGTTAACTGATTTCATCTTCATTTAACTGATTTCATCGTTAACTGATTTCATCGTTAATTGATTTCATCGTTAACTGATTTCATCTTCATTCTTCATTTAACTGATTTCATCGTTAACTGATTTCATCTTCATTTAACTGATTTCATCGTTAACTGATTTCATCGTTAACTGATTTCATCGTTAACTGATTTCATCTTCATTTAACTGATTTCATCGTTAACTGATTTCATCTTCATTCTTCATTTAACTGATTTCATCTTTAACTGATTTCATCGTTAACTGATTTCATCTTCATTTAACTGATTTCATCGTTAATTGATTTCATCGTTAACTGATTTCATCGTTAACTGATTTCATCTTCATTTAACTGATTTCATCGTTAACTGATTTCATCGTTAACTGATTTCATCGTTAACTGATTTCATCTTCATTTAACTGATTTCATTGTTAACTGATTTCATCGTTAACTGATTTCATCGTTAACTGATTTCATCTTCATTTAACTGATTTCATTGTTAACTGATTTCATCGTTAACTGATTTCATCTTCATTTAACTGATTTCATCGTTAACTGATTTCATCGTTAACTGATTTCATCTTCATTTAACTGATTTCATTTTCATTCTTCATTTAACTGATTTCATCGTTAACTGATTTCATCTTCATTTAACTGATTTCATCGTTAACTGATTTCATCGTTAACTGATTTCATCGTTAACTGATTTCATCTTTAACTGATTTCATCGTTAACTGATTTCATCTTCATTTAACTGATTTCATCGTTAACTGATTTCATCTTCATTTAATTGATTTCATCGTTAACTGATTTCATCGTTAACTGATTTCATCTTCATTTAACTGATTTCATCGTTAACTGATTTCATCGTTAACTGATTTCATCTTCATTTAACTGATTTCATTTTCATTCTTCATTTAACTGATTTCATCGTTAACTGATTTCATCTTCATTTAATTGATTTCATCGTTAACTGATTTCATCGTTAACTGATTTCATCTTCATGTAACTGATTTCATCGTTAACTGATTTCATCGTTAACTGATTTCATCTTCATTTAACTGATTTCATCGTTAACTGATTTCATCGTTAATTGATTTCATCGTTAACTGATTTCATTTTCATTCTTCATTTAACTGATTTCATCGTTAACTGATTTCATCGTTAACTGATTTCATCTTCATTTAACTGATTTCATCGTTAATTGATTTCATCGTTAACTGATTTCATCTTCATTTAACTGATTTCATCGTTAACTGATTTCATCGTTAACTGATTTCATCGTTAACTGATTTCATCTTTAACTGATTTCATCGTTAACTGATTTCATCGTTAACTGATTTCATCTTCATTTAACTGATTTCATTGTTAACTGATTTCATCGTTAACTGATTTCATCTTCATTTAATTGATTTCATCGTTAACTGATTTCATCTTCATTTAATTGATTTCATCGTTAACTGATTTCATCGTTAACTGATTTCATCGTTAACTGATTTCATCTTCATTTAACTGATTTCATCGTTAACTGATTTCATCGTTAACTGATTTCATCTTCATTTAACTGATTTCATCGTTAACTGATTTCATCGTTAACTGATTTCATCGTTAACTGATTTCATCGTTAACTGATTTCATCGTTAACTGATTTCATCTTCATTTAACTGATTTCATTGTTAACTGATTTCATCGTTAACTGATTTCATCTTCATTTAACTGATTTCATCGTTAACTGATTTCATCGTTAACTGATTTCATCGTTAACTGATTTCATCTTCATTTAACTGATTTCATTTTCATTCTTCATTTAACTGATTTCATCGTTAACTGATTTCATCTTCATTTAACTGATTTCATCGTTAACTGATTTCATTGTTAACTGATTTCATCTTTAACTGATTACATCGTTAACTGATTTCATCTTCATTTAACTGATTTCATCGTTAACTGATTTCATCTTCATTTAATTGATTTCATCGTTAACTGATTTCATCGTTAACTGATTTCATCGTTAATTGATTTCATCGTTAACTGATTTCATCTTCATTTAACTGATTTCATCGTTAATTGATTTCATCGTTAACTGATTTCATCGTTAACTGATTTCATCGTTAACTGATTTCATCTTCATTCTTCATTTAACTGATTTCATCTTTAACTGATTTCATCGTTAACTGATTTCATCTTCATTTAACTGATTTCATCGTTAATTGATTTCATCGTTAACTGATTTCATCGTTAATTGATTTCATCGTTAACTGATTTCATCTTCATTTAACTGATTTCATCGTTAACTGATTTCATCTTCATTCTTCATTTAACTGATTTCATCTTTAACTGATTTCATCGTTAACTGATTTCATCTTCATTTAACTGATTTCATCGTTAATTGATTTCATCGTTAACTGATTTCATCGTTAACTGATTTCATCTTCATTTAACTGATTTCATCGTTAACTGATTTCATCGTTAACTGATTTCATCTTTAACTGATTTCATCTTCATTTAACTGATTTCATCGTTAACTGATTTCATCGTTAACTGATTTCATCGTTAACTGATTTCATCTTCATTTAACTGATTTCATCGTTAACTGATTTCATCGTTAACTGATTTCATCTTCATTTAATTGATTTCATCGTTAACTGATTTCATCGTTAACTGATTTCATCGTTAACTGATTTCATCGTTAACTGATTTCATCTTCATTTAACTGATTTCATCGTTAACTGATTTCATCGTTAACTGATTTCATCGTTAACTGATTTCATCTTCATTTAACTGATTTCATCGTTAACTGATTTCATCGTTAACTGATTTCATCTTCATTTAACTGATTTCATCGTTAACTGATTTCATCGTTAATTGATTTCATCGTTAACTGATTTCATTTTCATTCTTCATTTAACTGATTTCATCGTTAACTGATTTCATCGTTAACTGATTTCATCTTCATTTAACTGATTTCATCGTTAACTGATTTCATCGTTAATTGATTTCATCGTTAACTGATTTCATCTTCATTCTTCATTTAACTGATTTCATCGTTAACTGATTTCATCTTCATTTAACTGATTTCATCGTTAACTGATTTCATCGTTAACTGATTTCATCGTTAACTGATTTCATCTTCATTTAACTGATTTCATCGTTAACTGATTTCATCTTCATTCTTCATTTAACTGATTTCAT
The DNA here is from genome assembly GCF_022749685.1 of Semicossyphus pulcher. Taxonomy (NCBI): domain Eukaryota; kingdom Metazoa; phylum Chordata; class Actinopteri; order Labriformes; family Labridae; genus Semicossyphus; species Semicossyphus pulcher. The sequence goes on along the minus strand of NW_027211709.1, from coordinate 974,579 downwards.
CTTTAACTGATTTCATCGTTAACTGATTTCATCTTCATTTAACTGATTTCATCGTTAATTGATTTCATCGTTAACTGATTTCATCGTTAACTGATTTCATCTTCATTTAACTGATTTCATCGTTAACTGATTTCATCGTTAACTGATTTCATCTTTAACTGATTTCATCTTCATTTAACTGATTTCATCGTTAACTGATTTCATCGTTAACTGATTTCATCGTTAACTGATTTCATCTTCATTTAACTGATTTCATCTTCATTTAACTGATTTCATCGTTAACTGATTTCATCGTTAACTGATTTCATCTTCATTTAATTGATTTCATCGTTAACTGATTTCATCGTTAACTGATTTCATCGTTAACTGATTTCATCTTCATTTAACTGATTTCATCGTTAACTGATTTCATCGTTAACTGATTTCATCGTTAACTGATTTCATCTTCATTTAACTGATTTCATCGTTAACTGATTTCATCGTTAACTGATTTCATCTTCATTTAACTGATTTCATCGTTAACTGATTTCATCGTTAATTGATTTCATCGTTAACTGATTTCATTTTCATTCTTCATTTAACTGATTTCATCGTTAACTGATTTCATCGTTAACTGATTTCATCTTCATTTAACTGATTTCATCGTTAACTGATTTCATCGTTAACTGATTTCATCTTCATTTAACTGATTTCATCGTTAATTGATTTCATCGTTAACTGATTTCATCTTCATTTAACTGATTTCATCGTTAACTGATTTCATCTTTAACTGATTTCATCGTTAACTGATTTCATCGTTAACTGATTTCATCTTCATTTAACTGATTTCATTGTTAACTGATTTCATCGTTAACTGATTTCATCTTCATTTAATTGATTTCATCGTTAACTGATTTCATCTTCATTTAATTGATTTCATCGTTAACTGATTTCATCGTTAACTGATTTCATCGTTAACTGATTTCATCTTCATTTAACTGATTCCATCGTTAACTGATTTCATCGTTAACTGATTTCATCGTTAACTGATTTCATCGTTAACTGATTTCATCTTCATTTAACTGATTTCATCGTTAACTGATTTCATCTTCATTTAACTGATTTCATCGTTAACTGATTTCATCTTCATTTAACTGATTTCATCGTTAACTGATTTCATCGTTAACTGATTTCATCTTTAACTGATTTCATCGTTAACTGATTTCATCTTCATTTAACTGATTTCATCGTTAACTGATTTCATCGTTAACTGATTTCATCGTTAACTGATTTCATCTTCATTTAACTGATTTCATCGTTAACTGATTTCATCGTTAACTGATTTCATCTTCATTTAACTGATTTCATCGTTAACTGATTCCATCGTTAACTGATTTCATCGTTAACTGATTTCATCGTTAACTGATTTCATCTTCATTTAACTGATTTCATCGTTAACTGATTTCATCTTCATTTAACTGATTTCATTTTCATTCTTCATTTAACTGATTTCATCGTTAACTGATTTCATCTTCATTTAACTGATTTCATCGTTAACTGATTTCATCGTTAACTGATTTCATGTTCTTTTAACTGATTTCATCGTTAACTGATTTCATCTTCATTTAATTGATTTCATCGTTAACTGATTTCATCGTTAACTGATTTCATCTTCATTTAACTGATTTCATCGTTAACTGATTTCATCGTTAACTGATTTCATCTTCATTTAACTGATTTCATCGTTAACTGATTTCATCTTCATTTAACTGATTTCATCGTTAACTGATTTCATCGTTAACTGATTTCATCTTCATTTAACTGATTCCATCGTTAATTGATTTCATCGTTAACTGATTTCATCGTTAACTGATTTCATCGTTAACTGATTTCATCTTCATTTAACTGATTTCATCGTTAACTGATTTCATCGTTAACTGATTTCATCTTCATTTAACTGATTTCATTTTCATTCTTCATTTAACTGATTTCATCGTTAACTGATTTCATCTTCATTTAACTGATTTCATCGTTAACTGATTTCATCGTTAACTGATTTCATCGTTAACTGATTTCATCTTCATTTAACTGATTCCATCGTTAACTGATTTCATCGTTAACTGATTTCATCTTCATTTAACTGATTTCATCGTTAACTGATTTCATCGTTAACTGATTTCATCGTTAACTGATTTCATCTTCATTTAACTGATTTCATCGTTAACTGATTTCATCGTTAACTGATTTCATCTTCATTTAACTGATTTCATCTTCATTTAACTGATTTCATCGTTAACTGATTTCATCGTTAACTGATTTCATCTTCATTTAACTGATTTCATTTTCATTCTTCATTTAACTGATTTCATCGTTAACTGATTTCATCTTCATTTAACTGATTTCATCGTTAACTGATTTCATCGTTAACTGATTTCATCTTTAACTGATTTCATCGTTAACTGATTTCATCTTCATTTAACTGATTTCATCGTTAACTGATTTCATCTTCATTTAATTGATTTCATCGTTAACTGATTTCATCGTTAACTGATTTCATCGTTAACTGATTTCATCTTCATTTAACTGATTTCATCGTTAACTGATTTCATCGTTAACTGATTCCATCGTTAACTGATTTCATCATTAACTGATTTCATCTTCATTTAACTGATTTCATCGTTAACTGATTTCATCGTTAACTGATTTCATCTTTAACTGATTTCATCGTTAACTGATTTCATCTTCATTTAACTGATTTCATCGTTAACTGATTTCATCGTTAACTGATTTCATCTTTAACTGATTTCATCTTCATTTAACTGATTTCATCGTTAACTGATTTCATCGTTAACTGATTTCATCTTTAACTGATTTCATCGTTAACTGATTTCATCTTCATTTAACTGATTTCATCGTTAACTGATTTCATCGTTAACTGATTTCATCTTTAACTGATTTCATCGTTAACTGATTTCATCTTCATTTAACTGATTTCATCGTTAACTGATTTCATCGTTAACTGATTTCATCGTTAACTGATTTCATCGTTAACTGATTCCATCGTTAACTGATTTCATCTTTAACTGATTTCATCGTTAACTGATTTCATCTTCATTTAACTGATTTCATCGTTAAGTGATTTCATCGTTAACTGATTTCATCGTTAACTGATTTCATCGTTAACTGATTTCATCTTCATTTAACTGATTTCATTGTTAACTGATTTCATCGTTAACTGATTTCATCTTCATTTAACTGATTTCATCGTTAACTGATTTCATCGTTAACTGATTCCATCGTTAACTGATTTCATCGTTAACTGATTTCATCGTTAACTGATTTCATCTTCATTTAACTGATTTCATTTTCATTCTTCATTTAACTGATTTCATCGTTAACTGATTTCATCTTCATTTAACTGATTCCATCGTTAACTGATTTCATCGTTAACTGATTTCATCGTTAACTGATTTCATCTTCATTTAACTGATTTCATCGTTAACTGATTTCATCTTCATTTAACTGATTTCATCGTTAACTGATTTAATCGTTAACTGATTTCATCTTCATTTAACTGATTTCATTTTCATTCTTCATTTAACTGATTTCATCGTTAACTGATTTCATCTTCATTTAATTGATTTCATCGTTAACTGATTTCATCGTTAACTGATTTCATCGTTAACTGATTTCATCTTCATTTAACTGATTTCATCGTTAACTGATTTCATCGTTAACTGATTTCATCTTCATTTAACTGATTTCATCGTTAACTGATTTCATCGTTAACTGATTTCATCTTCATTTAACTGATTTCATCGTTAACTGATTTCATCGTTAACTGATTTCATCTTTAACTGATTTCATCGTTAACTGATTTCATCTTCATTTAACTGATTTCATCGTTAACTGATTTCATCGTTAACTGATTTCATCTTTAACTGATTTCATCGTTAACTGATTTCATCTTCATTTAACTGATTTCATCGTTAACTGATTTCATCTTCATTTAACTGATTTCATCGTTAACTGATTTCATCGTTAACTGATTTCATCGTTAACTGATTTCATCTTCATTTAACTGATTCCATCGTTAACTGATTTCATCGTTAACTGATTTCATCGTTAACTGATTTCATCTTCATTTAACTGATTTCATCGTTAACTGATTTCATCGTTAACTGATTTCATCTTTAACTGATTTCATCGTTAACTGATTTCATCTTCATTTAACTGATTTCATCGTTAACTGATTTCATCGTTAACTGATTTCATCGTTAACTGATTTCATCTTCATTTAACTGATTTCATCGTTAACTGATTTCATCGTTAACTGATTCCATCGTTAACTGATTTCATCGTTAACTGATTTCATCTTCATTTAACTGATTTCATCGTTAACTGATTTCATCTTCATTTAACTGATTTCATTTTCATTCTTCATTTAACTGATTTCATCTTCATTTAACTGATTTCATCGTTAACTGATTTCATCGTTAACTGATTTCATCGTTAACTGATTTCATCTTTAACTGATTTCATCGTTAACTGATTTCATCTTCATTTAACTGATTTCATCGTTAACTGATTTCATCTTCATTTAATTGATTTCATCGTTAACTGATTTCATCGTTAACTGATTTCATCGTTAACTGATTTCATCTTCATTTAACTGATTTCATCGTTAACTGATTTCATCTTCATTTAACTGATTTCATCGTTAACTGATTTCATCGTTAACTGATTTCATCGTTAACTGATTTCATCTTCATTTAACTGATTTCATTTTCATTCTTCATTTAACTGATTTCATCGTTAACTGATTTCATCTTCATTTAATTGATTTCATCGTTAACTGATTTCATCGTTAACTGATTTCATCGTTAACTGATTTCATCTTCATTTAACTGATTTCATCGTTAACTGATTTCATCGTTAACTGATTTCATCTTCATTTAACTGATTTCATCGTTAACTGATTTCATCGTTAACTGATTTCATCTTCATTTAACTGATTTCATCGTTAACTGATTTCATCGTTAACTGATTTCATCTTTAACTGATTTCATCGTTAACTGATTTCATCTTCATTTAACTGATTTCATCGTTAACTGATTTCATCGTTAACTGATTTCATCTTTAACTGATTTCATCGTTAACTGATTTCATCTTCATTTAACTGATTTCATCGTTAACTGATTTCATCTTCATTTAACTGATTCCATCGTTAACTGATTTCATCGTTAACTGATTTCATCGTTAACTGATTTCATCTTCATTTAACTGATTTCATCGTTAACTGATTTCATCGTTAACTGATTTCATCGTTAACTGATTTCATCGTTAACTGATTCCATCGTTAACTGATTCCATCGTTAACTGATTTCATCGTTAACTGATTTCATCGTTAACTGATTCCATCGTTAACTGATTCCATCGTTAACTGATTTCATCGTTAACTGATTTCATCGTTAACTGATTTCATCTTCATTTAACTGATTCCATCGTTAACTGATTTCATCGTTAACTGATTTCATCGTTAACTGATTTCATCGTTAACTGATTCCATCGTTAACTGATTCCATCGTTAACTGATTTCATCGTTAACTGATTTCATCGTTAACTGATTTCATCGTTAACTGATTTCATCTTCATTTAACTGATTCCATCGTTAACTGATTTCATCGTTAACTGATTTCATCGTTAACTGATTTCATCGTTAACTGATTTCATCTTTAACTGATTTCATCTTCATTTAACTGATTTCATCGTTAACTGATTTCATCGTTAACTGATTTCATCTTCATTTAACTGATTTCATCGTTAACTGATTTCATCGTTAACTGATTTCATCTTCATTTAACTGATTTCATCGTTAACTGATTTCATCGTTAACTGATTCCATCGTTAACTGATATCATCGTTAACTGATTTCATCTTCATTTAACTGATTTAATTTTCATTCTTCATCGTTAACTGATTTCATCTTCATTTAACTGATTTCATCTTCATTTAACTGATTTCATCGTTAACTGATTTCATCGTTAACTGATTTCATCGTTAACTGATTTCATCTTCATTTAACTGATTTCATCGTTAACTGATTTCATCTTCATTTAATTGATTTCATCGTTAACTGATTTCATCGTTAACTGATTTCATCGTTAACTGATTTCATCTTCATTTAACTGATTTCATCGTTAACTGATTTCATCGTTAACTGATTCCATCGTTAACTGATTTCATCGTTAACTGATTTCATCGTTAACTGATTTCATCTTCATTTAACTGATTTCATCGTTAACTGATTTCATCGTTAACTGATTTCATCGTTAACTGATTTCATCTTTAACTGATTTCATCGTTAACTGATTTCATCTTCATTTAACTGATTTCATCGTTAACTGATTTCATCTTCATTTAATTGATTTCATCGTTAACTGATTTCATCGTTAACTGATTTCATCGTTAACTGATTTCATCTTCATTTAACTGATTTCATCGTTAACTGATTTCATCTTCATTTAACTGATTTCATCGTTAACTGATTTCATCGTTAACTGATTTCATCGTTAACTGATTTCATCTTCATTTAACTGATTTCATTTTCATTCTTCATTTAACTGATTTCATCGTTAACTGATTTCATCTTCATTTAATTGATTTCATCGTTAACTGATTTCATCGTTAACTGATTTCATCGTTAACTGATTTCATCTTCATTTAACTGATTTCATCGTTAACTGATTTCATCGTTAACTGATTTCATCTTCATTTAACTGATTTCATCGTTAACTGATTTCATCGTTAACTGATTTCATCGTTAACTGATTTCATCTTCATTTAACTGATTTCATCGTTAACTGATTTCATCGTTAACTGATTTCATCTTTAACTGATTTCATCGTTAACTGATTTCATCTTCATTTAACTGATTTCATCGTTAACTGATTTCATCGTTAACTGATTTCATCTTTAACTGATTTCATCGTTAACTGATTTCATCTTCATTTAACTGATTTCATCGTTAACTGATTTCATCGTTAACTGATTTCATCTTCATTTAACTGATTCCATCGTTAACTGATTTCATCGTTAACTGATTTCATCGTTAACTGATTTCATCTTTAACTGATTTCATCGTTAACTGATTTCATCTTCATTTAACTGATTTCATCGTTAACTGATTTCATCGTTAACTGATTTCATCGTTAACTGATTTCATCGTTAACTGATTTCATCTTCATTTAACTGATTTCATCGTTAACTGATTTCATCGTTAACTGATTCCATCGTTAACTGATTTCATCGTTAACTGATTTCATCTTCATTTAACTGATTTCATCGTTAACTGATTTCATCTTCATTTAACTGATTTCATCGTTAACTGATTCCATCGTTAACTGATTTCATCTTCATTTAACTGATTTCATCGTTAACTGATTTCATCGTTAACTGATTTCATCTTCATTTAACTGATTTCATCGTTAACTGATTTCATCGTTAACTGATTTCATCGTTAACTGATTTCATCTTCATTTAACTGATTTCATCGTTAACTGATTTCATCGTTAACTGATTTCATCTTCATTTAACTGATTTCATCGTTAACTGATTTCATCGTTAACTGATTCCATCGTTAACTGATTTCATCTTTAACTGATTTCATCGTTAACTGATTTCATCTTCATTTAACTGATTTCATCGTTAAGTGATTTCATCGTTAACTGATTTCATCTTCATTTAACTGATTTCATTGTTAACTGATTTCATCGTTAACTGATTTCATCTTCATTTAACTGATTCCATCGTTAACTGATTTCATCGTTAACTGATTTCATCGTTAACTGATTTCATCGTTAACTGATTTCATCTTTAACTGATTTCATCTTCATTTAACTGATTTCATCGTTAACTGATTTCATCGTTAACTGATTTCATCGTTAACTGATTTCATCTTCATTTAACTGATTTCATCGTTAACTGATTTCATCGTTAACTGATTCCATCGTTAACTGATATCATCGTTAACTGATTTCATCTTCATTTAACTGATTTAATTTTCATTCTTCATTTAACTGATTTCATCGTTAACTGATTTCATCTTCATTTAACTGATTTCATCGTTAACTGATTTCATCGTTAACTGATTTCATCTTTAACTGATTTCATCGTTAACTGATTTCATCTTCATTTAACTGATTTCATCGTTAACTGATTTCATCTTCATTTAATTGATTTCATCGTTAACTGATTTCATCGTTAACTGATTTCATCGTTAACTGATTTCATCTTCATTTAACTGATTTCATCGTTAACTGATTTCATCTTCATTTAACTGATTTCATCGTTAACTGATTTCATCGTTAACTGATTCCATCGTTAACTGATTTCATCGTTAACTGATTTCATCGTTAACTGATTTCATCGTTAACTGATTTCATCTTCATTTAACTGATTTCATCGTTAACTGATTTCATCGTTAACTGATTTCATTTTTAACTGATTTCATCGTTAACTGATTTCATCGTTAACTGATTTCATCTTCATTTAACTGATTTCATCGTTAACTGATTTCATCGTTAACTGATTTCATCTTCATTTAACTGATTTCATTGTTAACTGATTTCATCGTTAACTGATTTCATCTTCATTTAACTGATTTCATCGTTAACTGATTTCATCGTTAACTGATTCCATCGTTAACTGATTTCATCTTTAACTGATTTCATCGTTAACTGATTTCATCTTCATTTAACTGATTTCATCGTTAAGTGATTTCATCGTTAACTGATTTCATCGTTAACTGATTTCATCGTTAACTGATTTCATCTTCATTTAACTGATTTCATCTTCATTTAACTGATTTCATCGTTAACTGATTTCATCTTCATTTAACTGATTTCATCGTTAACTGATTTCATCGTTAACTGATTTCATCGTTAACTGATTTCATCTTCATTTAACTGATTCCATCGTTAACTGATTTCATCGTTAACTGATTTCATCGTTAACTGATTTCATCTTTAACTGATTTCATCGTTAACTGATTTCATCTTCATTTAACTGATTTCATCGTTAACTGATTTCATCGTTAACTGATTTCATCGTTAACTGATTTCATCTTCATTTAACTGATTTCATCGTTAACTGATTTCATCGTTAACTGATTTCATCGTTAACTGATTTCATCTTCATTTAACTGATTTCATCTTCATTTAACTGATTTCATCGTTAACTGATTTCATCGTTAACTGATTTCATCGTTAACTGATTTCATCTTCATTTAACTGATTTCATCGTTAACTGATTTCATCGTTAACTGATTTCATCTTCATTTAACTGATTTCATCTTCATTTAACTGATTTCATCGTTAACTGATTTCATCGTTAACTGATTTCATCTTCATTTAACTGATTTCATCGTTAACTGATTTCATCGTTAACTGATTTCATCTTTAACTGATTTCATCGTTAACTGATTTCATCTTCATTTAACTGATTTCATCGTTAACTGATTTCATCTTCATTTAATTGATTTCATCGTTAACTGATTTCATCGTTAACTGATTTCATCGTTAACTGATTTCATCTTCATTTAACTGATTTCATCGTTAACTGATTTCATCGTTAACTGATTCCATCGTTAACTGATTTCATCATTAACTGATTTCATCTTCATTTAACTGATTTCATCGTTAACTGATTTCATCGTTAACTGATTTCATCTTTAACTGATTTCATCGTTAACTGATTTCATCTTCATTTAACTGATTTCATCGTTAACTGATTTCATCGTTAACTGATTTCATCTTTAACTGATTTCATCGTTAACTGATTTCATCTTCATTTAACTGATTTCATCGTTAACTGATTTCATCGTTAACTGATTTCATCTTCATTTAACTGATTTCATCGTTAACTGATTTCATCGTTAACTGATTCCATCGTTAACTGATTTCATCTTTAACTGATTTCATCGTTAACTGATTTCATCTTCATTTAACTGATTTCATCGTTAAGTGATTTCATCGTTAACTGATTTCATCGTTAACTGATTTCATCGTTAACTGATTTCATCGTTAACTGATTTCATCTTCATTTAACTGATTTCATTTTCATTCTTCATTTAACTGATTTCATCGTTAACTGATTTCATCGTTAACTGATTTCATCTTCATTTAACTGATTTCATCGTTAACTGATTTCATCGTTAACTGATTTCATCTTTAACTGATTTCATCGTTAACTGATTTCATCTTCATTTAACTGATTTCATCTTCATTTAATTGATTTCATCGTTAACTGATTTCATCGTTAACTGATTTCATCGTTAACTGATTTCATCTTCATTTAACTGATTTCATCGTTAACTGATTTCATCGTTAACTGATTTCATCGTTAACTGATTTCATCTTCATTTAACTGATTTCATCGTTAACTGATTTCATCGTTAACTGATTTCATCGTTAACTGATTTCATCTTCATTTAAATGATTTCATCGTTAACTGATTTCATCGTTAACTGATTTCATCTTTAACTGATTTCATCGTTAACTGATTTCATCTTCATTTAACTGATTTCATCGTTAACTGATTTCATCGTTAACTGATTTCATCTTCATTTAACTGATTTCATCGTTAACTGATTTCATCGTTAACTGATTTCATCTTCATTTAACTGATTCCATCGTTAACTGATTTCATCGTTAACTGATTTCATCTTTAACTGATTTCATCGTTAACTGATTTCATCTTCATTTAACTGATTTCATCGTTAACTGATTTCATCGTTAACTGATTTCATCTTCATTTAACTGATTTCATCGTTAACTGATTTCATCGTTAACTGATTCCATCGTTAACTGATTTCATCGTTAACTGATTTCATCGTTAACTGATTTCATCTTCATTTAACTGATTTCATCGTTAACTGATTTCATCTTCATTTAACTGATTTCATCGTTAACTGATTTCATCGTTAACTGATTTCATCGTTAACTGATTTCATCTTCATTTAACTGATTTCATTTTCATTCTTCATTTAACTGATTTCATCGTTAACTGATTTCATCTTCATTTAATTGATTTCATCGTTAACTGATTTCATCGTTAACTGATTTCATCTTCATTTAACTGATTTCATCGTTAACTGATTTCATCGTTAACTGATTTCATCTTCATTTAACTGATTTCATCGTTAACTGATTTCATCGTTAACTGATTTCATCGTTAACTGATTTCATCTTCATTTAACTGATTTCATCGTTAACTGATTTCATCGTTAACTGATTTCATCTTTAACTGATTTCATCGTTAACTGATTTCATCTTCATTTAACTGATTTCATCGTTAACTGATTTCATCGTTAACTGATTTCATCTTTAACTGATTTCATCGTTAACTGATTTCATCTTTAACTGATTTCATCGTTAACTGATTTCATCTTCATTTAACTGATTTCATCGTTAACTGATTTCATCTTCATTTAACTGATTTCATCGTTAACTGATTTCATCTTTAACTGATTTCATCGTTAACTGATTTCATCTTCATTTAACTGATTTCATCGTTAACTGATTTCATCTTCATTTAATTGATTTCATCGTTAACTGATTTCATCGTTAACTGATTTCATCGTTAACTGATTTCATCGTTAACTGATTTCATCTTCATTTAACTGATTTCATCGTTAACTGATTCCATCGTTAACTGATTTCATCTTCATTTAACTGATTTCATCGTTAACTGATTTCATCTTCATTTAACTGATTTCATCGTTAACTGATTTCATCGTTAACTGATTTCATCTTTAACTGATTTCATCGTTAACTGATTTCATCTTCATTTAACTGATTTCATCGTTAACTGATTTCATCGTTAACTGATTTCATCTTCATTTAACTGATTTCATCGTTAACTGATTTCATCGTTAACTGATTCCATCGTTAACTGATTTCATCTTTAACTGATTTCATCGTTAACTGATTTCATCGTTAACTGATTTCATCGTTAACTGATTTCATCTTCATTTAACTGATTTCATCGTTAACTGATTTCATCTTCATTCTTCATTTAACTGATTTCATCTTTAACTGATTTCATCGTTAACTGATTTCATCTTCATTTAACTGATTTCATCGTTAATTGATTTCATCGTTAACTGATTTCATCGTTAATTGATTTCATCGTTAACTGATTTCATCTTCATTTAACTGATTTCATCGTTAACTGATTTCATCTTCATTCTTCATTTAACTGATTTCATCTTTAACTGATTTCATCGTTAACTGATTTCATCTTCATTTAACTGATTTCATCGTTAATTGATTTCATCGTTAACTGATTTCATCGTTAATTGATTTCATCGTTAACTGATTTCATCTTCATTTAACTGATTTCATCGTTAACTGATTTCATCTTCGTTCTTCATTTAACTGATTTCATCTTTAACTGATTTCATCGTTAACTGATTTCATCTTCATTTAACTGATTTCATCGTTAATTGATTTCATCGTTAACTGATTTCATCGTTAATTGATTTCATCGTTAACTGATTTCATCTTCATTTAACTGATTTCATCGTTAACTGATTTCATCTTCATTCTTCATTTAACTGATTTCATCTTTAACTGATTTCATCGTTAACTGATTTCATCTTCATTTAACTGATTTCATCGTTAATTGATTTCATCGTTAACTGATTTCATCGTTAACTGATTTCATCTTCATTTAACTGATTTCATCGTTAACTGATTTCATCGTTAACTGATTTCATCTTTAACTGATTTCATCTTCATTTAACTGATTTCATCGTTAACTGATTTCATCGTTAACTGATTTCATCTTCATTTCACTGATTTCATCTTCATTTAACTGATTTCATCGTTAACTGATTTCATCGTTAACTGATTTCATCTTCATTTAATTGATTTCATCGTTAACTGATTTCATCGTTAACTGATTTCATCGTTAACTGATTTCATCTTCATTTAACTGATTTCATCGTTAACTGATTTCATCGTTAACTGATTTCATCGTTAACTGATTTCATCTTCATTTAACTGATTTCATCGTTAACTGATTTCATCGTTAACTGATTTCATCTTCATTTAACTGATTTCATCGTTAACTGATTTCATCGTTAATTGATTTCATCGTTAACTGATTTCATTTTCATTCTTCATTTAACTGATTTCATCGTTAACTGATTTCATCGTTAACTGATTTCATCTTCATTTAACTGATTTCATCGTTAACTGATTTCATCGTTAATTGATTTCATCGTTAACTGATTTCATCTTCATTCTTCATTTAACTGATTTCATCGTTAACTGATTTCATCTTCATTTAACTGATTTCATCGTTAACTGATTTCATCGTTAACTGATTTCATCGTTAACTGATTTCATCTTCATTTAACTGATTTCATCGTTAACTGATTTCATCTTCATTCTTCATTTAACTGATTTCATCTTTAACTGATTTCATCGTTAACTGATTTCATCTTCATTTAACTGATTTCATCGTTAATTGATTTCATCGTTAACTGATTTCATCGTTAACTGATTTCATCTTCATTTAACTGATTTCATCGTTAACTGATTTCATCGTTAACTGATTTCATCGTTAACTGATTTCATCTTCATTTAACTGATTTCATTGTTAACTGATTTCATCGTTAACTGATTTCATCGTTAACTGATTTCATCTTCATTTAACTGATTTCATTGTTAACTGATTTCATCGTTAACTGATTTCATCTTCATTTAACTGATTTCATCGTTAACTGATTTCATCGTTAACTGATTTCATCTTCATTTAACTGATTTCATTTTCATTCTTCATTTAACTGATTTCATCGTTAACTGATTTCATCTTCATTTAACTGATTTCATCGTTAACTGATTTCATCGTTAACTGATTTCATCGTTAACTGATTTCATCTTTAACTGATTTCATCGTTAACTGATTTCATCTTCATTTAACTGATTTCATCGTTAACTGATTTCATCTTCATTTAATTGATTTCATCGTTAACTGATTTCATCGTTAACTGATTTCATCTTCATTTAACTGATTTCATCGTTAACTGATTTCATCGTTAACTGATTTCATCTTCATTTAACTGATTTCATTTTCATTCTTCATTTAACTGATTTCATCGTTAACTGATTTCATCTTCATTTAATTGATTTCATCGTTAACTGATTTCATCGTTAACTGATTTCATCTTCATGTAACTGATTTCATCGTTAACTGATTTCATCGTTAACTGATTTCATCTTCATTTAACTGATTTCATCGTTAACTGATTTCATCGTTAATTGATTTCATCGTTAACTGATTTCATTTTCATTCTTCATTTAACTGATTTCATCGTTAACTGATTTCATCGTTAACTGATTTCATCTTCATTTAACTGATTTCATCGTTAATTGATTTCATCGTTAACTGATTTCATCTTCATTTAACTGATTTCATCGTTAACTGATTTCATCGTTAACTGATTTCATCGTTAACTGATTTCATCTTTAACTGATTTCATCGTTAACTGATTTCATCGTTAACTGATTTCATCTTCATTTAACTGATTTCATTGTTAACTGATTTCATCGTTAACTGATTTCATCTTCATTTAATTGATTTCATCGTTAACTGATTTCATCTTCATTTAATTGATTTCATCGTTAACTGATTTCATCGTTAACTGATTTCATCGTTAACTGATTTCATCTTCATTTAACTGATTTCATCGTTAACTGATTTCATCGTTAACTGATTTCATCTTCATTTAACTGATTTCATCGTTAACTGATTTCATCGTTAACTGATTTCATCGTTAACTGATTTCATCGTTAACTGATTTCATCTTCATTTAACTGATTTCATTGTTAACTGATTTCATCGTTAACTGATTTCATCTTCATTTAACTGATTTCATCGTTAACTGATTTCATCGTTAACTGATTTCATCGTTAACTGATTTCATCTTCATTTAACTGATTTCATTTTCATTCTTCATTTAACTGATTTCATCGTTAACTGATTTCATCTTCATTTAACTGATTTCATCGTTAACTGATTTCATTGTTAACTGATTTCATCTTTAACTGATTTCATCGTTAACTGATTTCATCTTCATTTAACTGATTTCATCGTTAACTGATTTCATCTTCATTTAATTGATTTCATCGTTAACTGATTTCATCGTTAACTGATTTCATCGTTAATTGATTTCATCGTTAACTGATTTCATCTTCATTTAACTGATTTCATCGTTAATTGATTTCATCGTTAACTGATTTCATCGTTAACTGATTTCATCGTTAACTGATTTCATCTTCATTCTTCATTTAACTGATTTCATCTTTAACTGATTTCATCGTTAACTGATTTCATCTTCATTTAACTGATTTCATCGTTAATTGATTTCATCGTTAACTGATTTCATCGTTAATTGATTTCATCGTTAACTGATTTCATCTTCATTTAACTGATTTCATCGTTAACTGATTTCATCTTCATTCTTCATTTAACTGATTTCATCTTTAACTGATTTCATCGTTAACTGATTTCATCTTCATTTAACTGATTTCATCGTTAATTGATTTCATCGTTAACTGATTTCATCGTTAACTGATTTCATCTTCATTTAACTGATTTCATCGTTAACTGATTTCATCGTTAACTGATTTCATCTTTAACTGATTTCATCTTCATTTAACTGATTTCATCGTTAACTGATTTCATCGTTAACTGATTTCATCGTTAACTGATTTCATCTTCATTTAACTGATTTCATCGTTAACTGATTTCATCGTTAACTGATTTCATCTTCATTTAATTGATTTCATCGTTAACTGATTTCATCGTTAACTGATTTCATCGTTAACTGATTTCATCGTTAACTGATTTCATCTTCATTTAACTGATTTCATCGTTAACTGATTTCATCGTTAACTGATTTCATCGTTAACTGATTTCATCTTCATTTAACTGATTTCATCGTTAACTGATTTCATCGTTAACTGATTTCATCTTCATTTAACTGATTTCATCGTTAACTGATTTCATCGTTAATTGATTTCATCGTTAACTGATTTCATTTTCATTCTTCATTTAACTGATTTCATCGTTAACTGATTTCATCGTTAACTGATTTCATCTTCATTTAACTGATTTCATCGTTAACTGATTTCATCGTTAATTGATTTCATCGTTAACTGATTTCATCTTCATTCTTCATTTAACTGATTTCATCGTTAACTGATTTCATCTTCATTTAACTGATTTCATCGTTAACTGATTTCATCGTTAACTGATTTCATCGTTAACTGATTTCATCTTCATTTAACTGATTTCATCGTTAACTGATTTCATCTTCATTCTTCATTTAACTGATTTCATCTTTAACTGATTTCATCGTTAACTGATTTCATCTTCATTTAACTGATTTCATCGTTAATTGATTTCATCGTTAACTGATTTCATCGTTAACTGATTTCATCTTCATTTAACTGATTTCATCGTTAACTGATTTCATCGTTAACTGATTTCATCTTTAACTGATTTCATCTTCATTTAACTGATTTCATCGTTAACTGATTTCATCGTTAACTGATTTCATCGTTAACTGATTTCATCTTCATTTAACTGATTTCATCTTCATTTAACTGATTTCATCGTTAACTGATTTCATCGTTAACTGATTTCATCTTCATTTAATTGATTTCATCGTTAACTGATTTCATCGTTAACTGATTTCATCGTTAACTGATTTCATCTTCATTTAACTGATTTCATCGTTAACTGATTTCATCGTTAACTGATTTCATCGTTAACTGATTTCATCTTCATTTAACTGATTTCATCGTTAACTGATTTCATCGTTAACTGATTTCATCTTCATTTAACTGATTTCATCGTTAACTGATTTCATCGTTAATTGATTTCATCGTTAACTGATTTCATTTTCATTCTTCATTTAACTGATTTCATCGTTAACTGATTTCATCGTTAACTGATTTCATCTTCATTTAACTGATTTCATCGTTAACTGATTTCATCGTTAACTGATTTCATCTTCATTTAACTGATTTCATCGTTAATTGATTTCATCGTTAACTGATTTCATCTTCATTTAACTGATTTCATCGTTAACTGATTTCATCTTTAACTGATTTCATCGTTAACTGATTTCATCGTTAACTGATTTCATCTTCATTTAACTGATTTCATTGTTAACTGATTTCATCGTTAACTGATTTCATCTTCATTTAATTGATTTCATCGTTAACTGATTTCATCTTCATTTAATTGATTTCATCGTTAACTGATTTCATCGTTAACTGATTTCATCGTTAACTGATTTCATCTTCATTTAACTGATTTCATCGTTAACTGATTTCATCGTTAACTGATTTCATCTTCATTTAACTGATTTCATCGTTAACTGATTTCATCGTTAACTGATTTCATCTTCATTTAACTGATTTCATCGTTAACTGATTTCATCGTTAACTGATTTCATCGTTAACTGATTTCATCTTCATTTAACTGATTTCATTGTTAACTGATTTCATCGTTAACTGATTTCATCTTCATTTAACTGATTTCATCGTTAACTGATTTCATCGTTAACTGATTTCATCGTTAACTGATTTCATCTTCATTTAACTGATTTCATTTTCATTCTTCATTTAACTGATTTCATCGTTAACTGATTTCATCTTCATTTAACTGATTTCATCTTCATTTAACTGATTTCATCGTTAACTGATTTCATCGTTAACTGATTTCATCTTCATTTAATTGATTTCATCGTTAACTGATTTCATCGTTAACTGATTTCATCGTTAACTGATTTCATCTTCATTTAACTGATTTCATCGTTAACTGATTTCATCGTTAACTGATTTCATCGTTAACTGATTTCATCTTCATTTAACTGATTTCATCGTTAACTGATTTCATCGTTAACTGATTTCATCGTTAACTGATTTCATCTTCATTTAACTGATTTCATCGTTAACTGATTTCATCGTTAATTGATTTCATCGTTAACTGATTTCATCTTCATTCTTCATTTAACTGATTTCATCGTTAACTGATTTCATCTTCATTTAACTGATTTCATCGTTAACTGATTTCATCGTTAACTGATTTCATCGTTAACTGATTTCATCTTCATTTAACTGATTTCATCGTTAACTGATTTCATCTTCATTCTTCATTTAACTGATTTCATCTTTAACTGATTTCATCGTTAACTGATTTCATCTTCATTTAACTGATTTCATCGTTAATTGATTTCATCGTTAACTGATTTCATCGTTAATTGATTTCATCGTTAACTGATTTCATCTTCATTTAACTGATTTCATCGTTAACTGATTTCATCTTCATTCTTCATTTAACTGATTTCATCTTTAACTGATTTCATCGTTAACTGATTTCATCTTCATTTAACTGATTTCATCGTTAATTGATTTCATCGTTAACTGATTTCATCGTTAATTGATTTCATCGTTAACTGATTTCATCTTCATTTAACTGATTTCATCGTTAACTGATTTCATCTTCATTCTTCATTTAACTGATTTCATCTTTAACTGATTTCATCGTTAACTGATTTCATCTTCATTTAACTGATTTCATCGTTAATTGATTTCATCGTTAACTGATTTCATCGTTAACTGATTTCATCTTCATTTAACTGATTTCATCGTTAACTGATTTCATCGTTAACTGATTTCATCGTTAACTGATTTCATCTTTAACTGATTTCATCTTCATTTAACTGATTTCATCGTTAACTGATTTCATCGTTAACTGATTTCATCGTTAACTGATTTCATCTTCATTTAACTGATTTCATCTTCATTTAACTGATTTCATCGTTAACTGATTTCATCGTTAACTGATTTCATCTTCATTTAATTGATTTCATCGTTAACTGATTTCATCGTTAACTGATTTCATCGTTAACTGATTTCATCTTCATTTAACTGATTTCATCGTTAACTGATTTCATCGTTAACTGATTTCATCGTTAACTGATTTCATCTTCATTTAACTGATTTCATCGTTAACTGATTTCATCGTTAACTGATTTCATCGTTAACTGATTTCATCTTCATTTAACTGATTTCATCGTTAACTGATTTCATCGTTAATTGATTTCATCGTTAACTGATTTCATTTTCATTCTTCATTTAACTGATTTCATCGTTAACTGATTTCATCGTTAACTGATTTCATCTTCATTTAACTGATTTCATCGTTAACTGATTTCATCGTTAATTGATTTCATCGTTAACTGATTTCATCTTCATTCTTCATTTAACTGATTTCATCGTTAACTGATTTCATCTTCATTTAACTGATTTCATCGTTAACTGATTTCATCGTTAACTGATTTCATCGTTAACTGATTTCATCTTCATTTAACTGATTTCATCGTTAACTGATTTCATCTTCATTCTTCATTTAACTGATTTCATCTTTAACTGATTTCATCGTTAACTGATTTCATCTTCATTTAACTGATTTCATCGTTAATTGATTTCATCGTTAACTGATTTCATCGTTAACTGATTTCATCTTCATTTAACTGATTTCATCGTTAACTGATTTCATCGTTAACTGATTTCATCTTTAACTGATTTCATCTTCATTTAACTGATTTCATCGTTAACTGATTTCATCGTTAACTGATTTCATCGTTAACTGATTTCATCGTTAACTGATTTCATCTTCATTTAACTGATTTCATTGTTAACTGATTTCATCGTTAACTGATTTCATCTTCATTTAACTGATTTCATCGTTAACTGATTTCATCGTTAACTGATTTCATCGTTAACTGATTTCATCTTCATTTAACTGATTTCATTTTCATTCTTCATTTAACTGATTTCATCGTTAACTGATTTCATCTTCATTTAACTGATTTCATCGTTAACTGATTTCATCGTTAACTGATTTCATCGTTAACTGATTTCATCTTTAACTGATTTCATCGTTAACTGATTTCATCTTCATTTAACTGATTTCATCGTTAACTGATTTCATCTTCATTTAATTGATTTCATCGTTAATTGATTTCATCGTTAACTGATTTCATTTTCATTCTTCATTTAACTGATTTCATCGTTAACTGATTTCATCGTTAACTGATTTCATCTTCATTTAACTGATTTCATCGTTAACTGATTTCATCGTTAATTGATTTCATCGTTAACTGATTTCATCTTCATTCTTCATTTAACTGATTTCATCGTTAACTGATTTCATCTTCATTTAACTGATTTCATCGTTAACTGATTTCATCGTTAACTGATTTCATCGTTAACTGATTTCATCGTTAACTGATTTCATCTTCATTTAACTGATTTCATTGTTAACTGATTTCATCGTTAACTGATTTCATCTTCATTTAACTGATTTCATCGTTAACTGATTTCATCGTTAACTGATTTCATCGTTAACTGATTTCATCTTCATTTAACTGATTTCATTTTCATTCTTCATTTAACTGATTTCATCGTTAACTGATTTCATCTTCATTTAACTGATTTCATCGTTAACTGATTTCATCGTTAACTGATTTCATCTTTAACTGATTTCATCGTTAACTGATTTCATCTTCATTTAACTGATTTCATCGTTAACTGATTTCATCTTCATTTAATTGATTTCATCGTTAACTGATTTCATCGTTAACTGATTTCATCGTTAACTGATTTCATCTTCATTTAACTGATTTCATCGTTAACTGATTTCATCGTTAACTGATTTCATCTTCATTTAACTGATTTCATTTTCATTCTTCATTTAACTGATTTCATCGTTAACTGATTTCATCTTCATTTAATTGATTTCATCGTTAACTGATTTCATCGTTAACTGATTTCATCGTTAACTGATTTCATCTTCATTTAACTGATTTCATCGTTAACTGATTTCATCGTTAACTGATTTCATCGTTAACTGATTTCATCTTCATTTAACTGATTTCATCGTTAACTGATTTCATCGTTAACTGATTTCATCTTCATTTAACTGATTTCATCGTTAACTGATTTCATCGTTAATTGATTTCATCGTTAACTGATTTCATTTTCATTCTTCATTTAACTGATTTCATCGTTAACTGATTTCATCGTTAACTGATTTCATCTTCATTTAACTGATTTCATCGTTAACTGATTTCATCGTTAATTGATTTCATCGTTAACTGATTTCATCTTCATTCTTCATTTAACTGATTTCATCGTTAACTGATTTCATCTTCATTTAACTGATTTCATCGTTAACTGATTTCATCGTTAACTGATTTCATCGTTAACTGATTTCATCTTCATTTAACTGATTTCATCGTTAACTGATTTCATCTTCATTCTTCATTTAACTGATTTCATCTTTAACTGATTTCATCGTTAACTGATTTCATCTTCATTTAACTGATTTCATCGTTAATTGATTTCATCGTTAACTGATTTCATCGTTAACTGATTTCATCGTTAACTGATTTCATCTTCATTTAACTGATTTCATCGTTAATTGATTTCATCGTTAACTGATTTCATCGTTAATTGATTTCATCGTTAATTGATTTCATCGTTAACTGATTTCATCTTCATTTAACTGATTTCATCGTTAACTGATTTCATCTTCATTCTTCATTTAACTGATTTCATCTTTAACTGATTTCATCGTTAACTGATTTCATCTTCATTTAACTGATTTCATCGTTAATTGATTTCATCGTTAACTGATTTCATCGTTAATTGATTTCATCGTTAACTGATTTCATCTTCATTTAACTGATTTCATCGTTAACTGATTTCATCTTCATTCTTCATTTAACTGATTTCATCTTTAACTGATTTCATCGTTAACTGATTTCATCTTCATTTAACTGATTTCATCGTTAATTGATTTCATCGTTAACTGATTTCATCGTTAATTGATTTCATCGTTAACTGATTTCATCTTCATTTAACTGATTTCATCGTTAACTGATTTCATCTTCATTCTTCATTTAACTGATTTCATCTTTAACTGATTTCATCGTTAACTGATTTCATCTTCATTTAACTGATTTCATCGTTAATTGATTTCATCGTTAACTGATTTCATCGTTAACTGATTTCATCTTCATTTAACTGATTTCATCGTTAACTGATTTCATCGTTAACTGATTTCATCTTTAACTGATTTCATCTTCATTTAACTGATTTCATCGTTAATTGATTTCATCGTTAACTGATTTCATCGTTAACTGATTTCATCGTTAACTGATTTCATCTTCATTTAACTGATTTCATCGTTAATTGATTTCATCGTTAACTGATTTCATCGTTAATTGATTTCATCGTTAACTGATTTCATCTTCATTTAACTGATTTCATCGTTAACTGATTTCATCTTCATTCTTCATTTAACTGATTTCATCTTTAACTGATTTCATCGTTAACTGATTTCATCTTCATTTAACTGATTTCATCGTTAATTGATTTCATCGTTAACTGATTTCATCGTTAACTGATTTCATCGTTAATTGATTTCATCGTTAACTGATTTCATCTTCATTTAACTGATTTCATCGTTAACTGATTTCATCTTCATTCTTCATTTAACTGATTTCATCTTTAACTGATTTCATCGTTAACTGATTTCATCTTCATTTAACTGATTTCATCGTTAATTGATTTCATCGTTAACTGATTTCATCGTTAACTGATTTCATCTTTAACTGATTTCATCTTCATTTAACTGATTTCATCGTTAACTGATTTCATCTTCATTTAACTGATTTCATCGTTAACTGATTTCATCGTTAACTGATTTCATCTTTAACTGATTTCATCTTCATTTAACTGATTTCATCGTTAACTGATTTCATCTTCATTTAACTGATTTCATCTTCATTTAACTGATTTCATCTTCATTTAACTGATTTCATCGTTAACTGATTTCATCTTCATTTAATTGATTTCATCGTTAACTGATTTCATCGTTAACTGATTTCATCGTTAACTGATTTCATCTTCATTTAACTGATTTCATCGTTAACTGATTTCATCGTTAACTGATTTCATCGTTAACTGATTTCATCTTCATTCTTCATTTAACTGATTTCATCGTTAACTGATTTCATCTTCATTTAACTGATTTCATCGTTAACTGATTTCATCGTTAACTGATTTCATCGTTAACTGATTTCATCTTTAACTGATTTCATCGTTAACTGATTTCATCTTCATTTAACTGATTTCATCGTTAACTGATTTCATCTTCATTTAATTGATTTCATCGTTAACTGATTTCATCGTTAACTGATTTCATCGTTAACTGATTTCATCTTCATTTAACTGATTTCATCGTTAACTGATTTCATCGTTAACTGATTTCATCGTTAACTGATTTCATCTTCATTTAACTGATTTCATCGTTAACTGATTTCATCGTTAACTGATTTCATCTTCATTTAACTGATTTCATCGTTAACTGATTTCATCGTTAATTGATTTCATCGTTAACTGATTTCATTTTCATTCTTCATTTAACTGATTTCATCGTTAACTGATTTCATCGTTAACTGATTTCATCTTCATTTAACTGATTTCATCGTTAACTGATTTCATCGTTAATTGATTTCATCGTTAACTGATTTCATCTTCATTCTTCATTTAACTGATTTCATCGTTAACTGATTTCATCTTCATTTAACTGATTTCATCGTTAACTGATTTCATCGTTAACTGATTTCATCGTTAACTGATTTCATCTTCATTTAACTGATTTCATTGTTAACTGATTTCATCGTTAACTGATTTCATCTTCATTTAACTGATTTCATCGTTAACTGATTTCATCGTTAACTGATTTCATCGTTAACTGATTTCATCTTCATTTAACTGATTTCATTTTCATTCTTCATTTAACTGATTTCATCGTTAACTGATTTCATCTTCATTTAACTGATTTCATCGTTAACTGATTTCATCGTTAACTGATTTCATCGTTAACTGATTTCATCGTTAACTGATTTCATCTTCATTTAACTGATTTCATCGTTAACTGATTTCATCGTTAACTGATTTCATCTTCATTTAACTGATTTCATCGTTAACTGATTTCATCGTTAATTGATTTCATCGTTAACTGATTTCATTTTCATTCTTCATTTAACTGATTTCATCGTTAACTGATTTCATCGTTAACTGATTTCATCTTCATTTAACTGATTTCATCGTTAACTGATTTCATCGTTAATTGATTTCATCGTTAACTGATTTCATCTTCATTCTTCATTTAACTGATTTCATCGTTAACTGATTTCATCTTCATTTAACTGATTTCATCGTTAACTGATTTCATCGTTAACTGATTTCATCGTTAACTGATTTCATCTTCATTTAACTGATTTCATTGTTAACTGATTTCATCGTTAACTGATTTCATCTTCATTTAACTGATTTCATCGTTAACTGATTTCATCGTTAACTGATTTCATCGTTAACTGATTTCATCTTCATTTAACTGATTTCATTTTCATTCTTCATTTAACTGATTTCATCGTTAACTGATTTCATCTTCATTTAACTGATTTCATCGTTAACTGATTTCATCGTTAACTGATTTCATCGTTAACTGATTTCATCTTTAACTGATTTCATCGTTAACTGATTTCATCTTCATTTAACTGATTTCATCGTTAACTGATTTCATCTTCATTTAATTGATTTCATCGTTAACTGATTTCATCGTTAACTGATTTCATCGTTAACTGATTTCATCTTCATTTAACTGATTTCATCGTTAACTGATTTCATCTTCATTCTTCATTTAACTGATTTCATCTTTAACTGATTTCATCGTTAACTGATTTCATCTTCATTTAACTGATTTCATCGTTAATTGATTTCATCGTTAACTGATTTCATCGTTAATTGATTTCATCGTTAACTGATTTCATCTTCATTTAACTGATTTCATCGTTAACTGATTTCATCTTCATTCTTCATTTAACTGATTTCATCTTTAACTGATTTCATCGTTAACTGATTTCATCTTCATTTAACTGATTTCATCGTTAATTGATTTCATCGTTAACTGATTTCATCGTTAACTGATTTCATCTTCATTTAACTGATTTCATCGTTAACTGATTTCATCGTTAACTGATTTCATCTTTATCTGATTTCATCTTCATTTAACTGATTTCATCGTTAACTGATTTCATCGTTAACTGATTTCATCTTCATTTAACTGATTTCATCTTCATTTAACTGATTTCATCGTTAACTGATTTCATCGTTAACTGATTTCATCTTCATTTAATTGATTTCATCGTTAACTGATTTCATCGTTAACTGATTTCATCGTTAACTGATTTCATCTTCATTTAACTGATTTCATCGTTAACTGATTTCATCGTTAACTGATTTCATCGTTAACTGATTTCATCTTCATTTAACTGATTTCATCGTTAACTGATTTCATCGTTAACTGATTTCATCTTCATTTAACTGATTTCATCGTTAACTGATTTCATCGTTAATTGATTTCATCGTTAACTGATTTCATTTTCATTCTTCATTTAACTGATTTCATCGTTAACTGATTTCATCGTTAACTGATTTCATCTTCATTTAACTGATTTCATCGTTAACTGATTTCATCGTTAATTGATTTCATCGTTAACTGATTTCATCTTCATTCTTCATTTAACTGATTTCATCGTTAACTGATTTCATCTTCATTTAACTGATTTCATCGTTAACTGATTTCATCGTTAACTGATTTCATCGTTAACTGATTTCATCTTCATTTAACTGATTTCATTGTTAACTGATTTCATCGTTAACTGATTTCATCTTCATTTAACTGATTTCATCGTTAACTGATTTCATCGTTAACTGATTTCATCTTCATTTAACTGATTTCATTTTCATTCTTCATTTAACTGATTTCATCGTTAACTGATTTCATCTTCATTTAACTGATTTCATCGTTAACTGATTTCATCGTTAACTGATTTCATCGTTAACTGATTTCATCTTTAACTGATTTCATCGTTAACTGATTTCATCTTCATTTAACTGATTTCATCGTTAACTGATTTCATCTTCATTTAATTGATTTCATCGTTAACTGATTTCATCGTTAACTGATTTCATCGTTAACTGATTTCATCTTCATTTAACTGATTTCATCGTTAACTGATTTCATCTTCATTCTTCATTTAACTGATTTCATCTTTAACTGATTTCATCGTTAACTGATTTCATCTTCATTTAACTGATTTCATCGTTAATTGATTTCATCGTTAACTGATTTCATCGTTAATTGATTTCATCGTTAACTGATTTCATCTTCATTTAACTGATTTCATCGTTAACTGATTTCATCTTCATTCTTCATTTAACTGATTTCATATTTAACTGATTTCATCGTTAATTGATTTCATCGTTAACTGATTTCATCGTTAACTGATTTCATCTTCATTTAACTGATTTCATCGTTAACTGATTTCATCGTTAACTGATTTCATCTTTATCTGATTTCATCTTCATTTAACTGATTTCATCGTTAACTGATTTCATCTTCATTTAACTGATTTCATCTTCATTTAACTGATTTCATCGTTAACTGATTTCATCGTTAACTGATTTCATCTTCATTTAATTGATTTCATCGTTAACTGATTTCATCGTTAACTGATTTCATCGTTAACTGATTTCATCTTCATTTAACTGATTTCATCGTTAACTGATTTCATCGTTAACTGATTTCATCGTTAACTGATTTCATCTTCATTTAACTGATTTCATCGTTAACTGATTTCATCGTTAACTGATTTCATCTTCATTTAACTGATTTCATCGTTAACTGATTTCATCGTTAATTGATTTCATCGTTAACTGATTTCATTTTCATTCTTCATTTAACTGATTTCATCGTTAACTGATTTCATCGTTAACTGATTTCATCTTCATTTAACTGATTTCATCGTTAACTGATTTCATCGTTAATTGATTTCATCGTTAACTGATTTCATCTTCATTCTTCATTTAACTGATTTCATCGTTAACTGATTTCATCTTCATTTAACTGATTTCATCGTTAACTGATTTCATCGTTAACTGATTTCATCTTCATTTAACTGATTTCATCGTTAACTGATTTCATCTTCATTCTTCATTTAACTGATTTCATCTTTAACTGATTTCATCGTTAACTGATTTCATCTTCATTTAACTGATTTCATCGTTAATTGATTTCATCGTTAACTGATTTCATCGTTAACTGATTTCATCTTCATTTAACTGATTTCATCGTTAACTGATTTCATCGTTAACTGATTTCATCTTTAACTGATTTCATCTTCATTTAACTGATTTCATCGTTAACTGATTTCATCGTTAACTGATTTCATCGTTAACTGATTTCATCTTCATTTAACTGATTTCATTGTTAACTGATTTCATCGTTAACTGATTTCATCTTCATTTAACTGATTTCATCGTTAACTGATTTCATCGTTAACTGATTTCATCGTTAACTGATTTCATCTTCATTTAACTGATTTCATTTTCATTCTTCATTTAACTGATTTCATCGTTAACTGATTTCATCTTCATTTAACTGATTTCATCGTTAACTGATTTCATCGTTAACTGATTTCATCTTTAACTGATTTCATCGTTAACTGATTTCATCTTCATTTAACTGATTTCATCTTCATTTAACTGATTTCATCGTTAACTGATTTCATCTTCATTTAATTGATTTCATCGTTAACTGATTTCATCGTTAACTGATTTCATCGTTAACTGATTTCATCTTCATTTAACTGATTTCATCGTTAACTGATTTCATCGTTAACTGATTTCATCTTCATTTAACTGATTTCATCGTTAACTGATTTCATCGTTAATTGATTTCATCGTTAACTGATTTCATTTTCATTCTTCATTTAACTGATTTCATCGTTAACTGATTTCATCGTTAACTGATTTCATCTTCATTTAACTGATTTCATCGTTAACTGATTTCATCGTTAACTGATTTCATCTTCATTTAACTGATTTCATTGTTAACTGATTTCATCGTTAACTGATTTCATCTTCATTTAACTGATTTCATCGTTAACTGATTTCATCGTTAACTGATTTCATCGTTAACTGATTTCATCTTCATTTAACTGATTTCATTTTCATTCTTCATTTAACTGATTTCATCGTTAACTGATTTCATCTTCATTTAACTGATTTCATCGTTAACTGATTTCATCGTTAACTGATTTCATCGTTAACTGATTTCATCTTTAACTGATTTCATCGTTAACTGATTTCATCTTCATTTAACTGATTTCATCGTTAACTGATTTCATCTTCATTTAATTGATTTCATCGTTAACTGATTTCATCGTTAACTGATTTCATCGTTAACTGATTTCATCTTCATTTAACTGATTTCATCGTTAACTGATTTCATCGTTAACTGATTTCATCTTCATTTAACTGATTTCATTTTCATTCTTCATTTAACTGATTTCATCGTTAACTGATTTCATCTTCATTTAATTGATTTCATCGTTAACTGATTTCATCGTTAACTGATTTCATCGTTAACTGATTTCATCTTCATTTAACTGATTTCATCGTTAACTGATTTCATCGTTAACTGATTTCATCGTTAACTGATTTCATCTTCATTTAACTGATTTCATCGTTAACTGATTTCATCGTTAACTGATTTCATCTTCATTTAACTGATTTCATCGTTAACTGATTTCATCGTTAATTGATTTCATCGTTAACTGATTTCATTTTCATTCTTCATTTAACTGATTTCATCGTTAACTGATTTCATCGTTAACTGATTTCATCTTCATTTAACTGATTTCATCGTTAACTGATTTCATCGTTAATTGATTTCATCGTTAACTGATTTCATCTTCATTCTTCATTTAACTGATTTCATCGTTAACTGATTTCATCTTCATTTAACTGATTTCATCGTTAACTGATTTCATCGTTAACTGATTTCATCGTTAACTGATTTCATCTTCATTTAACTGATTTCATCGTTAACTGATTTCATCGTTAACTGATTTCATCGTTAACTGATTTCATCTTCATTTAATTGATTTCATCGTTAACTGATTTCATCGTTAACTGATTTCATCGTTAACTGATTTCATCTTCATTTAACTGATTTCATCGTTAACTGATTTCATCGTTAACTGATTTCATCGTTAACTGATTTCATCTTCATTTAACTGATTTCATCGTTAACTGATTTCATCGTTAACTGATTTCATCTTCATTTAACTGATTTCATCGTTAACTGATTTCATCGTTAATTGATTTCATCGTTAACTGATTTCATTTTCATTCTTCATTTAACTGATTTCATCGTTAACTGATTTCATCGTTAACTGATTTCATCTTCATTTAACTGATTTCATCGTTAACTGATTTCATCGTTAATTGATTTCATCGTTAACTGATTTCATCTTCATTCTTCATTTAACTGATTTCATCGTTAACTGATTTCATCTTCATTTAACTGATTTCATCGTTAACTGATTTCATCGTTAACTGATTTCATCGTTAACTGATTTCATCTTCATTTAACTGATTTCATCGTTAACTGATTTCATCTTCATTCTTCATTTAACTGATTTCATCTTTAACTGATTTCATCGTTAACTGATTTCATCTTCATTTAACTGATTTCATCGTTAATTGATTTCATCGTTAACTGATTTCATCGTTAACTGATTTCATCTTCATTTAACTGATTTCATCGTTAACTGATTTCATCGTTAACTGATTTCATCTTTAACTGATTTCATCTTCATTTAACTGATTTCATCGTTAACTGATTTCATCGTTAACTGATTTCATCGTTAACTGATTTCATCTTCATTTAACTGATTTCATTGTTAACTGATTTCATCGTTAACTGATTTCATCTTCATTTAACTGATTTCATCGTTAACTGATTTCATCGTTAACTGATTTCATCGTTAACTGATTTCATCTTCATTTAACTGATTTCATTTTCATTCTTCATTTAACTGATTTCATCGTTAACTGATTTCATCTTCATTTAACTGATTTCATCGTTAACTGATTTCATCGTTAACTGATTTCATCGTTAACTGATTTCATCTTCATTTAACTGATTTCATCGTTAACTGATTTCATCTTCATTTAATTGATTTCATCGTTAACTGATTTCATCGTTAACTGATTTCATCGTTAACTGATTTCATCTTCATTTAACTGATTTCATCGTTAACTGATTTCATCGTTAACTGATTTCATCTTCATTTAACTGATTTCATCGTTAACTGATTTCATCGTTAATTGATTTCATCGTTAACTGATTTCATCTTCATTTAACTGATTTCATCGTTAATTGATTTCATCGTTAACTGATTTCATCGTTAACTGATTTCATCTTCATTTAACTGATTTCATCGTTAACTGATTTCATCGTTAACTGATTTCATCTTTAACTGATTTCATCTTCATTTAACTGATTTCATCTTCATTTAACTGATTTCATCTTCATTTAACTGATTTCATCTTCATTTAACTGATTTCATCGTTAACTGATTTCATCGTTAACTGATTTCATCTTCATTTAACTGATTTCATCTTCATTTAACTGATTTCATCGTTAACTGATTTCATCGTTAACTGATTTCATCTTCATTTAATTGATTTCATCGTTAACTGATTTCATCGTTAACTGATTTCATCTTCATTTAACTGATTTCATCGTTAACTGATTTCATCGTTAACTGATTTCATCTTCATTTAACTGATTTCATCGTTAACTGATTTCATCGTTAACTGATTTCATCTTCATTTAACTGATTTCATCGTTAACTGATTTCATCGTTAATTGATTTCATCGTTAACTGATTTCATTTTCATTCTTCATTTAACTGATTTCATCGTTAACTGATTTCATCGTTAACTGATTTCATCTTCATTTAACTGATTTCATCGTTAACTGATTTCATCGTTAATTGATTTCATCGTTAACTGATTTCATCTTCATTCTTCATTTAACTGATTTCATCGTTAACTGATTTCATCGTTAACTGATTTCATCGTTAACTGATTTCATCTTCATTTAACTGATTTCATCGTTAACTGATTTCATCTTCATTCTTCATTTAACTGATTTCATCGTTAACTGATTTCATCGTTAACTGATTTCATCTTCATTTAACTGATTTCATCGTTAATTGATTTCATCGTTAACTGATTTCATCTTCATTTAACTGATTTCATCGTTAACTGATTTCATCGTTAACTGATTTCATCTTTAACTGATTTCATCTTCATTTAACTGATTTCATCGTTAACTGATTTCATCGTTAACTGATTTCATCGTTAACTGATTTCATCTTCATTTAACTGATTTCATCGTTAACTGATTTCATCGTTAACTGATTTCATCGTTAACTGATTTCATCTTCATTTAACTGATTTCATTGTTAACTGATTTCATCGTTAACTGATTTCATCTTCATTTAACTGATTTCATCGTTAACTGATTTCATCGTTAACTGATTTCATCGTTAACTGATTTCATCTTCATTTAACTGATTTCATTTTCATTCTTCATTTAACTGATTTCATCGTTAACTGATTTCATCTTCATTTAACTGATTTCATCGTTAACTGATTTCATCGTTAACTGATTTCATCGTTAACTGATTTCATCTTCATTTAACTGATTTCATCGTTAACTGATTTCATCTTCATTTAATTGATTTCATCGTTAACTGATTTCATCGTTAACTGATTTCATCGTTAACTGATTTCATCTTCATTTAACTGATTTCATCGTTAACTGATTTCATCGTTAACTGATTTCATCTTCATTTAACTGATTTCATCGTTAACTGATTTCATCGTTAATTGATTTCATCGTTAACTGATTTCATCTTCATTTAACTGATTTCATCGTTAATTGATTTCATCGTTAACTGATTTCATCGTTAACTGATTTCATCTTCATTTAACTGATTTCATCGTTAACTGATTTCATCGTTAACTGATTTCATCTTTAACTGATTTCATCTTCATTTAACTGATTTCATCTTCATTTAACTGATTTCATCTTCATTTAACTGATTTCATCTTCATTTAACTGATTTCATCGTTAACTGATTTCATCGTTAACTGATTTCATCTTCATTTAACTGATTTCATCTTCATTTAACTGATTTCATCGTTAACTGATTTCATCGTTAACTGATTTCATCTTCATTTAATTGATTTCATCGTTAACTGATTTCATCGTTAACTGATTTCATCTTCATTTAACTGATTTCATCGTTAACTGATTTCATCGTTAACTGATTTCATCTTCATTTAACTGATTTCATCGTTAACTGATTTCATCGTTAACTGATTTCATCTTCATTTAACTGATTTCATCGTTAACTGATTTCATCGTTAATTGATTTCATCGTTAACTGATTTCATTTTCATTCTTCATTTAACTGATTTCATCGTTAACTGATTTCATCGTTAACTGATTTCATCTTCATTTAACTGATTTCATCGTTAACTGATTTCATCGTTAATTGATTTCATCGTTAACTGATTTCATCTTCATTCTTCATTTAACTGATTTCATCGTTAACTGATTTCATCGTTAACTGATTTCATCGTTAACTGATTTCATCTTCATTTAACTGATTTCATCGTTAACTGATTTCATCTTCATTCTTCATTTAACTGATTTCATCGTTAACTGATTTCATCGTTAACTGATTTCATCTTCATTTAACTGATTTCATCGTTAATTGATTTCATCGTTAACTGATTTCATCTTCATTTAACTGATTTCATCGTTAACTGATTTCATCGTTAACTGATTTCATCTTTAACTGATTTCATCTTCATTTAACTGATTTCATCGTTAACTGATTTCATCGTTAACTGATTTCATCGTTAACTGATTTCATCTTCATTTAACTGATTTCATTGTTAACTGATTTCATCGTTAACTGATTTCATCTTCATTTAACTGATTTCATCGTTAACTGATTTCATCGTTAACTGATTTCATCGTTAACTGATTTCATCGTTAACTGATTTCATCTTCATTTAACTGATTTCATTTTCATTCTTCATTTAACTGATTTCATCGTTAACTGATTTCATCTTCATTTAACTGATTTCATCGTTAACTGATTTCATCGTTAACTGATTTCATCGTTAACTGATTTCATCTTTAACTGATTTCATCGTTAACTGATTTCATCGTTAACTGATTTCATCTTTAACTGATTTCATCGTTAACTGATTTCATCTTCATTTAACTGATTTCATCGTTAACTGATTTCATCTTCATTTAATTGATTTCATCGTTAACTGATTTCATCGTTAACTGATTTCATCGTTAACTGATTTCATCTTCATTTAACTGATTTCATCGTTAACTGATTTCATCGTTAACTGATTTCATCTTCATTTAACTGATTTCATTTTCATTCTTCATTTAACTGATTTCATCGTTAACTGATTTCATCTTCATTTAATTGATTTCATCGTTAACTGATTTCATCGTTAACTGATTTCATCTTCATTTAACTGATTTCATCGTTAACTGATTTCATCTTCATTTAACTGATTTCATTTTCATTCTTCATTTAACTGATTTCATCGTTAACTGATTTCATCTTCATTTAACTGATTTCATTTTCATTCTTCATTTAACTGATTTCATCGTGAACTGATTTCATCTTCATTTAACTGATTTCATCGTTAACTGATTTCATCGTTAATTGATTTCATCGTTAACTGATTTCATTTTCATTCTTCATTTAACTGATTTCATCGTTAACTGATTTCATCGTTAACTGATTTCATCTTCATTTAACTGATTTCATCGTTAATTGATTTCATCGTTAACTGATTTCATCTTCATTTAACTGATTTCATCGTTAACTGATTTCATCGTTAACTGATTTCATCGTTAACTGATTTCATCTTCATTTAACTGATTTCATTGTTAACTGATTTCATCGTTAACTGATTTCATCTTCATTTAATTGATTTCATCGTTAACTGATTTCATCTTCATTTAACTGATTTCATTGTTAACTGATTTCATCGTTAACTGATTTCATCTTCATTTAACTGATTTCATCGTTAACTGATTTCATCTTCATTTAACTGATTTCATCGTTAACTGATTTCATCGTTAACTGATTTCATCTTTAACTGATTTCATCTTCATTTAACTGATTTCATCGTTAACTGATTTCATCGTTAACTGATTTCATCGTTAACTGATTTCATCTTCATTTAACTGATTTCATTGTTAACTGATTTCATCGTTAACTGATTTCATCTTCATTTAACTGATTTCATCGTTAACTGATTTCATCGTTAACTGATTTCATCGTTAACTGATTTCATCGTTAACTGATTTCATCTTCATTTAACTGATTTCATTTTCATTCTTCATTTAACTGATTTCATCGTTAACTGATTTCATCTTCATTTAACTGATTTCATCGTTAACTGATTTCATCGTTAACTGATTTCATCTTTAACTGATTTCATCGTTAACTGATTTCATCTTCATTTAACTGATTTCATCGTTAACTGATTTCATCTTCATTTAATTGATTTCATCGTTAACTGATTTCATCGTTAACTGATTTCATCGTTAACTGATTTCATCTTCATTTAACTGATTTCATCGTTAACTGATTTCATCGTTAACTGATTTCATCTTCATTTAACTGATTTCATCGTTAACTGATTTCATCGTTAATTGATTTCATCGTTAACTGATTTCATTTTCATTCTTCATTTAACTGATTTCATCGTTAACTGATTTCATTGTTAACTGATTTCATCTTCATTTAACTGATTTCATCGTTAACTGATTTCATCGTTAACTGATTTCATCTTCATTTAACTGATTTCATCGTTAACTGATTTCATCGTTAATTGATTTCATCGTTAACTGATTTCATTTTCATTCTTCATTTAACTGATTTCATCGTTAACTGATTTCATCGTTAACTGATTTCATCTTCATTTAACTGATTTCATCGTTAACTGATTTCATCGTTAATTGATTTCATCGTTAACTGATTTCATCTTCATTCTTCATTTAACTGATTTCATCGTTAACTGATTTCATCTTCATTTAACTGATTTCATCGTTAACTGATTTCATCGTTAACTGATTTCATCGTTAACTGATTTCATCTTCATTTAACTGATTTCATTGTTAACTGATTTCATCGTTAACTGATTTCATCTTCATTTAACTGATTTCATCGTTAACTGATTTCATCGTTAACTGATTTCATCGTTAACTGATTTCATCTTCATTTAACTGATTTCATTTTCATTCTTCATTTAACTGATTTCATCGTTAACTGATTTCATCTTCATTTAACTGATTTCATCGTTAACTGATTTCATCGTTAACTGATTTCATCTTTAACTGATTTCATCGTTAACTGATTTCATCTTCATTTAACTGATTTCATCGTTAACTGATTTCATCTTCATTTAATTGATTTCATCGTTAACTGATTTCATCGTTAACTGATTTCATCGTTAACTGATTTCATCTTCATTTAACTGATTTCATCGTTAACTGATTTCATCGTTAACTGATTTCATCTTCATTTAACTGATTTCATCGTTAACTGATTTCATCGTTAATTGATTTCATCGTTAACTGATTTCATTTTCATTCTTCATTTAACTGATTTCATCGTTAACTGATTTCATTGTTAACTGATTTCATCTTCATTTAACTGATTTCATCGTTAACTGATTTCATCGTTAACTGATTTCATCTTCATTTAACTGATTTCATCGTTAACTGATTTCATCGTTAATTGATTTCATCGTTAACTGATTTCATTTTCATTCTTCATTTAACTGATTTCATCGTTAACTGATTTCATCGTTAACTGATTTCATCTTCATTTAACTGATTTCATCGTTAACTGATTTCATCGTTAATTGATTTCATCGTTAACTGATTTCATCTTCATTCTTCATTTAACTGATTTCATCGTTAACTGATTTCATCTTCATTTAACTGATTTCATCGTTAACTGATTTCATCGTTAACTGATTTCATCGTTAACTGATTTCATCTTCATTTAACTGATTTCATTGTTAACTGATTTCATCGTTAACTGATTTCATCTTCATTTAACTGATTTCATCGTTAACTGATTTCATCGTTAACTGATTTCATCGTTAACTGATTTCATCTTCATTTAACTGATTTCATTTTCATTCTTCATTTAACTGATTTCATCGTTAACTGATTTCATCTTCATTTAACTGATTTCATCGTTAACTGATTTCATCGTTAACTGATTTCATCTTTAACTGATTTCATCGTTAACTGATTTCATCTTCATTTAACTGATTTCATCGTTAACTGATTTCATCTTCATTTAATTGATTTCATCGTTAACTGATTTCATCGTTAACTGATTTCATCTTCATTTAACTGATTTCATCGTTAACTGATTTCATCGTTAACTGATTTCATCTTCATTTAACTGATTTCATTTTCATTCTTCATTTAACTGATTTCATCGTTAACTGATTTCATCTTCATTTAATTGATTTCATCGTTAACTGATTTCATCGTTAACTGATTTCATCGTTAACTGATTTCATCTTCATTTAACTGATTTCATCGTTAACTGATTTCATCGTTAACTGATTTCATCGTTAACTGATTTCATCTTCATTTAACTGATTTCATCGTTAACTGATTTCATCGTTAACTGATTTCATCTTCATTTAACTGATTTCATCGTTAACTGATTTCATCGTTAATTGATTTCATCGTTAACTGATTTCATTTTCATTCTTCATTTAACTGATTTCATCGTTAACTGATTTCATCGTTAACTGATTTCATCTTCATTTAACTGATTTCATCGTTAACTGATTTCATCGTTAATTGATTTCATCGTTAACTGATTTCATCTTCATTCTTCATTTAACTGATTTCATCGTTAACTGATTTCATCTTCATTTAACTGATTTCATCGTTAACTGATTTCATCGTTAACTGATTTCATCTTCATTCTTCATTTAACTGATTTCATCGTTAACTGATTTCATCTTCATTTAACTGATTTCATCGTTAACTGATTTCATCTTCATTTAACTGATTTCATCGTTAACTGATTTCATCGTTAACTGATTTCATCGTTAACTGATTTCATCTTTAACTGATTTCATCGTTAACTGATTTCATCTTCATTTAACTGATTTCATCGTTAACTGATTTCATCTTCATTTAATTGATTTCATCGTTAACTGATTTCATCGTTAACTGATTTCATCGTTAACTGATTTCATCTTCATTTAACTGATTTCATCGTTAACTGATTTCATCGTTAACTGATTTCATCTTCATTTAACTGATTTCATTTTCATTCTTCATTTAACTGATTTCATCGTTAACTGATTTCATCTTCATTTAATTGATTTCATCGTTAACTGATTTCATCGTTAACTGATTTCATCGTTAACTGATTTCATCTTCATTTAACTGATTTCATCGTTAACTGATTTCATCGTTAACTGATTTCATCGTTAACTGATTTCATCGTTAACTGATTTCATCGTTAACTGATTTCATCTTCATTTAACTGATTTCATCGTTAACTGATTTCATCGTTAACTGATTTCATCTTCATTTAACTGATTTCATCGTTAACTGATTTCATCGTTAATTGATTTCATCGTTAACTGATTTCATTTTCATTCTTCATTTAACTGATTTCATCGTTAACTGATTTCATCGTTAACTGATTTCATCTTCATTTAACTGATTTCATCGTTAACTGATTTCATCGTTAATTGATTTCATCGTTAACTGATTTCATCTTCATTCTTCATTTAACTGATTTCATCGTTAACTGATTTCATCTTCATTTAACTGATTTCATCGTTAACTGATTTCATCGTTAACTGATTTCATCGTTAACTGATTTCATCTTCATTTAACTGATTTCATTGTTAACTGATTTCATCGTTAACTGATTTCATCTTCATTTAACTGATTTCATCGTTAACTGATTTCATCGTTAACTGATTTCATCTTCATTTAACTGATTTCATTTTCATTCTTCATTTAACTGATTTCATCGTTAACTGATTTCATCTTCATTTAACTGATTTCATCGTTAACTGATTTCATCGTTAACTGATTTCATCGTTAACTTATTTCATCTTTAACTGATTTCATCGTTAACTGATTTCATCTTCATTTAACTGATTTCATCGTTAACTGATTTCATCTTCATTTAATTGATTTCATCGTTAACTGATTTCATCGTTAACTGATTTCATCGTTAACTGATTTCATCGTTAACTGATTTCATCTTCATTTAACTGATTTCATCGTTAACTGATTTCATCTTCATTCTTCATTTAACTGATTTCATCTTTAACTGATTTCATCGTTAACTGATTTCATCTTCATTTAACTGATTTCATCGTTAATTGATTTCATCGTTAACTGATTTCATCGTTAACTGATTTCATCGTTAACTGATTTCATCTTCATTCTTCATTTAACTGATTTCATCTTTAACTGATTTCATCGTTAACTGATTTCATCTTCATTTAACT
The DNA here is from genome assembly GCF_022749685.1 of Semicossyphus pulcher. Lineage (NCBI taxonomy): Eukaryota > Metazoa > Chordata > Actinopteri > Labriformes > Labridae > Semicossyphus > Semicossyphus pulcher. Next base: position 935,898 of record NW_027211709.1, on the reverse strand, counting down.
GATTTCATCGTTAACTGATTTCATCGTTAATTGATTTCATCGTTAACTGATTTCATCGTTAATTGATTTCATCGTTAACTGATTTCATCTTCATTTAACTGATTTCATCGTTAACTGATTTCATCTTCATTCTTCATTTAACTGATTTCATCTTTAACTGATTTCATCGTTAACTGATTTCATCTTCATTTAACTGATTTCATCGTTAATTGATTTCATCGTTAACTGATTTCATCGTTAACTGATTTCATCTTCATTTAACTGATTTCATCGTTAACTGATTTCATCTTTAACTGATTTCATCTTCATTTAACTGATTTCATCGTTAACTGATTTCATCGTTAACTGATTTCATCGTTAACTGATTTCATCTTCATTTAACTGATTTCATCTTCATTTAACTGATTTCATCGTTAACTGATTTCATCGTTAACTGATTTCATCTTCATTTAATTGATTTCATCGTTAACTGATTTCATCGTTAACTGATTTCATCTTCATTTAACTGATTTCATCGTTAACTGATTTCATCGTTAACTGATTTCATCTTCATTTAACTGATTTCATCGTTAACTGATTTCATCGTTAACTGATTTCATCTTCATTTAACTGATTTCATCGTTAACTGATTTCATCGTTAATTGATTTCATCGTTAACTGATTTCATTTTCATTCTTCATTTAACTGATTTCATCGTTAACTGATTTCATCGTTAACTGATTTCATCTTCATTTAACTGATTTCATCGTTAACTGATTTCATCGTTAATTGATTTCATCGTTAACTGATTTCATCTTCATTCTTCATTTAACTGATTTCATCGTTAACTGATTTCATCTTCATTTAACTGATTTCATCGTTAACTGATTTCATCGTTAACTGATTTCATCTTCATTTAACTGATTTCATCGTTAACTGATTTCATCTTCATTCTTCATTTAACTGATTTCATCTTTAACTGATTTCATCGTTAACTGATTTCATCTTCATTTAACTGATTTCATCGTTAATTGATTTCATCGTTAACTGATTTCATCGTTAACTGATTTCATCTTCATTTAACTGATTTCATCGTTAACTGATTTCATCGTTAACTGATTTCATCTTTAACTGATTTCATCTTCATTTAACTGATTTCATCGTTAACTGATTTCATCGTTAACTGATTTCATCGTTAACTGATTTCATCTTCATTTAACTGATTTCATTGTTAACTGATTTCATCGTTAACTGATTTCATCTTCATTTAACTGATTTCATCGTTAACTGATTTCATCGTTAACTGATTTCATCGTTAACTGATTTCATCTTCATTTAACTGATTTCATTTTCATTCTTCATTTAACTGATTTCATCGTTAACTGATTTCATCTTCATTTAACTGATTTCATCGTTAACTGATTTCATCGTTAACTGATTTCATCGTTAACTGATTTCATCTTTAACTGATTTCATCGTTAACTGATTTCATCTTAATTTAACTGATTTCATCGTTAACTGATTTCATCTTCATTTAATTGATTTCATCGTTAACTGATTTCATCGTTAACTGATTTCATCGTTAACTGATTTCATCTTCATTTAACTGATTTCATCGTTAACTGATTTCATCGTTAACTGATTTCATCTTCATTTAACTGATTTCATCGTTAACTGATTTCATCGTTAATTGATTTCATCGTTAACTGATTTCATTTTCATTCTTCATTTAACTGATTTCATCGTTAACTGATTTCATCGTTAACTGATTTCATCTTCATTTAACTGATTTCATCGTTAACTGATTTCATCGTTAACTGATTTCATCTTCATTTAACTGATTTCATTGTTAACTGATTTCATCGTTAACTGATTTCATCTTCATTTAACTGATTTCATCGTTAACTGATTTCATCGTTAACTGATTTCATCGTTAACTGATTTCATCTTCATTTAACTGATTTCATTTTCATTCTTCATTTAACTGATTTCATCGTTAACTGATTTCATCTTCATTTAACTGATTTCATCGTTAACTGATTTCATCGTTAACTGATTTCATCGTTAACTGATTTCATCTTTAACTGATTTCATCGTTAACTGATTTCATCTTCATTTAACTGATTTCATCGTTAACTGATTTCATCTTCATTTAATTGATTTCATCGTTAACTGATTTCATCGTTAACTGATTTCATCGTTAACTGATTTCATCTTCATTTAACTGATTTCATCGTTAACTGATTTCATCGTTAACTGATTTCATCTTCATTTAACTGATTTCATTTTCATTCTTCATTTAACTGATTTCATCGTTAACTGATTTCATCTTCATTTAATTGATTTCATCGTTAACTGATTTCATCGTTAACTGATTTCATCGTTAACTGATTTCATCTTCATTTAACTGATTTCATCGTTAACTGATTTCATCGTTAACTGATTTCATCTTCATTTAACTGATTTCATCGTTAACTGATTTCATCGTTAACTGATTTCATCTTCATTTAACTGATTTCATCGTTAACTGATTTCATCGTTAATTGATTTCATCGTTAACTGATTTCATTTTCATTCTTCATTTAACTGATTTCATCGTTAACTGATTTCATCGTTAACTGATTTCATCTTCATTTAACTGATTTCATCGTTAACTGATTTCATCGTTAATTGATTTCATCGTTAACTGATTTCATCTTCATTCTTCATTTAACTGATTTCATCGTTAACTGATTTCATCTTCATTTAACTGATTTCATCGTTAACTGATTTCATCGTTAACTGATTTCATCGTTAACTGATTTCATCTTCATTTAACTGATTTCATCGTTAACTGATTTCATCTTCATTCTTCATTTAACTGATTTCATCTTTAACTGATTTCATCGTTAACTGATTTCATCGTTAACTGATTTCATCGTTAACTGATTTCATCTTCATTTAACTGATTTCATCGTTAATTGATTTCATCGTTAACTGATTTCATCGTTAATTGATTTCATCGTTAACTGATTTCATCGTTAACTGATTTCATCGTTAACTGATTTCATCTTCATTTAATTGATTTCATCGTTAACTGATTTCATCGTTAACTGATTTCATCGTTAACTGATTTCATCTTCATTTAACTGATTTCATCGTTAACTGATTTCATCGTTAACTGATTTCATCTTCATTTAACTGATTTCATTTTCATTCTTCATTTAACTGATTTCATCGTTAACTGATTTCATCTTCATTTAATTGATTTCATCGTTAACTGATTTCATCGTTAACTGATTTCATCGTTAACTGATTTCATCTTCATTTAACTGATTTCATCGTTAACTGATTTCATCGTTAACTGATTTCATCTTCATTTAACTGATTTCATCGTTAACTGATTTCATCGTTAACTGATTTCATCTTCATTTAACTGATTTCATCGTTAACTGATTTCATCGTTAATTGATTTCATCGTTAACTGATTTCATTTTCATTCTTCATTTAACTGATTTCATCGTTAACTGATTTCATCGTTAACTGATTTCATCTTCATTTAACTGATTTCATCGTTAACTGATTTCATCGTTAATTGATTTCATCGTTAACTGATTTCATCTTCATTCTTCATTTAACTGATTTCATCGTTAACTGATTTCATCTTCATTTAACTGATTTCATCGTTAACTGATTTCATCGTTAACTGATTTCATCGTTAACTGATTTCATCTTCATTTAACTGATTTCATCGTTAACTGATTTCATCTTCATTCTTCATTTAACTGATTTCATCTTTAACTGATTTCATCGTTAACTGATTTCATCGTTAACTGATTTCATCGTTAACTGATTTCATCTTCATTTAACTGATTTCATCGTTAATTGATTTCATCGTTAACTGATTTCATCGTTAATTGATTTCATCGTTAACTGATTTCATCGTTAACTGATTTCATCGTTAACTGATTTCATCTTCATTTAATTGATTTCATCGTTAACTGATTTCATCGTTAACTGATTTCATCGTTAACTGATTTCATCTTCATTTAACTGATTTCATCGTTAACTGATTTCATCGTTAACTGATTTCATCGTTAACTGATTTCATCTTCATTTAACTGATTTCATCGTTAACTGATTTCATCGTTAACTGATTTCATCTTCATTTAACTGATTTCATCGTTAACTGATTTCATCGTTAATTGATTTCATCGTTAACTGATTTCATTTTCATTCTTCATTTAACTGATTTCATCGTTAACTGATTTCATCGTTAACTGATTTCATCTTCATTTAACTGATTTCATCGTTAACTGATTTCATCGTTAATTGATTTCATCGTTAACTGATTTCATCTTCATTCTTCATTTAACTGATTTCATCGTTAACTGATTTCATCTTCATTTAACTGATTTCATCGTTAACTGATTTCATCGTTAACTGATTTCATCGTTAACTGATTTCATCGTTAACTGATTTCATCTTCATTCTTCATTTAACTGATTTCATCTTTAACTGATTTCATCGTTAACTGATTTCATCTTCATTTAACTGATTTCATCGTTAATTGATTTCATCGTTAACTGATTTCATCGTTAACTGATTTCATCTTCATTTAACTGATTTCATCGTTAACTGATTTCATCGTTAACTGATTTCATCTTTAACTGATTTCATCTTCATTTAACTGATTTCATCGTTAACTGATTTCATCGTTAACTGATTTCATCGTTAACTGATTTCATCTTCATTTAACTGATTTCATTGTTAACTGATTTCATCGTTAACTGATTTCATCTTCATTTAACTGATTTCATCGTTAACTGATTTCATCGTTAACTGATTTCATCGTTAACTGATTTCATCTTCATTTAACTGATTTCATTTTCATTCTTCATTTAACTGATTTCATCGTTAACTGATTTCATCTTCATTTAACTGATTTCATCGTTAACTGATTTCATCGTTAACTGATTTCATCGTTAACTGATTTCATCTTTAACTGATTTCATCGTTAACTGATTTCATCTTCATTTAACTGATTTCATCGTTAACTGATTTCATCGTTAACTGATTTCATCTTCATTTAACTGATTTCATCGTTAACTGATTTCATCGTTAATTGATTTCATCGTTAACTGATTTCATTTTCATTCTTCATTTAACTGATTTCATCGTTAACTGATTTCATCGTTAACTGATTTCATCTTCATTTAACTGATTTCATCGTTAACTGATTTCATCGTTAACTGATTTCATCTTCATTTAACTGATTTCATCGTTAACTGATTTCATCGTTAACTGATTTCATCGTTAACTGATTTCATCGTTAACTGATTTCATCTTCATTTAACTGATTTCATTGTTAACTGATTTCATCGTTAACTGATTTCATCTTCATTTAACTGATTTCATCGTTAACTGATTTCATCGTTAACTGATTTCATCGTTAACTGATTTCATCTTCATTTAACTGATTTCATTTTCATTCTTCATTTAACTGATTTCATCGTTAACTGATTTCATCTTCATTTAACTGATTTCATCGTTAACTGATTTCATCGTTAACTGATTTCATCGTTAACTGATTTCATCGTTAACTGATTTCATCTTTAACTGATTTCATCGTTAACTGATTTCATCTTCATTTAACTGATTTCATCGTTAACTGATTTCATCTTCATTTAATTGATTTCATCGTTAACTGATTTCATCGTTAACTGATTTCATCGTTAACTGATTTCATCTTCATTTAACTGATTTCATTTTCATTCTTCATTTAACTGATTTCATCTTTATTTAACTGATTTCATCGTTAACTGATTTCATCGTTAACTGATTTCATCTTCATTTAACTGATTTCATTTTCATTCTTCATTTAACTGATTTCATCTTCATTTAACTGATTTCATCGTTAACTGATTTCATCGTTAACTGATTTCATCTTCATTTAACTGATTTCATCGTTAACTGATTTCATCGTTAACTGATTTCATCTTCATTTAACTGATTTCATCGTTAACTGATTTCATCGTTAACTGATTTCATCGTTAACTGATTTCATCGTTAACTGATTTCATCTTCATTTAACTGATTTCATTGTTAACTGATTTCATCGTTAACTGATTTCATCTTCATTTAACTGATTTCATCGTTAACTGATTTCATCGTTAACTGATTTCATCTTCATTTAACTGATTTCATTTTCATTCTTCATTTAACTGATTTCATCGTTAACTGATTTCATCTTCATTTAACTGATTTCATCGTTAACTGATTTCATCGTTAACTGATTTCATCGTTAACTGATTTCATCTTTAACTGATTTCATCGTTAACTGATTTCATCTTCATTTAACTGATTTCATCGTTAACTGATTTCATCTTCATTTAATTGATTTCATCGTTAACTGATTTCATCGTTAACTGATTTCATCGTTAACTGATTTCATCTTCATTTAACTGATTTCATCGTTAACTGATTTCATCGTTAACTGATTTCATCTTCATTTAACTGATTTCATCGTTAACTGATTTCATCGTTAATTGATTTCATCGTTAACTGATTTCATTTTCATTCTTCATTTAACTGATTTCATCGTTAACTGATTTCATCGTTAACTGATTTCATCTTCATTTAACTGATTTCATCGTTAACTGATTTCATCGTTAACTGATTTCATCGTTAACTGATTTCATCGTTAACTGATTTCATCTTCATTTAACTGATTTCATCGTTAACTGATTTCATCTTCATTCTTCATTTAACTGATTTCATCTTTAACTGATTTCATCGTTAACTGATTTCATCTTCATTTAACTGATTTCATCGTTAATTGATTTCATCGTTAACTGATTTCATCTTCATTTAACTGATTTCATCGTTAACTGATTTCATCGTTAACTGATTTCATCTTTAACTGATTTCATCTTCATTTAACTGATTTCATCGTTAACTGATTTCATCGTTAACTGATTTCATCGTTAACTGATTTCATCGTTAACTGATTTCATCTTCATTTAACTGATTTCATTGTTAACTGATTTCATCGTTAACTGATTTCATCGTTAACTGATTTCATCTTCATTTAACTGATTTCATTGTTAACTGATTTCATCGTTAACTGATTTCATCTTCATTTAACTGATTTCATCGTTAACTGATTTCATCGTTAACTGATTTCATCGTTAACTGATTTCATCTTCATTTAACTGATTTCATTTTCATTCTTCATTTAACTGATTTCATCGTTAACTGATTTCATCTTCATTTAACTGATTTCATCGTTAACTGATTTCATCGTTAACTGATTTCATCGTTAACTGATTTCATCTTTAACTGATTTCATCGTTAACTGATTTCATCTTCATTTAACTGATTTCATCGTTAACTGATTTCATCTTCATTTAATTGATTTCATCGTTAACTGATTTCATCGTTAATTGATTTCATCGTTAACTGATTTCATTTTCATTCTTCATTTAACTGATTTCATCGTTAACTGATTTCATCTTCATTTAACTGATTTCATCGTTAACTGATTTCATCGTTAACTGATTTCATCTTCATTTAACTGATTTCATCGTTAACTGATTTCATCGTTAATTGATTTCATCGTTAACTGATTTCATTTTCATTCTTCATTTAACTGATTTCATCGTTAACTGATTTCATCGTTAACTGATTTCATCTTCATTTAACTGATTTCATCGTTAACTGATTTCATCGTTAACTGATTTCATTTTCATTTAACTGATTTCATCGTTAACTGATTTCATCTTCATTTAACTGATTTCATTTTCATTCTTCATTTAACTGATTTCATCGTTAACTGATTTCATCGTTAACTGATTTCATCTTCATTTAACTGATTTCATTTTCATTCTTCATTTAACTGATTTCATCGTTAACTGATTTCATCTTCATTTAATTGATTTCATCGTTAACTGATTTCATCGTTAACTGATTTCATCGTTAACTGATTTCATCTTCATTTAACTGATTTCATCGTTAACTGATTTCATCGTTAACTGATTTCATCGTTAACTGATTTCATCTTCATTTAACTGATTTCATCGTTAACTGATTTCATCGTTAACTGATTTCATCTTCATTTAACTGATTTCATCGTTAACTGATTTCATCGTTAATTGATTTCATCGTTAACTGATTTCATTTTCATTCTTCATTTAACTGATTTCATCGTTAACTGATTTCATCGTTAACTGATTTCATCTTCATTTAACTGATTTCATCGTTAACTGATTTCATCGTTAATTGATTTCATCGTTAACTGATTTCATCTTCATTCTTCATTTAACTGATTTCATCGTTAACTGATTTCATCTTCATTTAACTGATTTCATCGTTAACTGATTTCATCGTTAACTGATTTCATCTTCATTCTTCATTTAACTGATTTCATCGTTAACTGATTTCATCTTCATTTAACTGATTTCATCGTTAACTGATTTCATCGTTAACTGATTTCATCGTTAACTGATTTCATCTTTAACTGATTTCATCGTTAACTGATTTCATCTTCATTTAACTGATTTCATCGTTAACTGATTTCATCTTCATTTAATTGATTTCATCGTTAACTGATTTCATCGTTAACTGATTTCATCGTTAACTGATTTCATCTTCATTTAACTGATTTCATCGTTAACTGATTTCATCGTTAACTGATTTCATCTTCATTTAACTGATTTCATTTTCATTCTTCATTTAACTGATTTCATCGTTAACTGATTTCATCTTCATTTAATTGATTTCATCGTTAACTGATTTCATCGTTAACTGATTTCATCGTTAACTGATTTCATCTTCATTTAACTGATTTCATCGTTAACTGATTTCATCGTTAACTGATTTCATCGTTAACTGATTTCATCTTCATTTAACTGATTTCATCGTTAACTGATTTCATCGTTAACTGATTTCATCTTCATTTAACTGATTTCATCGTTAACTGATTTCATCGTTAATTGATTTCATCGTTAACTGATTTCATTTTCATTCTTCATTTAACTGATTTCATCGTTAACTGATTTCATCGTTAACTGATTTCATCTTCATTTAACTGATTTCATCGTTAACTGATTTCATCGTTAATTGATTTCATCGTTAACTGATTTCATCTTCATTCTTCATTTAACTGATTTCATCGTTAACTGATTTCATCTTCATTTAACTGATTTCATCGTTAACTGATTTCATCGTTAACTGATTTCATCGTTAACTGATTTCATCTTCATTTAACTGATTTCATTGTTAACTGATTTCATCGTTAACTGATTTCATCTTCATTTAACTGATTTCATCGTTAACTGATTTCATCGTTAACTGATTTCATCTTCATTTAACTGATTTCATTTTCATTCTTCATTTAACTGATTTCATCGTTAACTGATTTCATCTTCATTTAACTGATTTCATCGTTAACTGATTTCATCGTTAACTGATTTCATCGTTAACTGATTTCATCTTTAACTGATTTCATCGTTAACTGATTTCATCTTCATTTAACTGATTTCATCGTTAACTGATTTCATCTTCATTTAATTGATTTCATCGTTAACTGATTTCATCGTTAACTGATTTCATCGTTAACTGATTTCATCTTCATTTAACTGATTTCATCGTTAACTGATTTCATCTTCATTCTTCATTTAACTGATTTCATCTTTAACTGATTTCATCGTTAACTGATTTCATCTTCATTTAACTGATTTCATCGTTAATTGATTTCATCGTTAACTGATTTCATCGTTAACTGATTTCATCGTTAACTGATTTCATCTTCATTCTTCATTTAACTGATTTCATCTTTAACTGATTTCATCGTTAACTGATTTCATCTTCATTTAACTGATTTCATCGTTAATTGATTTCATCGTTAACTGATTTCATCGTTAATTGATTTCATCGTTAACTGATTTCATCTTCATTTAACTGATTTCATCGTTAACTGATTTCATCTTCATTCTTCATTTAACTGATTTCATCTTTAACTGATTTCATCGTTAACTGATTTCATCTTCATTTAACTGATTTCATCGTTAATTGATTTCATCGTTAACTGATTTCATCGTTAACTGATTTCATCTTCATTTAACTGATTTCATCGTTAACTGATTTCATCTTTAACTGATTTCATCTTCATTTAACTGATTTCATCGTTAACTGATTTCATCGTTAACTGATTTCATCGTTAACTGATTTCATCTTCATTTAACTGATTTCATCTTCATTTAACTGATTTCATCGTTAACTGATTTCATCGTTAACTGATTTCATCTTCATTTAATTGATTTCATCGTTAACTGATTTCATCGTTAACTGATTTCATCGTTAACTGATTTCATCTTCATTTAACTGATTTCATCGTTAACTGATTTCATCTTCATTTAACTGATTTCATCGTTAACTGATTTCATCGTTAACTGATTTCATCTTCATTTAACTGATTTCATCGTTAACTGATTTCATCGTTAATTGATTTCATCGTTAACTGATTTCATTTTCATTCTTCATTTAACTGATTTCATCGTTAACTGATTTCATCGTTAACTGATTTCATCTTCATTTAACTGATTTCATCGTTAACTGATTTCATCGTTAATTGATTTCATCGTTAACTGATTTCATCTTCATTCTTCATTTAACTGATTTCATCGTTAACTGATTTCATCTTCATTTAACTGATTTCATCGTTAACTGATTTCATCGTTAACTGATTTCATCTTCATTTAACTGATTTCATCGTTAACTGATTTCATCTTCATTCTTCATTTAACTGATTTCATCTTTAACTGATTTCATCGTTAACTGATTTCATCTTCATTTAACTGATTTCATCGTTAATTGATTTCATCGTTAACTGATTTCATCGTTAACTGATTTCATCTTCATTTAACTGATTTCATCGTTAACTGATTTCATCGTTAACTGATTTCATCTTTAACTGATTTCATCGTTAACTGATTTCATCGTTAACTGATTTCATCGTTAACTGATTTCATCTTCATTTAACTGATTTCATTGTTAACTGATTTCATCGTTAACTGATTTCATCTTCATTTAACTGATTTCATCGTTAACTGATTTCATCGTTAACTGATTTCATCGTTAACTGATTTCATCTTCATTTAACTGATTTCATTTTCATTCTTCATTTAACTGATTTCATCGTTAACTGATTTCATCTTCATTTAACTGATTTCATCGTTAACTGATTTCATCGTTAACTGATTTCATCGTTAACTGATTTCATCTTTAACTGATTTCATCGTTAACTGATTTCATCGTTAACTGATTTCATCTTCATTTAATTGATTTCATCGTTAACTGATTTCATCGTTAACTGATTTCATCGTTAACTGATTTCATCTTCATTTAACTGATTTCATCGTTAACTGATTTCATCGTTAACTGATTTCATCTTCATTTAACTGATTTCATCGTTAACTGATTTCATCGTTAATTGATTTCATCGTTAACTGATTTCATTTTCATTCTTAATTTAACTGATTTCATCGTTAACTGATTTCATCGTTAACTGATTTCATCTTCATTTAACTGATTTCATCGTTAACTGATTTCATCGTTAACTGATTTCATCGTTAACTGATTTCATCTTCATTTAACTGATTTCATTTTCATTCTTCATTTAACTGATTTCATCGTTAACTGATTTCATCTTCATTTAACTGATTTCATCGTTAACTGATTTCATCGTTAACTGATTTCATCGTTAACTGATTTCATCTTTAACTGATTTCATCGTTAACTGATTTCATCTTCATTTAACTGATTTCATTGTTAACTGATTTCATCGTTAACTGATTTCATCTTCATTTAACTGATTTCATCGTTAACTGATTTCATCGTTAACTGATTTCATCGTTAACTGATTTCATCTTCATTTAACTGATTTCATTTTCATTCTTCATTTAACTGATTTCATCGTTAACTGATTTCATCTTCATTTAACTGATTTCATCGTTAACTGATTTCATCGTTAACTGATTTCATCGTTAACTGATTTCATCTTTAACTGATTTCATCGTTAACTGATTTCATCTTCATTTAACTGATTTCATCGTTAACTGATTTCATCTTCATTTAATTGATTTCATCGTTAACTGATTTCATCGTTAACTGATTTCATCGTTAACTGATTTCATCTTCATTTAACTGATTTCATCGTTAACTGATTTCATCGTTAACTGATTTCATCTTCATTTAACTGATTTCATTTTCATTCTTCATTTAACTGATTTCATCGTTAACTGATTTCATCTTCATTTAATTGATTTCATCGTTAACTGATTTCATCGTTAACTGATTTCATCGTTAACTGATTTCATCTTCATTTAACTGATTTCATCGTTAACTGATTTCATCGTTAACTGATTTCATCTTCATTTAACTGATTTCATCGTTAACTGATTTCATCGTTAACTGATTTCATCTTCATTTAACTGATTTCATCGTTAACTGATTTCATCGTTAATTGATTTCATCGTTAACTGATTTCATTTTCATTCTTCATTTAACTGATTTCATCGTTAACTGATTTCATCGTTAACTGATTTCATCTTCATTTAACTGATTTCATCGTTAACTGATTTCATCGTTAATTGATTTCATCGTTAACTGATTTCATCTTCATTCTTCATTTAACTGATTTCATCGTTAACTGATTTCATCTTCATTTAACTGATTTCATCGTTAACTGATTTCATCGTTAACTGATTTCATCGTTAACTGATTTCATCTTCATTTAACTGATTTCATCGTTAACTGATTTCATCTTCATTCTTCATTTAACTGATTTCATCTTTAACTGATTTCATCGTTAACTGATTTCATCGTTAACTGATTTCATCTTCATTTAACTGATTTCATCGTTAATTGATTTCATCGTTAACTGATTTCATCGTTAATTGATTTCATCGTTAACTGATTTCATCGTTAACTGATTTCATCGTTAACTGATTTCATCTTCATTTAATTGATTTCATCGTTAACTGATTTCATCGTTAACTGATTTCATCGTTAACTGATTTCATCTTCATTTAACTGATTTCATCGTTAACTGATTTCATCGTTAACTGATTTCATCGTTAACTGATTTCATCTTCATTTAACTGATTTCATCGTTAACTGATTTCATCGTTAACTGATTTCATCTTCATTTAACTGATTTCATCGTTAACTGATTTCATCGTTAATTGATTTCATCGTTAACTGATTTCATTTTCATTCTTCATTTAACTGATTTCATCGTTAACTGATTTCATCGTTAACTGATTTCATCTTCATTTAACTGATTTCATCGTTAACTGATTTCATCGTTAATTGATTTCATCGTTAACTGATTTCATCTTCATTCTTCATTTAACTGATTTCATCGTTAACTGATTTCATCTTCATTTAACTGATTTCATCGTTAACTGATTTCATCGTTAACTGATTTCATCGTTAACTGATTTCATCTTCATTTAACTGATTTCATCGTTAACTGATTTCATCTTCATTCTTCATTTAACTGATTTCATCTTTAACTGATTTCATCGTTAACTGATTTCATCTTCATTTAACTGATTTCATCGTTAATTGATTTCATCGTTAACTGATTTCATCGTTAACTGATTTCATCTTCATTTAACTGATTTCATCGTTAACTGATTTCATCGTTAACTGATTTCATCTTTAACTGATTTCATCTTCATTTAACTGATTTCATCGTTAACTGATTTCATCGTTAACTGATTTCATCGTTAACTGATTTCATCTTCATTTAACTGATTTCATTGTTAACTGATTTCATCGTTAACTGATTTCATCTTCATTTAACTGATTTCATCGTTAACTGATTTCATCGTTAACTGATTTCATCGTTAACTGATTTCATCGTTAACTGATTTCATCTTCATTTAACTGATTTCATTTTCATTCTTCATTTAACTGATTTCATCGTTAACTGATTTCATCTTCATTTAACTGATTTCATCGTTAACTGATTTCATCGTTAACTGATTTCATCGTTAACTGATTTCATCTTTAACTGATTTCATCGTTAACTGATTTCATCTTCATTTAACTGATTTCATCGTTAACTGATTTCATCGTTAACTGATTTCATCTTCATTTAACTGATTTCATCGTTAACTGATTTCATCGTTAATTGATTTCATCGTTAACTGATTTCATTTTCATTCTTCATTTAACTGATTTCATCGTTAACTGATTTCATCGTTAACTGATTTCATCTTCATTTAACTGATTTCATCGTTAACTGATTTCATCGTTAACTGATTTCATCTTCATTTAACTGATTTCATCGTTAACTGATTTCATCGTTAACTGATTTCATCGTTAACTGATTTCATCGTTAACTGATTTCATCTTCATTTAACTGATTTCATTGTTAACTGATTTCATCGTTAACTGATTTCATCTTCATTTAACTGATTTCATCGTTAACTGATTTCATCGTTAACTGATTTCATCGTTAACTGATTTCATCTTCATTTAACTGATTTCATTTTCATTCTTCATTTAACTGATTTCATCGTTAACTGATTTCATCTTCATTTAACTGATTTCATCGTTAACTGATTTCATCGTTAACTGATTTCATCGTTAACTGATTTCATCTTTAACTGATTTCATCGTTAACTGATTTCATCTTCATTTAACTGATTTCATCGTTAACTGATTTCATCTTCATTTAATTGATTTCATCGTTAACTGATTTCATCGTTAACTGATTTCATCGTTAACTGATTTCATCTTCATTTAACTGATTTCATTTTCATTCTTCATTTAACTGATTTCATCTTTATTTAACTGATTTCATCGTTAACTGATTTCATCGTTAACTGATTTCATCTTCATTTAACTGATTTCATTTTCATTCTTCATTTAACTGATTTCATCTTCATTTAACTGATTTCATCGTTAACTGATTTCATCGTTAACTGATTTCATCTTCATTTAACTGATTTCATCGTTAACTGATTTCATCGTTAACTGATTTCATCTTCATTTAACTGATTTCATCGTTAACTGATTTCATCGTTAACTGATTTCATCGTTAACTGATTTCATCGTTAACTGATTTCATCTTCATTTAACTGATTTCATTGTTAACTGATTTCATCGTTAACTGATTTCATCTTCATTTAACTGATTTCATCGTTAACTGATTTCATCGTTAACTGATTTCATCGTTAACTGATTTCATCTTCATTTAACTGATTTCATTTTCATTCTTCATTTAACTGATTTCATCGTTAACTGATTTCATCTTCATTTAACTGATTTCATCGTTAACTGATTTCATCGTTAACTGATTTCATCGTTAACTGATTTCATCTTTAACTGATTTCATCGTTAACTGATTTCATCTTCATTTAACTGATTTCATCGTTAACTGATTTCATCTTCATTTAATTGATTTCATCGTTAACTGATTTCATCGTTAACTGATTTCATCGTTAACTGATTTCATCTTCATTTAACTGATTTCATCGTTAACTGATTTCATCGTTAACTGATTTCATCTTCATTTAACTGATTTCATCGTTAACTGATTTCATCGTTAATTGATTTCATCGTTAACTGATTTCATTTTCATTCTTCATTTAACTGATTTCATCGTTAACTGATTTCATCGTTAACTGATTTCATCTTCATTTAACTGATTTCATCGTTAACTGATTTCATCGTTAACTGATTTCATCTTCATTTAACTGATTTCATCGTTAACTGATTTCATCGTTAACTGATTTCATCGTTAACTGATTTCATCTTCATTTAACTGATTTCATTGTTAACTGATTTCATCGTTAACTGATTTCATCTTCATTTAACTGATTTCATCGTTAACTGATTTCATCGTTAACTGATTTCATCGTTAACTGATTTCATCTTCATTTAACTGATTTCATTTTCATTCTTCATTTAACTGATTTCATCGTTAACTGATTTCATCTTCATTTAACTGATTTCATCGTTAACTGATTTCATCGTTAACTGATTTCATCGTTAACTGATTTCATCTTTAACTGATTTCATCGTTAACTGATTTCATCTTCATTTAACTGATTTCATCGTTAACTGATTTCATCTTCATTTAATTGATTTCATCGTTAACTGATTTCATCGTTAACTGATTTCATCGTTAACTGATTTCATCTTCATTTAACTGATTTCATCGTTAACTGATTTCATCGTTAAC
This sequence comes from Semicossyphus pulcher, assembly GCF_022749685.1. NCBI lineage: Eukaryota > Metazoa > Chordata > Actinopteri > Labriformes > Labridae > Semicossyphus > Semicossyphus pulcher. Next base: position 919,682 of record NW_027211709.1, on the reverse strand, counting down.
TGATTTCATCTTCATTTAACTGATTTCATTTTCATTCTTCATTTAACTGATTTCATCGTTAACTGATTTCATCTTCATTTAATTGATTTCATCGTTAACTGATTTCATCGTTAACTGATTTCATCGTTAACTGATTTCATCTTCATTTAACTGATTTCATCGTTAACTGATTTCATCGTTAACTGATTTCATCGTTAACTGATTTCATCTTCATTTAACTGATTTCATCGTTAACTGATTTCATCGTTAACTGATTTCATCTTCATTTAACTGATTTCATCGTTAACTGATTTCATCGTTAATTGATTTCATCGTTAACTGATTTCATTTTCATTCTTCATTTAACTGATTTCATCGTTAACTGATTTCATCGTTAACTGATTTCATCTTCATTTAACTGATTTCATCGTTAATTGATTTCATCGTTAACTGATTTCATCGTTAATTGATTTCATCGTTAACTGATTTCATCTTCATTTAACTGATTTCATCGTTAACTGATTTCATCTTCATTCTTCATTTAACTGATTTCATCTTTAACTGATTTCATCGTTAACTGATTTCATCTTCATTTAACTGATTTCATCGTTAATTGATTTCATCGTTAACTGATTTCATCGTTAACTGATTTCATCTTCATTTAACTGATTTCATCGTTAACTGATTTCATCGTTAACTGATTTCATCTTTAACTGATTTCATCTTCATTTAACTGATTTCATCGTTAACTGATTTCATCGTTAACTGATTTCATCGTTAACTGATTTCATCTTCATTTAACTGATTTCATCTTCATTTAACTGATTTCATCGTTAACTGATTTCATCGTTAACTGATTTCATCTTCATTTAATTGATTTCATCGTTAACTGATTTCATCGTTAACTGATTTCATCGTTAACTGATTTCATCTTCATTTAACTGATTTCATCGTTAACTGATTTCATCGTTAACTGATTTCATCGTTAACTGATTTCATCTTCATTTAACTGATTTCATCGTTAACTGATTTCATCGTTAACTGATTTCATCTTCATTTAACTGATTTCATCGTTAACTGATTTCATCGTTAATTGATTTCATCGTTAACTGATTTCATTTTCATTCTTCATTTAACTGATTTCATCGTTAACTGATTTCATCGTTAACTGATTTCATCTTCATTTAACTGATTTCATCGTTAACTGATTTCATCTTCATTCTTCATTTAACTGATTTCATCTTTAACTGATTTCATCGTTAACTGATTTCATCTTCATTTAACTGATTTCATCGTTAATTGATTTCATCGTTAACTGATTTCATCGTTAACTGATTTCATCTTCATTTAACTGATTTCATCGTTAACTGATTTCATCGTTAACTGATTTCATCTTTAACTGATTTCATCTTCATTTAACTGATTTCATCGTTAACTGATTTCATCGTTAACTGATTTCATCGTTAACTGATTTCATCGTTAACTGATTTCATCTTCATTTAACTGATTTCATTGTTAACTGATTTCATCGTTAACTGATTTCATCGTTAACTGATTTCATCTTCATTTAACTGATTTCATTGTTAACTGATTTCATCGTTAACTGATTTCATCTTCATTTAACTGATTTCATCGTTAACTGATTTCATCGTTAACTGATTTCATCGTTAACTGATTTCATCTTCATTTAACTGATTTCATTTTCATTCTTCATTTAACTGATTTCATCGTTAACTGATTTCATCTTCATTTAACTGATTTCATCGTTAACTGATTTCATCGTTAACTGATTTCATCGTTAACTGATTTCATCTTTAACTGATTTCATCGTTAACTGATTTCATCTTCATTTAACTGATTTCATCGTTAACTGATTTCATCTTCATTTAATTGATTTCATCGTTAACTGATTTCATCGTTAATTGATTTCATCGTTAACTGATTTCATTTTCATTCTTCATTTAACTGATTTCATCGTTAACTGATTTCATCTTCATTTAACTGATTTCATCGTTAACTGATTTCATCGTTAACTGATTTCATCTTCATTTAACTGATTTCATCGTTAACTGATTTCATCGTTAATTGATTTCATCGTTAACTGATTTCATTTTCATTCTTCATTTAACTGATTTCATCGTTAACTGATTTCATCGTTAACTGATTTCATCTTCATTTAACTGATTTCATCGTTAACTGATTTCATCGTTAACTGATTTCATCTTCATTTAACTGATTTCATCGTTAACTGATTTCATCGTTAACTGATTTCATCTTCATTTAACTGATTTCATTTTCATTCTTCATTTAACTGATTTCATCGTTAACTGATTTCATCTTCATTTAATTGATTTCATCGTTAACTGATTTCATCGTTAACTGATTTCATCTTCATTTAATTGATTTCATCGTTAACTGATTTCATCGTTAACTGATTTCATCTTCATTTAACTGATTTCATCGTTAACTGATTTCATCGTTAACTGATTTCATCGTTAACTGATTTCATCTTCATTTAACTGATTTCATCGTTAACTGATTTCATCGTTAACTGATTTCATCTTCATTTAACTGATTTCATCGTTAACTGATTTCATCGTTAATTGATTTCATCGTTAACTGATTTCATTTTCATTCTTCATTTAACTGATTTCATCGTTAACTGATTTCATCGTTAACTGATTTCATCTTCATTTAACTGATTTCATCGTTAATTGATTTCATCGTTAACTGATTTCATCGTTAATTGATTTCATCGTTAACTGATTTCATCTTCATTTAACTGATTTCATCGTTAACTGATTTCATCTTCATTCTTCATTTAACTGATTTCATCTTTAACTGATTTCATCGTTAACTGATTTCATCTTCATTTAACTGATTTCATCGTTAATTGATTTCATCGTTAACTGATTTCATCGTTAACTGATTTCATCTTCATTTAACTGATTTCATCGTTAACTGATTTCATCGTTAACTGATTTCATCGTTAACTGATTTCATCTTTAACTGATTTCATCTTTAACTGATTTCATCGTTAACTGATTTCATCGTTAACTGATTTCATCTTCATTTAACTGATTTCATCTTCATTTAACTGATTTCATCGTTAACTGATTTCATCGTTAACTGATTTCATCTTCATTTAATTGATTTCATCGTTAACTGATTTCATCGTTAACTGATTTCATCGTTAACTGATTTCATCTTCATTTAACTGATTTCATCGTTAACTGATTTCATCGTTAACTGATTTCATCGTTAACTGATTTCATCTTCATTTAACTGATTTCATCGTTAACTGATTTCATCGTTAACTGATTTCATCTTCATTTAACTGATTTCATCGTTAACTGATTTCATCGTTAATTGATTTCATCGTTAACTGATTTCATTTTCATTCTTCATTTAACTGATTTCATCGTTAACTGATTTCATCGTTAACTGATTTCATCTTCATTTAACTGATTTCATCGTTAACTGATTTCATCGTTAATTGATTTCATCGTTAACTGATTTCATCTTCATTTAACTGATTTCATCGTTAATTGATTTCATCGTTAACTGATTTCATCGTTAACTGATTTCATCGTTAACTGATTTCATCTTCATTCTTCATTTAACTGATTTCATCTTTAACTGATTTCATCGTTAACTGATTTCATCTTCATTTAACTGATTTCATCGTTAATTGATTTCATCGTTAACTGATTTCATCGTTAATTGATTTCATCGTTAACTGATTTCATCTTCATTTAACTGATTTCATCGTTAACTGATTTCATCTTCATTCTTCATTTAACTGATTTCATCTTTAACTGATTTCATCTTTAACTGATTTCATCGTTAACTGATTTCATCTTCATTTAACTGATTTCATCGTTAATTGATTTCATCGTTAACTGATTTCATCGTTAACTGATTTCATCTTCATTTAACTGATTTCATTTTCATTCTTCATTTAACTGATTTCATCGTTAACTGATTTCATCTTCATTTAACTGATTTCATCGTTAACTGATTTCATCGTTAACTGATTTCATCTTTAACTGATTTCATCGTTAACTGATTTCATCGTTAACTGATTTCATCTTCATTTAACTGATTTCATTGTTAACTGATTTCATCGTTAATTGATTTCATCGTTAACTGATTTCATCTTCATTTAACTGATTTCATCGTTAACTGATTTCATCGTTAACTGATTTCATCGTTAACTGATTTCATCTTTAACTGATTTCATCGTTAACTGATTTCATCGTTAACTGATTTCATCTTCATTTAACTGATTTCATTGTTAACTGATTTCATCGTTAACTGATTTCATCTTCATTTAATTGATTTCATCGTTAACTGATTTCATCTTCATTTAATTGATTTCATCGTTAACTGATTTCATCGTTAACTGATTTCATCGTTAACTGATTTCATCTTCATTTAACTGATTTCATCGTTAACTGATTTCATCGTTAACTGATTTCATCTTCATTTAACTGATTTCATCGTTAACTGATTTCATCGTTAACTGATTTCATCTTCATTTAACTGATTTCATTTTCATTCTTCATTTAACTGATTTCATCGTTAACTGATTTCATCTTCATTTAATTGATTTCATCGTTAACTGATTTCATCGTTAACTGATTTCATCGTTAACTGATTTCATCTTCATTTAACTGATTTCATCGTTAACTGATTTCATCGTTAACTGATTTCATCGTTAACTGATTTCATCGTTAACTGATTTCATCGTTAACTGATTTCATTTTCATTCTTCATTTAACTGATTTCATCGTTAACTGATTTCATCGTTAACTGATTTCATCTTCATTTAACTGATTTCATCGTTAATTGATTTCATCGTTAACTGATTTCATCGTTAATTGATTTCATCGTTAACTGATTTCATCTTCATTTAACTGATTTCATCGTTAACTGATTTCATCTTCATTCTTCATTTAACTGATTTCATCTTTAACTGATTTCATCGTTAACTGATTTCATCTTCATTTAACTGATTTCATCGTTAATTGATTTCATCGTTAACTGATTTCATCGTTAACTGATTTCATCTTCATTTAACTGATTTCATCGTTAACTGATTTCATCGTTAACTGATTTCATCTTTAACTGATTTCATCTTCATTTAACTGATTTCATCGTTAACTGATTTCATCGTTAACTGATTTCATCGTTAACTGATTTCATCTTCATTTAACTGATTTCATCTTCATTTAACTGATTTCATCGTTAACTGATTTCATCGTTAACTGATTTCATCTTCATTTAATTGATTTCATCGTTAACTGATTTCATCGTTAACTGATTTCATCGTTAACTGATTTCATCGTTAACTGATTTCATTTTCATTCTTCATTTAACTGATTTCATCGTTAACTGATTTCATCGTTAACTGATTTCATCTTCATTTAACTGATTTCATCGTTAACTGATTTCATCGTTAACTGATTTCATCTTCATTTAATTGATTTCATCGTTAACTGATTTCATCGTTAACTGATTTCATCGTTAACTGATTTCATCTTCATTTAACTGATTTCATCGTTAACTGATTTCATCCTTAACTGATTTCATCTTCATTTAACTGATTTCATCGTTAACTGATTTCATCGTTAACTGATTTCATCTTCATTTAACTGATTTCATCGTTAACTGATTTCATCGTTAACTGATTTCATCGTTAACTGATTTCATCGTTAACTGATTTCATCTTCATTTAACTGATTTCATTGTTAACTGATTTCATCGTTAACTGATTTCATCTTCATTTAACTGATTTCATCGTTAACTGATTTCATCGTTAACTGATTTCATCGTTAACTGATTTCATCTTCATTTAACTGATTTCATTTTCATTCTTCATTTAACTGATTTCATCGTTAACTGATTTCATCTTCATTTAACTGATTTCATCGTTAACTGATTTCATCGTTAACTGATTTCATCGTTAACTGATTTCATCGTTAACTGATTTCATCTTCATTTAACTGATTTCATCGTTAACTGATTTCATCGTTAACTGATTTCATCTTCATTTAACTGATTTCATTTTCATTCTTCATTTAACTGATTTCATCGTTAACTGATTTCATCTTCATTTAATTGATTTCATCGTTAACTGATTTCATCGTTAACTGATTTCATCGTTAACTGATTTCATTTTCATTCTTCATTTAACTGATTTCATCGTTAACTGATTTCATCGTTAACTGATTTCATCTTCATTTAACTGATTTCATCGTTAACTGATTTCATCGTTAACTGATTTCATCTTCATTTAACTGATTTCATCGTTAACTGATTTCATCGTTAACTGATTTCATCTTCATTTAACTGATTTCATCGTTAACTGATTTCATCGTTAATTGATTTCATCGTTAACTGATTTCATTTTCATTCTTCATTTAACTGATTTCATCGTTAACTGATTTCATCGTTAACTGATTTCATCTTCATTTAACTGATTTCATCGTTAATTGATTTCATCGTTAACTGATTTCATCGTTAATTGATTTCATCGTTAACTGATTTCATCTTCATTTAACTGATTTCATCGTTAACTGATTTCATCTTCATTCTTCATTTAACTGATTTCATCTTTAACTGATTTCATCGTTAACTGATTTCATCTTCATTTAACTGATTTCATCGTTAATTGATTTCATCGTTAACTGATTTCATCGTTAACTGATTTCATCGTTAATTGATTTCATCGTTAACTGATTTCATCTTCATTTAACTGATTTCATCGTTAACTGATTTCATCTTCATTCTTCATTTAACTGATTTCATCTTTAACTGATTTCATCGTTAACTGATTTCATCTTCATTTAACTGATTTCATCGTTAATTGATTTCATCGTTAACTGATTTCATCGTTAACTGATTTCATCGTTAACTGATTTCATCTTTAACTGATTTCATCTTCATTTAACTGATTTCATCGTTAACTGATTTCATCGTTAACTGATTTCATCTTCATTTAACTGATTTCATCTTCATTTAACTGATTTCATCGTTAACTGATTTCATCGTTAACTGATTTCATCTTCATTTAATTGATTTCATCGTTAACTGATTTCATCGTTAACTGATTTCATCGTTAACTGATTTCATCTTCATTTAACTGATTTCATCGTTAACTGATTTCATCGTTAACTGATTTCATCGTTAACTGATTTCATCTTCATTTAACTGATTTCATCGTTAACTGATTTCATCGTTAACTGATTTCATCTTCAATTAACTGATTTCATCGTTAACTGATTTCATCGTTAATTGATTTCATCGTTAACTGATTTCATTTTCATTCTTCATTTAACTGATTTCATCGTTAACTGATTTCATCGTTAACTGATTTCATCTTCATTTAACTGATTTCATCGTTAACTGATTTCATCGTTAATTGATTTCATCGTTAACTGATTTCATCTTCATTTAACTGATTTCATCGTTAATTGATTTCATCGTTAACTGATTTCATCGTTAACTGATTTCATCGTTAACTGATTTCATCTTCATTCTTCATTTAACTGATTTCATCTTTAACTGATTTCATCGTTAACTGATTTCATCTTCATTTAACTGATTTCATCGTTAATTGATTTCATCGTTAACTGATTTCATCGTTAATTGATTTCATCGTTAACTGATTTCATCTTCATTTAACTGATTTCATCGTTAACTGATTTCATCTTCATTCTTCATTTAACTGATTTCATCTTTAACTGATTTCATCGTTAACTGATTTCATCTTCATTTAACTGATTTCATCGTTAATTGATTTCATCGTTAACTGATTTCATCGTTAACTGATTTCATCTTCATTTAACTGATTTCATCGTTAACTGATTTCATCGTTAACTGATTTCATCGTTAATTGATTTCATCGTTAACTGATTTCATCTTCATTTAACTGATTTCATCGTTAATTGATTTCATCGTTAACTGATTTCATCATTAACTGATTTCATCGTTAACTGATTTCATCTTCATTCTTCATTTAACTGATTTCATCTTTAACTGATTTCATCGTTAACTGATTTCATCTTCATTTAACTGATTTCATCGTTAATTGATTTCATCGTTAACTGATTTCATCGTTAATTGATTTCATCGTTAACTGATTTCATCTTCATTTAACTGATTTCATCGTTAACTGATTTCATCTTCATTCTTCATTTAACTGATTTCATCTTTAACTGATTTCATCGTTAACTGATTTCATCTTCATTTAACTGATTTCATCGTTAATTGATTTCATCGTTAACTGATTTCATCGTTAACTGATTTCATCTTCATTTAACTGATTTCATCGTTAACTGATTTCATCGTTAACTGATTTCATCTTTAACTGATTTCATCTTCATTTAACTGATTTCATCGTTAACTGATTTCATCGTTAACTGATTTCATCGTTAACTGATTTCATCTTCATTTAACTGATTTCATCTTCATTTAACTGATTTCATCGTTAACTGATTTCATCGTTAATTGATTTCATCTTCATTTAATTGATTTCATCGTTAACTGATTTCATCGTTAACTGATTTCATCGTTAACTGATTTCATCTTCATTTAACTGATTTCATCGTTAACTGATTTCATCGTTAACTGATTTCATCGTTAACTGATTTCATCTTCATTTAACTGATTTCATCGTTAACTGATTTCATCGTTAACTGATTTCATCTTCATTTAACTGATTTCATCGTTAACTGATTTCATCGTTAATTGATTTCATCGTTAACTGATTTCATTTTCATTCTTCATTTAACTGATTTCATCGTTAACTGATTTCATCGTTAACTGATTTCATCTTCATTTAACTGATTTCATCGTTAACTGATTTCATCGTTAATTGATTTCATCGTTAACTGATTTCATCTTCATTCTTCATTTAACTGATTTCATCGTTAACTGATTTCATCTTCATTTAACTGATTTCATCGTTAACTGATTTCATCGTTAACTGATTTCATCGTTAACTGATTTCATCTTCATTTAACTGATTTCATCGTTAACTGATTTCATCTTCATTCTTCATTTAACTGATTTCATCTTTAACTGATTTCATCGTTAACTGATTTCATCTTCATTTAACTGATTTCATCGTTAACTGATTTCATCGTTAATTGATTTCATCGTTAACTGATTTCATCGTTAACTGATTTCATCTTCATTTAACTGATTTCATCGTTAACTGATTTCATCGTTAACTGATTTCATCTTTAACTGATTTCATCTTCATTTAACTGATTTCATCGTTAACTGATTTCATCGTTAACTGATTTCATCGTTAACTGATTTCATCTTCATTTAACTGATTTCATTGTTAACTGATTTCATCGTTAACTGATTTCATCTTCATTTAACTGATTTCATCGTTAACTGATTTCATCGTTAACTGATTTCATCGTTAACTGATTTCATCTTCATTTAACTGATTTCATTTTCATTCTTCATTTAACTGATTTCATCGTTAACTGATTTCATCTTCATTTAACTGATTTCATCGTTAACTGATTTCATCGTTAACTGATTTCATCGTTAACTGATTTCATCTTTAACTGATTTCATCGTTAACTGATTTCATCTTCATTTAACTGATTTCATCGTTAACTGATTTCATCTTCATTTAATTGATTTCATCGTTAACTGATTTCATCGTTAACTGATTTCATCGTTAACTGATTTCATCTTCATTTAACTGATTTCATCGTTAACTGATTTCATCGTTAACTGATTTCATCTTCATTTAACTGATTTCATTTTCATTCTTCATTTAACTGATTTCATCGTTAACTGATTTCATCTTCATTTAATTGATTTCATCGTTAACTGATTTCATCGTTAACTGATTTCATCTTCATTTAACTGATTTCATCGTTAACTGATTTCATCGTTAACTGATTTCATCTTCATTTAACTGATTTCATCGTTAACTGATTTCATCGTTAATTGATTTCATCGTTAACTGATTTCATTTTCATTCTTCATTTAACTGATTTCATCGTTAACTGATTTCATCGTTAACTGATTTCATCGTTAACTGATTTCATCGTTAACTGATTTCATCTTCATTTAACTGATTTCATTGTTAACTGATTTCATCGTTAATTGATTTCATCGTTAACTGATTTTATCTTCATTTAACTGATTTCATCGTTAACTGATTTCATCGTTAACTGATTTCATCGTTAACTGATTTCATCGTTAACTGATTTCATCGTTAACTGATTTCATCTTCATTTAACTGATTTCATTGTTAACTGATTTCATCGTTAACTGATTTCATCTTCATTTAATTGATTTCATCGTTAACTGATTTCATCTTCATTTAATTGATTTCATCGTTAACTGATTTCATCGTTAACTGATTTCATCGTTAACTGATTTCATCTTCATTTAACTGATTTCATCGTTAACTGATTTCATCGTTAACTGATTTCATCTTCATTTAACTGATTTCATCGTTAACTGATTTCATCGTTAACTGATTTCATCGTTAACTGATTTCATCTTTAACTGATTTCATCGTTAACTGATTTCATCTTCATTTAACTGATTTCATCGTTAACTGATTTCATCTTCATTTAATTGATTTCATCGTTAACTGATTTCATCGTTAACTGATTTCATCGTTAACTGATTTCATCTTCATTTAACTGATTTCATCGTTAACTGATTTCATCGTTAACTGATTTCATCTTCATTTAACTGATTTCATTTTCATTCTTCATTTAACTGATTTCATCGTTAACTGATTTCATCTTCATTTAATTGATTTCATCGTTAACTGATTTCATCGTTAACTGATTTCATCTTCATTTAACTGATTTCATCGTTAACTGATTTCATCGTTAACTGATTTCATCTTCATTTAACTGATTTCATCGTTAACTGATTTCATCGTTAATTGATTTCATCGTTAACTGATTTCATTTTCATTCTTCATTTAACTGATTTCATCGTTAACTGATTTCATCGTTAACTGATTTCATCGTTAACTGATTTCATCGTTAACTGATTTCATCGTTAACTGATTTCATCGTTAACTGATTTCATCTTCATTTAACTGATTTCATTGTTAACTGATTTCATCGTTAATTGATTTCATCGTTAACTGATTTCATCTTCATTTAACTGATTTCATCGTTAACTGATTTCATCGTTAACTGATTTCATCGTTAACTGATTTCATCGTTAACTGATTTCATCTTCATTTAACTGATTTCATTGTTAACTGATTTCATCGTTAACTGATTTCATCTTCATTTAATTGATTTCATCGTTAACTGATTTCATCTTCATTTAATTGATTTCATCGTTAACTGATTTCATCGTTAACTGATTTCATCGTTAACTGATTTCATCTTCATTTAACTGATTTCATCGTTAACTGATTTCATCGTTAACTGATTTCATCTTCATTTAACTGATTTCATCGTTAACTGATTTCATCGTTAACTGATTTCATCTTCATTTAACTGATTTCATCGTTAACTGATTTCATCGTTAACTGATTTCATCGTTAACTGATTTCATCTTCATTTAACTGATTTCATTGTTAACTGATTTCATCGTTAACTGATTTCATCTTCATTTAACTGATTTCATCGTTAACTGATTTCATCGTTAACTGATTTCATCGTTAACTGATTTCATCTTCATTTAACTGATTTCATTTTCATTCTTCATTTAACTGATTTCATCGTTAACTGATTTCATCTTCATTTAACTGATTTCATCGTTAACTGATTTCATCGTTAACTGATTTCATCGTTAACTGATTTCATCTTCATTTAACTGATTTCATCGTTAACTGATTTCATCTTCATTTAATTGATTTCATCGTTAACTGATTTCATCGTTAACTGATTTCATCGTTAACTGATTTCATCTTCATTTAACTGATTTCATCGTTAACTGATTTCATCGTTAACTGATTTCATCTTCATTTAACTGATTTCATTTTCATTCTTCATTTAACTGATTTCATCGTTAAGTGATTTCATCTTCATTTAATTGATTTCATCGTTAACTGATTTCATCGTTTACTGATTTCATCGTTAACTGATTTCATCTTCATTTAACTGATTTCATCGTTAACTGATTTCATCGTTAACTGATTTCATCGTTAACTGATTTCATCTTCATTTAACTGATTTCATCGTTAACTGATTTCATCTTCATTTAACTGATTTCATCGTTAACTGATTTCATCGTTAATTGATTTCATCGTTAACTGATTTCATTTTCATTCTTCATTTAACTGATTTCATCGTTAACTGATTTCATCGTTAACTGATTTCATCTTCATTTAACTGATTTCATCGTTAACTGATTTCATCGTTAATTGATTTCATCGTTAACTGATTTCATCTTCATTCTTCATTTAACTGATTTCATCGTTAACTGATTTCATCTTCATTTAACTGATTTCATCGTTAACTGATTTCATCGTTAACTGATTTCATCGTTAACTGATTTCATCTTCATTTAACTGATTTCATCGTTAACTGATTTCATCTTCATTCTTCATTTAACTGATTTCATCTTTAACTGATTTCATCGTTAACTGATTTCATCTTCATTTAACTGATTTCATCGTTAATTGATTTCATCGTTAACTGATTTCATCGTTAATTGATTTCATCGTTAACTGATTTCATCTTCATTTAACTGATTTCATCGTTAACTGATTTCATCTTCATTCTTCATTTAACTGATTTCATCTTTAACTGATTTCATCGTTAACTGATTTCATCTTCATTTAACTGATTTCATCGTTAATTGATTTCATCGTTAACTGATTTCATCGTTAATTGATTTCATCGTTAACTGATTTCATCTTCATTTAACTGATTTCATCGTTAACTGATTTCATCTTCATTCTTCATTTAACTGATTTCATCTTTAACTGATTTCATCGTTAACTGATTTCATCTTCATTTAACTGATTTCATCGTTAATTGATTTCATCGTTAACTGATTTCATCGTTAACTGATTTCATCTTCATTTAACTGATTTCATCGTTAACTGATTTCATCGTTAACTGATTTCATCTTTAACTGATTTCATCTTCATTTAACTGATTTCATCGTTAACTGATTTCATCGTTAACTGATTTCATCGTTAACTGATTTCATCTTCATTTAACTGATTTCATCTTCATTTAACTGATTTCATCGTTAACTGATTTCATCGTTAACTGATTTCATCTTCATTTAATTGATTTCATCGTTAACTGATTTCATCGTTAACTGATTTCATCGTTAACTGATTTCATCTTCATTTAACTGATTTCATCGTTAACTGATTTCATCGTTAACTGATTTCATCTTCATTTAACTGATTTCATCGTTAACTGATTTCATCGTTAATTGATTTCATCGTTAACTGATTTCATTTTCATTCTTCATTTAACTGATTTCATCGTTAACTGATTTCATCGTTAACTGATTTCATCTTCATTTAACTGATTTCATCGTTAACTGATTTCATCGTTAACTGATTTCATCTTCATTTAACTGATTTCATCGTTAACTGATTTCATCGTTAACTGATTTCATCGTTAACTGATTTCATCTTCATTTAACTGATTTCATCGTTAACTGATTTCATCGTTAATTGATTTCATCGTTAACTGATTTCATCTTCATTCTTCATTTAACTGATTTCATCGTTAACTGATTTCATCTTCATTTAACTGATTTCATCGTTAACTGATTTCATCGTTAACTGATTTCATCGTTAACTGATTTCATCTTCATTTAACTGATTTCATCGTTAACTGATTTCATCTTCATTCTTCATTTAACTGATTTCATCTTTAACTGATTTCATCGTTAACTGATTTCATCTTCATTTAACTGATTTCATCGTTAATTGATTTCATCGTTAACTGATTTCATCGTTAACTGATTTCATCTTCATTTAACTGATTTCATCGTTAACTGATTTCATCTTTAACTGATTTCATCTTCATTTAACTGATTTCATCGTTAACTGATTTCATCGTTAACTGATTTCATCGTTAACTGATTTCATCTTCATTTAACTGATTTCATTTTCATTCTTCATTTAACTGATTTCATCGTTAACTGATTTCATCTTTAACTGATTTCATCGTTAACTGATTTCATCTTCATTTAACTGATTTCATCGTTAACTGATTTCATCTTCATTTAATTGATTTCATCGTTAACTGATTTCATCGTTAACTGATTTCATCGTTAACTGATTTCATCTTCATTTAACTGATTTCATCGTTAACTGATTTCATCGTTAACTGATTTCATCTTCATTTAACTGATTTCATTTTCATTCTTCATTTAACTGATTTCATCGTTAACTGATTTCATCTTCATTTAATTGATTTCATCGTTAACTGATTTCATCGTTAACTGATTTCATCTTCATTTAACTGATTTCATCGTTAACTGATTTCATCGTTAACTGATTTCATCTTCATTTAACTGATTTCATCGTTAACTGATTTCATCGTTAATTGATTTCATCGTTAACTGATTTCATTTTCATTCTTCATTTAACTGATTTCATCGTTAACTGATTTCATCGTTAACTGATTTCATCTTCATTTAACTGATTTCATCGTTAACTGATTTCATCGTTAACTGATTTCATCTTCATTTAACTGATTTCATCGTTAACTGATTTCATCGTTAACTGATTTCATCGTTAACTGATTTCATCGTTAACTGATTTCATCTTCATTTAACTGATTTCATTGTTAACTGATTTCATCGTTAACTGATTTCATCTTCATTTAACTGATTTCATCGTTAACTGATTTCATCGTTAACTGATTTCATCGTTAACTGATTTCATCTTCATTTAACTGATTTCATTTTCATTCTTCATTTAACTGATTTCATCGTTAACTGATTTCATCTTCATTTAACTGATTTCATCGTTAACTGATTTCATCGTTAACTGATTTCATCTTCATTTAATTGATTTCATCGTTAACTGATTTCATCGTTAACTGATTTCATCGTTAACTGATTTCATCTTCATTTAACTGATTTCATCGTTAACTGATTTCATCGTTAACTGATTTCATCTTCATTTAACTGATTTCATTTTCATTCTTCATTTAACTGATTTCATCGTTAACTGATTTCATCTTCATTTAATTGATTTCATCGTTAACTGATTTCATCGTTAACTGATTTCATCGTTAACTGATTTCATCTTCATTTAACTGATTTCATCGTTAACTGATTTCATCGTTAACTGATTTCATCGTTAACTGATTTCATCTTCATTTAACTGATTTCATCGTTAACTGATTTCATCGTTAACTGATTTCATCTTCATTTAACTGATTTCATCGTTAACTGATTTCATCGTTAATTGATTTCATCGTTAACTGATTTCATTTTCATTCTTCATTTAACTGATTTCATCGTTAACTGATTTCATCGTTAACTGATTTCATCTTCATTTAACTGATTTCATCGTTAACTGATTTCATCGTTAACTGATTTCATCGTTAACTGATTTCATTTTCATTCTTCATTTAACTGATTTCATCGTTAACTGATTTCATCTTCATTTAATTGATTTCATCGTTAACTGATTTCATCGTTAACTGATTTCATCGTTAACTGATTTCATCTTCATTTAACTGATTTCATTTTCATTCTTCATTTAACTGATTTCATCGTTAACTGATTTCATCTTCATTTAACTGATTTCATCGTTAACTGATTTCATCGTTAACTGATTTCATCTTTAACTGATTTCATCGTTAACTGATTTCATCTTCATTTAACTGATTTCATCGTTAACTGATTTCATCTTCATTTAATTGATTTCATCGTTAACTGATTTCATCGTTAACTGATTTCATCGTTAACTGATTTCATCTTCATTTAACTGATTTCATCGTTAACTGATTTCATCGTTAACTGATTTCATCTTCATTTAACTGATTTCATTTTCATTCTTCATTTAACTGATTTCATCGTTAACTGATTTCATCTTCATTTAATTGATTTCATCGTTAACTGATTTCATCGTTAACTGATTTCATCGTTAACTGATTTCATCTTCATTTAACTGATTTCATCGTTAACTGATTTCATCGTTAACTGATTTCATCGTTAACTGATTTCATCTTCATTTAACTGATTTCATCGTTAACTGATTTCATCGTTAACTGATTTCATCTTCATTTAACTGATTTCATCGTTAACTGATTTCATCGTTAATTGATTTCATCGTTAACTGATTTCATTTTCATTCTTCATTTAACTGATTTCATCGTTAACTGATTTCATCGTTAACTGATTTCATCTTCATTTAACTGATTTCATCGTTAACTGATTTCATCGTTAATTGATTTCATCGTTAACTGATTTCATCTTCATTCTTCATTTAACTGATTTCATCGTTAACTGATTTCATCTTCATTTAACTGATTTCATCGTTAACTGATTTCATCGTTAACTGATTTCATCGTTAACTGATTTCATCTTCATTTAACTGATTTCATCGTTAACTGATTTCATCTTCATTCTTCATTTAACTGATTTCATCTTTAACTGATTTCATCGTTAACTGATTTCATCTTCATTTAACTGATTTCATCGTTAATTGATTTCATCGTTAACTGATTTCATCGTTAACTGATTTCATCGTTAACTGATTTCATCTTCATTTAACTGATTTCATCGTTAATTGATTTCATCGTTAACTGATTTCATCGTTAATTGATTTCATCGTTAACTGATTTCATCTTCATTTAACTGATTTCATCGTTAACTGATTTCATCTTCATTCTTCATTTAACTGATTTCATCTTTAACTGATTTCATCGTTAACTGATTTCATCTTCATTTAACTGATTTCATCGTTAATTGATTTCATCGTTAACTGATTTCATCGTTAATTGATTTCATCGTTAACTGATTTCATCTTCATTTAACTGATTTCATCGTTAACTGATTTCATCTTCATTCTTCATTTAACTGATTTCATCTTTAACTGATTTCATCGTTAACTGATTTCATCTTCATTTAACTGATTTCATCGTTAATTGATTTCATCGTTAACTGATTTCATCGTTAATTGATTTCATCGTTAACTGATTTCATCTTCATTTAACTGATTTCATCGTTAACTGATTTCATCTTCATTCTTCATTTAACTGATTTCATCTTTAACTGATTTCATCGTTAACTGATTTCATCTTCATTTAACTGATTTCATCGTTAATTGATTTCATCGTTAACTGATTTCATCGTTAACTGATTTCATCTTCATTTAACTGATTTCATCGTTAACTGATTTCATCGTTAACTGATTTCATCTTTAACTGATTTCATCTTCATTTAACTGATTTCATCTTCATTTAACTGATTTCATCGTTAACTGATTTCATCGTTAACTGATTTCATCTTCATTTAACTGATTTCATCTTCATTTAACTGATTTCATCGTTAACTGATTTCATCTTCATTTAACTGATTTCATCGTTAACTGATTTCATCGTTAACTGATTTCATCGTTAACTGATTTCATCTTCATTTAACTGATTTCATCATTAACTGATTTCATCTTCATTCTTCATTTAACTGATTTCATCTTTAACTGATTTCATCGTTAACTGATTTCATCTTCATTTAACTGATTTCATCGTTAACTGATTTCATCGTTAACTGATTTCATCGTTAACTGATTTCATCTTCATTTAACTGATTTCATCGTTAATTGATTTCATCGTTAACTGATTTCATCGTTAATTGATTTCATCGTTAACTGATTTCATCTTCATTTAACTGATTTCATCGTTAACTGATTTCATCTTCATTCTTCATTTAACTGATTTCATCTTTAACTGATTTCATCGTTAACTGATTTCATCTTCATTTAACTGATTTCATCGTTAACTGATTTCATCGTTAACTGATTTCATCGTTAATTGATTTCATCGTTAACTGATTTCATCTTCATTTAACTGATTTCATCGTTAACTGATTTCATCTTCATTCTTCATTTAACTGATTTCATCTTTAACTGATTTCATCGTTAACTGATTTCATCTTCATTTAACTGATTTCATCGTTAATTGATTTCATCGTTAACTGATTTCATCGTTAATTGATTTCATCGTTAACTGATTTCATCTTCATTTAACTGATTTCATCGTTAACTGATTTCATCTTCATTCTTCATTTAACTGATTTCATCTTTAACTGATTTCATCGTTAACTGATTTCATCTTCATTTAACTGATTTCATCGTTAATTGATTTCATCGTTAACTGATTTCATCGTTAACTGATTTCATCTTCATTTAACTGATTTCATCGTTAACTGATTTCATCGTTAACTGATTTCATCTTTAACTGATTTCATCTTCATTTAACTGATTTCATCGTTAACTGATTTCATCGTTAACTGATTTCATCTTCATTTAACTGATTTCATCTTCATTTAACTGATTTCATCGTTAACTGATTTCATCGTTAACTGATTTCATCTTCATTTAATTGATTTCATCGTTAACTGATTTCATCGTTAACTGATTTCATCGTTAACTGATTTCATCTTCATTTAACTGATTTCATCGTTAACTGATTTCATCGTTAACTGATTTCATCGTTAACTGATTTCATCTTCATTTAACTGATTTCATCGTTAACTGATTTCATCGTTAACTGATTTCATCTTCATTTAACTGATTTCATCGTTAACTGATTTCATCGTTAATTGATTTCATCGTTAACTGATTTCATTTTCATTCTTCATTTAACTGATTTCATCGTTAACTGATTTCATCGTTAACTGATTTCATCTTCATTTAACTGATTTCATCGTTAACTGATTTCATCGTTAATTGATTTCATCGTTAACTGATTTCATCTTCATTCTTCATTTAACTGATTTCATCGTTAACTGATTTCATCTTCATTTAACTGATTTCATCGTTAACTGATTTCATCGTTAACTGATTTCATCTTCATTTAACTGATTTCATCGTTAACTGATTTCATCGTTAACTGATTTCATCGTTAACTGATTTCATCTTCATTTAACTGATTTCATCGTTAACTGATTTCATCTTTAACTGATTTCATCGTTAACTGATTTCATCGTTAACTGATTTCATCTTTAACTGATTTCATCGTTAACTGATTTCATCGTTAACTGATTTCATCTTCATTTAACTGATTTCATTGTTAACTGATTTCATCGTTAATTGATTTCATCGTTAACTGATTTCATCTTCATTTAACTGATTTCATCGTTAACTGATTTCATCGTTAACTGATTTCATCGTTAACTGATTTCATCGTTAACTGATTTCATCTTCATTTAACTGATTTCATCATTAACTGATTTCATCTTCATTCTTCATTTAACTGATTTCATCTTTAACTGATTTCATCGTTAACTGATTTCATCTTCATTTAACTGATTTCATCGTTAATTGATTTCATCGTTAACTGATTTCATCGTTAACTGATTTCATCTTCATTTAACTGATTTCATCGTTAATTGATTTCATCGTTAACTGATTTCATCGTTAATTGATTTCATCGTTAACTGATTTCATCTTCATTTAACTGATTTCATCGTTAACTGATTTCATCTTCATTCTTCATTTAACTGATTTCATCTTTAACTGATTTCATCGTTAACTGATTTCATCTTCATTTAACTGATTTCATCGTTAATTGATTTCATCGTTAACTGATTTCATCGTTAATTGATTTCATCGTTAACTGATTTCATCTTCATTTAACTGATTTCATCGTTAACTGATTTCATCTTCATTCTTCATTTAACTGATTTCATCTTTAACTGATTTCATCGTTAACTGATTTCATCTTCATTTAACTGATTTCATCGTTAATTGATTTCATCGTTAACTGATTTCATCGTTAATTGATTTCATCGTTAACTGATTTCATCTTCATTTAACTGATTTCATCGTTAACTGATTTCATCTTCATTCTTCATTTAACTGATTTCATCTTTAACTGATTTCATCGTTAACTGATTTCATCTTCATTTAACTGATTTCATCGTTAATTGATTTCATCGTTAACTGATTTCATCGTTAACTGATTTCATCTTCATTTAACTGATTTCATCGTTAACTGATTTCATCGTTAACTGATTTCATCTTTAACTGATTTCATCTTCATTTAACTGATTTCATCGTTAACTGATTTCATCGTTAACTGATTTCATCGTTAACTGATTTCATCTTCATTTAACTGATTTCATCTTCATTTAACTGATTTCATCGTTAACTGATTTCATCGTTAACTGATTTCATCTTCATTTAATTGATTTCATCGTTAACTGATTTCATCGTTAACTGATTTCATCGTTAACTGATTTCATCTTCATTTAACTGATTTCATCGTTAACTGATTTCATCGTTAACTGATTTCATCGTTAACTGATTTCATCTTCATTTAACTGATTTCATCGTTAACTGATTTCATCGTTAACTGATTTCATCTTCATTTAACTGATTTCATCGTTAACTGATTTCATCGTTAATTGATTTCATCGTTAACTGATTTCATTTTCATTCTTCATTTAACTGATTTCATCGTTAACTGATTTCATCGTTAACTGATTTCATCTTCATTTAACTGATTTCATCGTTAACTGATTTCATCGTTAATTGATTTCATCGTTAACTGATTTCATCTTCATTCTTCATTTAACTGATTTCATCGTTAACTGATTTCATCTTCATTTAACTGATTTCATCGTTAACTGATTTCATCGTTAACTGATTTCATCGTTAACTGATTTCATCTTCATTTAACTGATTTCATCGTTAACTGATTTCATCGTTAACTGATTTCATCGTTAACTGATTTCATCGTTAACTGATTTCATCTTCATTTAACTGATTTCATTGTTAACTGATTTCATCGTTAATTGATTTCATCGTTAACTGATTTCATCTTCATTTAACTGATTTCATCGTTAACTGATTTCATCGTTAACTGATTTCATCGTTAACTGATTTCATCGTTAACTGATTTCATCTTCATTTAACTGATTTCATTGTTAACTGATTTCATCGTTAACTGATTTCATCTTCATTTAATTGATTTCATCGTTAACTGATTTCATCTTCATTTAATTGATTTCATCGTTAACTGATTTCATCGTTAACTGATTTCATCGTTAACTGATTTCATCTTCATTTAACTGATTTCATCGTTAACTGATTTCATCGTTAACTGATTTCATCTTCATTTAACTGATTTCATCGTTAACTGATTTCATCGTTAACTGATTTCATCGTTAACTGATTTCATCTTCATTTAACTGATTTCATCGTTAACTGATTTCATCGTTAACTGATTTCATCGTTAACTGATTTCATCGTTAACTGATTTCATCTTCATTTAACTGATTTCATTTTCATTCTTCATTTAACTGATTTCATCGTTAACTGATTTCATCTTCATTTAACTGATTTCATCGTTAACTGATTTCATCTTCATTTAATTGATTTCATCGTTAACTGATTTCATCGTTAACTGATTTCATCGTTAACTGATTTCATCTTCATTTAACTGATTTCATCGTTAACTGATTTCATCGTTAACTGATTTCATCGTTAACTGATTTCATCTTCATTTAACTGATTTCATCGTTAACTGATTTCATCGTTAACTGATTTCATCTTCATTTAACTGATTTCATCGTTAACTGATTTCATCGTTAATTGATTTCATCGTTAACTGATTTCATTTTCATTCTTCATTTAACTGATTTCATCGTTAACTGATTTCATCGTTAACTGATTTCATCTTCATTTAACTGATTTCATCGTTAACTGATTTCATCGTTAATTGATTTCATCGTTAACTGATTTCATCTTCATTCTTCATTTAACTGATTTCATCGTTAACTGATTTCATCTTCATTTAACTGATTTCATCGTTAACTGATTTCATCGTTAACTGATTTCATCGTTAACTGATTTCATCTTCATTTAACTGATTTCATCGTTAACTGATTTCATCTTCATTCTTCATTTAACTGATTTCATCTTTAACTGATTTCATCGTTAACTGATTTCATCTTCATTTAACTGATTTCATCGTTAATTGATTTCATCGTTAACTGATTTCATCGTTAACTGATTTCATCGTTAACTGATTTCATCTTCATTTAACTGATTTCATCGTTAATTGATTTCATCGTTAACTGATTTCATCGTTAATTGATTTCATCGTTAACTGATTTCATCTTCATTTAACTGATTTCATCGTTAACTGATTTCATCTTCATTCTTCATTTAACTGATTTCATCTTTAACTGATTTCATCGTTAACTGATTTCATCTTCATTTAACTGATTTCATCGTTAATTGATTTCATCGTTAACTGATTTCATCGTTAATTGATTTCATCGTTAACTGATTTCATCTTCATTTAACTGATTTCATCGTTAACTGATTTCATCTTCATTCTTCATTTAACTGATTTCATCTTTAACTGATTTCATCGTTAACTGATTTCATCTTCATTTAACTGATTTCATCGTTAACTGATTTCATCGTTAACTGATTTCATCTTCATTTAATTGATTTCATCGTTAACTGATTTCATCGTTAACTGATTTCATCGTTAACTGATTTCATCTTCATTTAACTGATTTCATCGTTAACTGATTTCATCGTTAACTGATTTCATCGTTAACTGATTTCATCTTCATTTAACTGATTTCATCGTTAACTGATTTCATCGTTAACTGATTTCATCTTCATTTAACTGATTTCATCGTTAACTGATTTCATCGTTAATTGATTTCATCGTTAACTGATTTCATTTTCATTCTTCATTTAACTGATTTCATCGTTAACTGATTTCATCGTTAACTGATTTCATCTTCATTTAACTGATTTCATCGTTAACTGATTTCATCGTTAATTGATTTCATCGTTAACTGATTTCATCTTCATTCTTCATTTAACTGATTTCATCGTTAACTGATTTCATCTTCATTTAACTGATTTCATCGTTAACTGATTTCATCGTTAACTGATTTCATCTTCATTTAACTGATTTCATCGTTAACTGATTTCATCTTCATTCTTCATTTAACTGATTTCATCTTTAACTGATTTCATCGTTAACTGATTTCATCTTCATTTAACTGATTTCATCGTTAATTGATTTCATCGTTAACTGATTTCATCGTTAACTGATTTCATCTTCATTTAACTGATTTCATCGTTAACTGATTTCATCGTTAACTGATTTCATCGTTAACTGATTTCATCTTCATTTAACTGATTTCATTTTCATTCTTCATTTAACTGATTTCATCGTTAACTGATTTCATCGTTAACTGATTTCATCGTTAACTGATTTCATCGTTAACTGATTTCATCGTTAACTGATTTCATCTTTAACTGATTTCATCGTTAACTGATTTCATCTTCATTTAACTGATTTCATCGTTAACTGATTTCATCTTCATTTAATTGATTTCATCGTTAACTGATTTCATCGTTAACTGATTTCATCTTCATTTAACTGATTTCATCGTTAACTGATTTCATCTTCATTTAACTGATTTCATCGTTAACTGATTTCATCTTCATTCTTCATTTAACTGATTTCATCTTTAACTGATTTCATCGTTAACTGATTTCATCTTCATTTAACTGATTTCATCGTTAATTGATTTCATCGTTAACTGATTTCATCGTTAACTGATTTCATCGTTAACTGATTTCATCTTCATTTAACTGATTTCATCGTTAATTGATTTCATCGTTAACTGATTTCATCGTTAATTGATTTCATCGTTAACTGATTTCATCTTCATTTAACTGATTTCATCGTTAACTGATTTCATCTTCATTCTTCATTTAACTGATTTCATCTTTAACTGATTTCATCGTTAACTGATTTCATCTTCATTTAACTGATTTCATCGTTAATTGATTTCATCGTTAACTGATTTCATCGTTAATTGATTTCATCGTTAACTGATTTCATCTTCATTTAACTGATTTCATCGTTAACTGATTTCATCTTCATTCTTCATTTAACTGATTTCATCTTTAACTGATTTCATCGTTAACTGATTTCATCTTCATTTAACTGATTTCATCGTTAACTGATTTCATCGTTAACTGATTTCATCTTCATTTAATTGATTTCATCGTTAACTGATTTCATCGTTAACTGATTTCATCGTTAACTGATTTCATCTTCATTTAACTGATTTCATCGTTAACTGATTTCATCGTTAACTGATTTCATCGTTAACTGATTTCATCTTCATTTAACTGATTTCATCGTTAACTGATTTCATCGTTAACTGATTTCATCTTCATTTAACTGATTTCATCGTTAACTGATTTCATCGTTAATTGATTTCATCGTTAACTGATTTCATTTTCATTCTTCATTTAACTGATTTCATCGTTAACTGATTTCATCGTTAACTGATTTCATCTTCATTTAACTGATTTCATCGTTAACTGATTTCATCGTTAATTGATTTCATCGTTAACTGATTTCATCTTCATTCTTCATTTAACTGATTTCATCGTTAACTGATTTCATCTTCATTTAACTGATTTCATCGTTAACTGATTTCATCGTTAACTGATTTCATCGTTAACTGATTTCATCTTCATTTAACTGATTTCATCGTTAACTGATTTCATCTTCATTCTTCATTTAACTGATTTCATCTTTAACTGATTTCATCGTTAACTGATTTCATCTTCATTTAACTGATTTCATCGTTAATTGATTTCATCGTTAACTGATTTCATCGTTAACTGATTTCATCTTCATTTAACTGATTTCATCGTTAACTGATTTCATCGTTAACTGATTTCATCGTTAACTGATTTCATCTTCATTTAACTGATTTCATTTTCATTCTTCATTTAACTGATTTCATCGTTAACTGATTTCATCTTCATTTAACTGATTTCATCGTTAACTGATTTCATCGTTAACTGATTTCATCGTTAACTGATTTCATCTTTAACTGATTTCATCGTTAACTGATTTCATCTTCATTTAACTGATTTCATCGTTAACTGATTTCATCTTCATTTAATTGATTTCATCGTTAACTGATTTCATCGTTAACTGATTTCATCGTTAACTGATTTCATCTTCATTTAACTGATTTCATCGTTAACTGATTTCATCGTTAACTGATTTCATCGTTAACTGATTTCATCTTTAACTGATTTCATCGTTAACTGATTTCATCTTCATTTAACTGATTTCATCGTTAACTGATTTCATCTTCATTTAATTGATTTCATCGTTAACTGATTTCATCGTTAACTGATTTCATCGTTAACTGATTTCATCTTCATTTAACTGATTTCATCGTTAACTGATTTCATCGTTAACTGATTTCATCTTCATTTAACTGATTTCATCGTTAACTGATTTCATCGTTAATTGATTTCATCGTTAACTGATTTCATCTTCATTCTTCATTTAACTGATTTCATCGTTAACTGATTTCATCTTCATTTAACTGATTTCATCGTTAACTGATTTCATCGTTAACTGATTTCATCGTTAACTGATTTCATCTTCATTTAACTGATTTCATCGTTAACTGATTTCATCTTCATTCTTCATTTAACTGATTTCATCTTTAACTGATTTCATCGTTAACTGATTTCATCTTCATTTAACTGATTTCATCGTTAATTGATTTCATCGTTAACTGATTTCATCGTTAACTGATTTCATCTTCATTTAACTGATTTCATCGTTAACTGATTTCATCGTTAACTGATTTCATCTTTAACTGATTTCATCTTCATTTAACTGATTTCATCGTTAACTGATTTCATCGTTAACTGATTTCATCGTTAACTGATTTCATCGTTAACTGATTTCATCGTTAACTGATTTCATCTTCATTTAACTGATTTCATCGTTAACTGATTTCATCGTTAACTGATTTCATCTTTAACTGATTTCATCTTCATTTAACTGATTTCATCGTTAACTGATTTCATCGTTAACTGATTTCATCGTTAACTGATTTCATCGTTAACTGATTTCATCTTCATTTAACTGATTTCATCGTTAACTGATTTCATCGTTAACTGATTTCATCTTCATTTAACTGATTTCATCGTTAACTGATTTCATCGTTAACTGATTTCATCGTTAATTGATTTCATCGTTAACTGATTTCATCTTCATTTAACTGATTTCATCGTTAACTGATTTCATCGTTAACTGATTTCATCTTTAACTGATTTCATCTTCATTTAACTGATTTCATCGTTAACTGATTTCATCGTTAACTGATTTCATCGTTAACTGATTTCATCGTTAACTGATTTCATCGTTAACTGATTTCATCTTCATTTAACTGATTTCATCGTTAACTGATTTCATCGTTAACTGATTTCATCTTCATTTAACTGATTTCATCGTTAACTGATTTCATCGTTAACTGATTTCATCGTTAACTGATTTCATCTTCATTTAACTGATTTCATTTTCATTCTTCATTTAACTGATTTCATCGTTAACTGATTTCATCTTCATTTAACTGATTTCATCGTTAACTGATTTCATCGTTAACTGATTTCATCGTTAACTGATTTCATCGTTAACTGATTTCATCGTTAACTGATTTCATCTTCATTTAACTGATTTCATCGTTAACTGATTTCATCTTCATTTAATTGATTTCATCGTTAACTGATTTCATCGTTAACTGATTTCATCGTTAACTGATTTCATCTTCATTTAACTGATTTCATCGTTAACTGATTTCATCGTTAACTGATTTCATCGTTAACTGATTTCATCTTCATTTAACTGATTTCATCTTCATTTAACTGATTTCATCGTTAACTGATTTCATCTTCATTTAATTGATTTCATCGTTAACTGATTTCATCGTTAACTGATTTCATCGTTAACTGATTTCATCTTCATTTAACTGATTTCATCGTTAACTGATTTCATCGTTAACTGATTTCATCTTCATTTAATTGATTTCATCGTTAACTGATTTCATCGTTAACTGATTTCATCGTTAACTGATTTCATCTTCATTTAACTGATTTCATCGTTAACTGATTTCATCGTTAACTGATTTCATCGTTAACTGATTTCATCTTCATTTAACTGATTTCATCGTTAACTGATTTCATCGTTAACTGATTTCATCTTCATTTAACTGATTTCATCGTTAACTGATTTCATCGTTAATTGATTTCATCGTTAACTGATTTCATTTTCATTCTTCATTTAACTGATTTCATCGTTAACTGATTTCATCGTTAACTGATTTCATCTTCATTTAACTGATTTCATCGTTAACTGATTTCATCGTTAATTGATTTCATCGTTAACTGATTTCATCTTCATTCTTCATTTAACTGATTTCATCGTTAACTGATTTCATCTTCATTTAACTGATTTCATCGTTAACTGATTTCATCGTTAACTGATTTCATCGTTAACTGATTTCATCTTCATTTAACTGATTTCATCGTTAACTGATTTCATCTTCATTCTTCATTTAACTGATTTCATCTTTAACTGATTTCATCGTTAACTGATTTCATCTTCATTTAACTGATTTCATCGTTAATTGATTTCATCGTTAACTGATTTCATCGTTAACTGATTTCATCTTCATTTAACTGATTTCATCGTTAACTGATTTCATCGTTAACTGATTTCATCTTTAACTGATTTCATCTTCATTTAACTGATTTCATCGTTAACTGATTTCATCGTTAACTGATTTCATCGTTAACTGATTTCATCTTCATTTAACTGATTTCATTGTTAACTGATTTCATCGTTAACTGATTTCATCTTCATTTAACTGATTTCATCGTTAACTGATTTCATCGTTAACTGATTTCATCGTTAACTGATTTCATATTCATTTAACTGATTTCATTTTCATTCTTCATTTAACTGATTTCATCGTTAACTGATTTCATCTTCATTTAACTGATTTCATCGTTAACTGATTTCATCGTTAACTGATTTCATCGTTAACTGATTTCATCTTTAACTGATTTCATCGTTAACTGATTTCATCTTCATTTAACTGATTTCATCGTTAACTGATTTCATCTTCATTTAATTGATTTCATCGTTAACTGATTTCATCGTTAACTGATTTCATCTTCATTTAACTGATTTCATCGTTAACTGATTTCATCGTTAACTGATTTCATCGTTAACTGATTTCATCTTTAACTGATTTCATCGTTAACTGATTTCATCTTCATTTAACTGATTTCATCGTTAACTGATTTCATCTTCATTTAATTGATTTCATCGTTAACTGATTTCATCGTTAACTGATTTCATCGTTAACTGATTTCATCTTCATTTAACTGATTTCATCGTTAACTGATTTCATCGTTAACTGATTTCATCTTCATTTAACTGATTTCATCGTTAACTGATTTCATCTTCATTTAATTGATTTCATCGTTAACTGATTTCATCGTTAACTGATTTCATCGTTAACTGATTTCATCTTCATTTAACTGATTTCATCGTTAACTGATTTCATCGTTAACTGATTCCATCGTTAACTGATTTCATCGTTAACTGATTTCATCTTCATTTAACTGATTTCATCGTTAACTGATTTCATCGTTAACTGATTTCATCGTTAACTGATTTCATCTTCATTTAACTGATTTCATTTTCATTCTTCATTTAACTGATTTCATCGTTAACTGATTTCATCTTCATTTAACTGATTTCATCGTTAACTGATTTCATCGTTAACTGATTTCATCTTTAACTGATTTCATCGTTAACTGATTTCATCTTCATTTAACTGATTTCATCGTTAACTGATTTCATCTTCATTTAATTGATTTCATCGTTAACTGATTTCATCGTTAACTGATTTCATCGTTAACTGATTTCATCTTCATTTAACTGATTTCATCGTTAACTGATTTCATCGTTAACTGATTTCATCTTCATTTAACTGATTTCATTTTCATTCTTCATTTAACTGATTTCATCGTTAACTGATTTCATCTTCATTTAACTGATTTCATTTTCATTCTTCATTTAACTGATTTCATCGTTAACTGATTTCATCTTCATTTAATTGATTTCATCGTTAACTGATTTCATCGTTAACTGATTTCATCTTCATTTAACTGATTTCATCGTTAACTGATTTCATCGTTAACTGATTTCATCGTTAACTGATTTCATCGTTAACTGATTTCATCTTCATTTAACTGATTTCATCGTTAACTGATTTCATCGTTAACTGATTTCATCTTCATTTAACTGATTTCATCGTTAACTGATTTCATCGTTAATTGATTTCATCGTTAACTGATTTCATTTTCATTCTTCATTTAACTGATTTCATCGTTAACTGATTTCATCGTTAACTGATTTCATCTTCATTTAACTGATTTCATCGTTAACTGATTTCATCGTTAATTGATTTCATCGTTAACTGATTTCATCTTCATTCTTCATTTAACTGATTTCATCGTTAACTGATTTCATCTTCATTTAACTGATTTCATCGTTAACTGATTTCATCGTTAACTGATTTCATCGTTAACTGATTTCATCTTCATTTAACTGATTTCATCGTTAACTGATTTCATCTTCATTCTTCATTTAACTGATTTCATCGTTAACTGATTTCATCTTTAACTGATTTCATCGTTAACTGATTTCATCGTTAACTGATTTCATCTTCATTTAACTGATTTCATCGTTAACTGATTTCATCGTTAACTGATTTCATCTTTAACTGATTTCATCGTTAACTGATTTCATCTTCATTTAACTGATTTCATCGTTAACTGATTTCATCTTCATTTAACTGATTTCATCGTTAACTGATTTCATCGTTAACTGATTTCATCGTTAACTGATTTCATCTTCATTTAACTGATTCCATCGTTAACTGATTTCATCGTTAACTGATTTCATCGTTAACTGATTTCATCTTCATTTAACTGATTTCATCGTTAACTGATTTCATCGTTAACTGATTTCATCTTTAACTGATTTCATCGTTAACTTATTTCATCTTCATTTAACTGATTTCATCGTTAACTGATTTCATCGTTAACTGATTTCATCGTTAACTGATTTCATCTTCATTTAACTGATTTCATCGTTAACTGATTTCATCGTTAACTGATTCCATCGTTAACTGATTTCATCGTTAACTGATTTCATCTTCATTTAACTGATTTCATCGTTAACTGATTTCATCTTCATTTAACTGATTTCATCGTTAACTGATTTCATCGTTAACTGATTTCATCGTTAACTGATTTCATCTTCATTTAACTGAT
This sequence comes from Semicossyphus pulcher, assembly GCF_022749685.1. Taxonomy (NCBI): domain Eukaryota; kingdom Metazoa; phylum Chordata; class Actinopteri; order Labriformes; family Labridae; genus Semicossyphus; species Semicossyphus pulcher. Next base: position 889,327 of record NW_027211709.1, on the reverse strand, counting down.
TTCATTTTCATTCTTCATTTAACTGATTTCATCGTTAACTGATTTCATCTTCATTTAACTGATTTCATCGTTAACTGATTTCATCTTCATTTAACTGATTTCATCGTTAACTGATTTCATCTTCATTTAATTGATTTCATCGTTAACTGATTTCATCGTTAACTGATTTCATCGTTAACTGATTTCATCTTCATTTAACTGATTTCATCGTTAACTGATTTCATCGTTAACTGATTCCATCGTTAACTGATTTCATCGTTAACTGATTTCATCTTCATTTAACTGATTTCATCGTTAACTGATTTCATCGTTAACTGATTTCATCTTCATTTAACTGATTTCATCGTTAACTGATTTCATCTTTAACTGATTTCATCGTTAACTGATTTCATCGTTAACTGATTTCATCTTCATTTAACTGATTTCATCGTTAACTGATTTCATCGTTAACTGATTTCATCGTTAACTGATTTCATCTTCATTTAACTGATTTCATCGTTAACTGATTTCATCGTTAACTGATTTCATCTTCATTTAACTGATTTCATCGTTAACTGATTTCATCGTTAACTGATTCCATCGTTAACTGATTTCATCTTTAACTGATTTCATCGTTAACTGATTTCATCTTCATTTAACTGATTTCATCGTTAACTGATTTCATCTTCATTCAACTGATTTCATCGTTAACTGATTTCGTCTTCATTTAACTGATTTCATCGTTAACTGATTTCATCTTTAACTGATTTCATCGTTAACTGATTTCATCTTCATTTAACTGATTTCATCGTTAACTGATTTCATCGTTAACTGATTTCATCGTTAACTGATTTCATCTTCATTTAACTGATTTCATCGTTAACTGATTTCATCTTCATTCAACTGATTTCATCGTTAACTGATTTCGTCTTCATTTAACTGATTTCATCGTTAACTGATTTCATCTTTAACTGATTTCATCGTTAACTGATTTCATCTTCATTTAACTGATTTCATCGTTAACTGATTTCATCGTTAACTGATTTCATCGTTAACTGATTTCATCTTCATTTAACTGATTTCATCGTTCACTGATTTCATCGTTAACTGATTTCATCTTCATTTAACTGATTTCATCGTTAACTGATTTCATCGTTAACTGATTTCATCGTTAACTGATTTCATCTTCATTTAACTGATTTCATCGTTAACTGATTTCATCTTCATTCAACTGATTTCATCGTTAACTGATTTCGTCTTCATTTAACTGATTTCATCGTTAACTGATTTCATCTTTAACTGATTTCATCGTTAACTGATTTCATCTTCATTTAACTGATTTCATCGTTAACTGATTTCATCGTTAACTGATTTCATCGTTAACTGATTTCATCTTCATTTAACTGATTCCATCGTTAACTGATTTCATCGTTAACTGATTTCATCTTCATTTAACTGATTTCATCGTTAACTTATTTCATCGTTAACTGATTCCATCGTTAACTGATTTCATCTTTAACTGATTTCATCGTTAACTGATTTCATCTTCATTTAACTGATTTCATCGTTAACTGATTTCATCTTCATTTAATTGATTTCATCGTTAACTGATTTCATCCTTAACTGATTTCATCTTCATTTAACTGATTTCATCGTTAACTGATTTCATCGTTAACTGATTTCATCTTCATTTAACTGATTTCATCGTTAACTGATTTCATCGTTAACTGATTTCATCTTCATTTAACTGATTTCATCGTTAACTGATTTCATCTTCATTTAACTGATTTCATCGTTAACTGATTTCATCGTTAACTGATTTCATCTTCATTTAACTGATTTCATCGTTAACTGATTTCATCGTTAACTGATTTCATCTTCATTTAACTGATTTCATCGTTAACTGATTTCATCGTTAACTGATTTCATCGTTAACTGATTTCATCTTTAACTGATTTCATCGTTAACTGATTTCATCTTCATTTAACTGATTTCATCGTTAACTGATTTCATCTTCATTTAACTGATTTCATCGTTAACTGATTTCATCGTTAACTGATTTCATCTTCATTTAACTGATTTCATCGTTAACTGATTTCATCGTTAACTGATTTCATCTTTAACTGATTTCATCGTTAACTGATTTCATCTTCATTTAACTGATTTCATCGTTAACTGATTTCATCGTTAACTGATTTCATCTTCATTTAACTGATTTCATCGTTAACTGATTTCATCTTTAACTGATTTCATCGTTAACTGATTTCATCTTCATTTAACTGATTTCATCGTTAACTGATTTCATCGTTAACTGATTTCATCTTCATTTAACTGATTTCATCTTCATTTAACTGATTTCATCGTTAACTGATTTCATCTTCATTTAACTGATTTCATCGTTAACTGATTTCATCGTTAACTGATTTCATCTTCATTTAACTGATTCCATCGTTAACTGATTTCATCGTTAACTGATTTCATCTTCATTTAACTGATTCCATCGTTAACTGATTTCATCGTTAACTGATTTCATCGTTAACTGATTTCATCTTCATTTAACTGATTTCATCTTCATTTAACTGATTTCATCGTTAACTGATTTCATCTTCATTTAACTGATTTCATCGTTAACTGATTTCATCGTTAACTGATTTCATCTTCATTTAACTGATTTCATCGTTAACTGATTTCATCGTTAACTGATTCCATCGTTAACTGATTTCATCTTCATTTAACTGATTTCATCGTTAACTGATTTCATCTTCATTTAACTGATTCCATCGTTAACTGATTCCATCGTTAACTGATTTCATCGTTAACTGATTTCATCTTCATTTAACTGATTTCATTTTCATTCTTCATTTAACTGATTTCATCGTTAACTGATTTCATCTTCATTTAACTGATTTCATCGTTAACTGATTTCATCGTTAACTGATTTCATGGTTAACTGTTTTCATCTTCATTTAACTGATTTCATCGTTAACTGATTTCATCGTTAACTGATTTCATCTTTAACTGATTTCATCGTTAACTGATTTCATCTTCATTTAACTGATTTCATCGTTAACTGATTTCATCTTCATTTAACTGATTCCATCGTTAACTGATTTCATCGTTAACTGATTTCATCGTTAACTGATTTCATCTTCATTTAACTGATTTCATCGTTAACTGATCTCATCGTTAACTGATTTCATCTTCATTTAACTGATTTCATCGTTAACTGATTTCATCTTCATTTAACTGATTTCATCGTTAACTGATTTCATCGTTAACTGATTTCATCTTCATTTAACTGATTTCATCGTTAACTGATTTCATCGTTAATTGATTTCATCGTTAACTGATTTCATCTTCATTCTTCATTTAACTGATTTCATCGTTAACTGATTTCATCTTCATTTAACTGATTTCATCGTTAACTGATTTCATCGTTAACTGATTTCATCGTTAACTGATTTCATCTTCATTTAACTGATTTCATCGTTAACTGATTTCATCTTCATTCTTCATTTAACTGATTTCATCTTTAACTGATTTCATCGTTAACTGATTTCATCTTCATTTAACTGATTTCATCGTTAATTGATTTCATCGTTAACTGATTTCATCGTTAACTGATTTCATCTTCATTTAACTGATTTCATCGTTAACTGATTTCATCGTTAACTGATTTCATCGTTAACTGATTTCATCTTCATTTAACTGATTTCATCGTTAACTGATTTCATCGTTAATTGATTTCATCGTTAACTGATTTCATTTTCATTCTTCATTTAACTGATTTCATCGTTAACTGATTTCATCGTTAACTGATTTCATCTTCATTTAACTGATTTCATCGTTAACTGATTTCATCGTTAACTGATTTCATCTTCATTTAACTGATTTCATCGTTAACTGATTTCATCGTTAATTGATTTCATCGTTAACTGATTTCATTTTCATTCTTCATTTAACTGATTTCATCGTTAACTGATTTCATCGTTAACTGATTTCATCTTCATTTAACTGATTTCATCGTTAACTGATTTCATCGTTAATTGATTTCATCGTTAACTGATTTCATCTTCATTCTTCATTTAACTGATTTCATCGTTAACTGATTTCATCTTCATTTAACTGATTTCATCGTTAACTGATTTCATCTTCATTTAACTGATTTCATCGTTAACTGATTTCATCGTTAACTGATTTCATCGTTAACTGATTTCATCGTTAACTGATTTCATCTTCATTTAACTGATTTCATTGTTAACTGATTTCATCGTTAACTGATTTCATCTTCATTTAACTGATTTCATCGTTAACTGATTTCATCGTTAACTGATTTCATCGTTAACTGATTTCATCTTCATTTAACTGATTTCATTTTCATTCTTCATTTAACTGATTTCATCGTTAACTGATTTCATCGTTAACTGATTTCATCGTTAACTGATTTCATCTTTAACTGATTTCATCGTTAACTGATTTCATCTTCATTTAACTGATTTCATCGTTAACTGATTTCATCTTCATTTAATTGATTTCATCGTTAACTGATTTCATCGTTAACTGATTTCATCGTTAACTGATTTCATCTTCATTTAACTGATTTCATCGTTAACTGATTTCATCGTTAACTGATTTCATCTTCATTTAACTGATTTCATTTTCATTCTTCATTTAACTGATTTCATCGTTAACTGATTTCATCTTCATTTAATTGATTTCATCGTTAACTGATTTCATCGTTAACTGATTTCATCGTTAACTGATTTCATCTTCATTTAACTGATTTCATCGTTAACTGATTTCATCGTTAACTGATTTCATCTTCATTTAACTGATTTCATCGTTAACTGATTTCATCGTTAACTGATTTCATCTTCATTTAACTGATTTCATCGTTAACTGATTTCATCGTTAATTGATTTCATCGTTAACTGATTTCATTTTCATTCTTCATTTAACTGATTTCATCGTTAACTGATTTCATCGTTAACTGATTTCATCGTTAATTGATTTCATCGTTAACTGATTTCATCTTCATTCTTCATTTAACTGATTTCATCGTTAACTGATTTCATCTTCATTTAACTGATTTCATCGTTAACTGATTTCATCGTTAACTGATTTCATCGTTAACTGATTTCATCTTCATTTAACTGATTTCATCGTTAACTGATTTCATCTTCATTCTTCATTTAACTGATTTCATCTTTAACTGATTTCATCGTTAACTGATTTCATCTTCATTTAACTGATTTCATCGTTAATTGATTTCATCGTTAACTGATTTCATCTTCATTTAACTGATTTCATCGTTAACTGATTTCATCTTCATTCTTCATTTAACTGATTTCATCGTTAACTGATTTCATCGTTAACTGATTTCATCGTTAACTGATTTCATCTTCATTCTTCATTTAACTGATTTCATCTTTAACTGATTTCATCGTTAACTGATTTCATCGTTAACTGATTTCATCTTCATTTAACTGATTTCATCTTCATTTAACTGATTTCATCGTTAACTGATTTCATCGTTAACTGATTTCATCTTCATTTAATTGATTTCATCGTTAACTGATTTCATCGTTAACTGATTTCATCGTTAACTGATTTCATCTTCATTTAACTGATTTCATCGTTAACTGATTTCATCTTCATTTAACTGATTTCATCGTTAACTGATTTCATCGTTAACTGATTTCATCGTTAACTGATTTCATCTTCATTTAACTGATTTCATCGTTAACTGATTTCATCGTTAACTGATTTCATCTTCATTTAACTGATTTCATCGTTAACTGATTTCATCGTTAACTGATTCCATCGTTAACTGATTTCATCTTTAACTGATTTCATCGTTAACTGATTTCATCTTCATTTAACTGATTTCATCGTTAACTGATTTCATCTTCATTCAACTGATTTCATCGTTAACTGATTTCGTCTTCATTTAACTGATTTCATCGTTAACTGATTTCATCTTTAACTGATTTCATCGTTAACTGATTTCATCTTCATTTAACTGATTTCATCGTTAACTGATTTCATCGTTAACTGATTTCATCGTTAACTGATTTCATCTTCATTTAACTGATTTCATCGTTAACTGATTTCATCTTCATTCAACTGATTTCATCGTTAACTGATTTCGTCTTCATTTAACTGATTTCATCGTTAACTGATTTCATCTTTAACTGATTTCATCGTTAACTGATTTCATCTTCATTTAACTGATTTCATCGTTAACTGATTTCATCGTTAACTGATTTCATCGTTAACTGATTTCATCTTCATTTAACTGATTTCATCGTTCACTGATTTCATCGTTAACTGATTTCATCTTCATTTAACTGATTTCATCGTTAACTGATTTCATCGTTAACTGATTTCATCGTTAACTGATTTCATCGTTAACTGATTTCATCTTCATTTAACTGATTTCATCGTTAACTGATTTCATCTTCATTCAACTGATTTCATCGTTAACTGATTTCGTCTTCATTTAACTGATTTCATCGTTAACTGATTTCATCTTTAACTGATTTCATCGTTAACTGATTTCATCTTCATTTAACTGATTTCATCGTTAACTGATTTCATCGTTAACTGATTTCATCGTTAACTGATTTCATCTTCATTTAACTGATTCCATCGTTAACTGATTTCATCGTTAACTGATTTCATCTTCATTTAACTGATTTCATCGTTAACTTATTTCATCGTTAACTGATTCCATCGTTAACTGATTTCATCTTTAACTGATTTCATCGTTAACTGATTTCATCTTCATTTAACTGATTTCATCGTTAACTGATTTCATCTTCATTTAATTGATTTCATCGTTAACTGATTTCATCCTTAACTGATTTCATCTTCATTTAACTGATTTCATCGTTAACTGATTTCATCGTTAACTGATTTCATCTTCATTTAACTGATTTCATCGTTAACTGATTTCATCGTTAACTGATTTCATCTTCATTTAACTGATTTCATCGTTAACTGATTTCATCTTCATTTAACTGATTTCATCGTTAACTGATTTCATCGTTAACTGATTTCATCTTCATTTAACTGATTTCATCGTTAACTGATTTCATCGTTAACTGATTTCATCTTCATTTAACTGATTTCATCGTTAACTGATTTCATCGTTAACTGATTTCATCGTTAACTGATTTCATCTTTAACTGATTTCATCGTTAACTGATTTCATCTTCATTTAACTGATTTCATCGTTAACTGATTTCATCTTCATTTAACTGATTTCATCGTTAACTGATTTCATCGTTAACTGATTTCATCTTCATTTAACTGATTTCATCGTTAACTGATTTCATCGTTAACTGATTTCATCTTTAACTGATTTCATCGTTAACTGATTTCATCTTCATTTAACTGATTTCATCGTTAACTGATTTCATCGTTAACTGATTTCATCTTCATTTAACTGATTTCATCGTTAACTGATTTCATCTTTAACTGATTTCATCGTTAACTGATTTCATCTTCATTTAACTGATTTCATCGTTAACTGATTTCATCGTTAACTGATTTCATCTTCATTTAACTGATTTCATCTTCATTTAACTGATTTCATCGTTAACTGATTTCATCTTCATTTAACTGATTTCATCGTTAACTGATTTCATCGTTAACTGATTTCATCTTCATTTAACTGATTCCATCGTTAACTGATTTCATCGTTAACTGATTTCATCTTCATTTAACTGATTCCATCGTTAACTGATTTCATCGTTAACTGATTTCATCGTTAACTGATTTCATCTTCATTTAACTGATTTCATCTTCATTTAACTGATTTCATCGTTAACTGATTTCATCTTCATTTAACTGATTTCATCGTTAACTGATTTCATCGTTAACTGATTTCATCTTCATTTAACTGATTTCATCGTTAACTGATTTCATCGTTAACTGATTCCATCGTTAACTGATTTCATCTTCATTTAACTGATTTCATCGTTAACTGATTTCATCTTCATTTAACTGATTCCATCGTTAACTGATTCCATCGTTAACTGATTTCATCGTTAACTGATTTCATCTTCATTTAACTGATTTCATTTTCATTCTTCATTTAACTGATTTCATCGTTAACTGATTTCATCTTCATTTAACTGATTTCATCGTTAACTGATTTCATCGTTAACTGATTTCATGGTTAACTGTTTTCATCTTCATTTAACTGATTTCATCGTTAACTGATTTCATCGTTAACTGATTTCATCTTTAACTGATTTCATCGTTAACTGATTTCATCTTCATTTAACTGATTTCATCGTTAACTGATTTCATCTTCATTTAACTGATTCCATCGTTAACTGATTTCATCGTTAACTGATTTCATCGTTAACTGATTTCATCTTCATTTAACTGATTTCATCGTTAACTGATCTCATCGTTAACTGATTTCATCTTCATTTAACTGATTTCATCGTTAACTGATTTCATCTTCATTTAACTGATTTCATCGTTAACTGATTTCATCGTTAACTGATTTCATCTTCATTTAACTGATTTCATCGTTAACTGATTTCATCGTTAATTGATTTCATCGTTAACTGATTTCATCTTCATTCTTCATTTAACTGATTTCATCGTTAACTGATTTCATCTTCATTTAACTGATTTCATCGTTAACTGATTTCATCGTTAACTGATTTCATCGTTAACTGATTTCATCTTCATTTAACTGATTTCATCGTTAACTGATTTCATCTTCATTCTTCATTTAACTGATTTCATCTTTAACTGATTTCATCGTTAACTGATTTCATCTTCATTTAACTGATTTCATCGTTAATTGATTTCATCGTTAACTGATTTCATCGTTAACTGATTTCATCTTCATTTAACTGATTTCATCGTTAACTGATTTCATCGTTAACTGATTTCATCTTTAACTGATTTCATCTTCATTTAACTGATTTCATCGTTAACTGATTTCATCGTTAACTGATTTCATCGTTAACTGATTTCATCTTCATTTAACTGATTTCATCGTTAACTGATTTCATCGTTAATTGATTTCATCGTTAACTGATTTCATTTTCATTCTTCATTTAACTGATTTCATCGTTAACTGATTTCATCGTTAACTGATTTCATCTTCATTTAACTGATTTCATCGTTAACTGATTTCATCGTTAACTGATTTCATCTTCATTTAACTGATTTCATCGTTAACTGATTTCATCGTTAATTGATTTCATCGTTAACTGATTTCATTTTCATTCTTCATTTAACTGATTTCATCGTTAACTGATTTCATCGTTAACTGATTTCATCTTCATTTAACTGATTTCATCGTTAACTGATTTCATCGTTAATTGATTTCATCGTTAACTGATTTCATCTTCATTCTTCATTTAACTGATTTCATCGTTAACTGATTTCATCTTCATTTAACTGATTTCATCGTTAACTGATTTCATCTTCATTTAACTGATTTCATCGTTAACTGATTTCATCGTTAACTGATTTCATCGTTAACTGATTTCATCTTCATTTAACTGATTTCATTGTTAACTGATTTCATCGTTAACTGATTTCATCTTCATTTAACTGATTTCATCGTTAACTGATTTCATCGTTAACTGATTTCATCGTTAACTGATTTCATCTTCATTTAACTGATTTCATTTTCATTCTTCATTTAACTGATTTCATCGTTAACTGATTTCATCGTTAACTGATTTCATCGTTAACTGATTTCATCGTTAACTGATTTCATCTTTAACTGATTTCATCGTTAACTGATTTCATCTTCATTTAACTGATTTCATCGTTAACTGATTTCATCTTCATTTAATTGATTTCATCGTTAACTGATTTCATCGTTAACTGATTTCATCGTTAACTGATTTCATCTTCATTTAACTGATTTCATCGTTAACTGATTTCATCGTTAACTGATTTCATCTTCATTTAACTGATTTCATTTTCATTCTTCATTTAACTGATTTCATCGTTAACTGATTTCATCTTCATTTAATTGATTTCATCGTTAACTGATTTCATCGTTAACTGATTTCATCGTTAACTGATTTCATCTTCATTTAACTGATTTCATCGTTAACTGATTTCATCGTTAACTGATTTCATCGTTAACTGATTTCATCTTCATTTAACTGATTTCATCGTTAACTGATTTCATCGTTAATTGATTTCATCGTTAACTGATTTCATTTTCATTCTTCATTTAACTGATTTCATCGTTAACTGATTTCATCGTTAACTGATTTCATCTTCATTTAACTGATTTCATCGTTAACTGATTTCATCGTTAATTGATTTCATCGTTAACTGATTTCATCTTCATTCTTCATTTAACTGATTTCATCGTTAACTGATTTCATCTTCATTTAACTGATTTCATCGTTAACTGATTTCATCGTTAACTGATTTCATCGTTAACTGATTTCATCTTCATTTAACTGATTTCATCGTTAACTGATTTCATCTTCATTCTTCATTTAACTGATTTCATCTTTAACTGATTTCATCGTTAACTGATTTCATCTTCATTTAACTGATTTCATCGTTAATTGATTTCATCGTTAACTGATTTCATCTTCATTTAACTGATTTCATCGTTAACTGATTTCATCTTCATTCTTCATTTAACTGATTTCATCGTTAACTGATTTCATCGTTAACTGATTTCATCGTTAACTGATTTCATCTTCATTCTTCATTTAACTGATTTCATCTTTAACTGATTTCATCGTTAACTGATTTCATCGTTAACTGATTTCATCTTCATTTAACTGATTTCATCTTCATTTAACTGATTTCATCGTTAACTGATTTCATCGTTAACTGATTTCATCTTCATTTAATTGATTTCATCGTTAACTGATTTCATCGTTAACTGATTTCATCGTTAACTGATTTCATCTTCATTTAACTGATTTCATCGTTAACTGATTTCATCGTTAACTGATTTCATCGTTAACTGATTTCATCTTCATTTAACTGATTTCATCGTTAACTGATTTCATCGTTAACTGATTTCATCTTCATTTAACTGATTTCATCGTTAACTGATTTCATCGTTAATTGATTTCATCGTTAACTGATTTCATTTTCATTCTTCATTTAACTGATTTCATCGTTAACTGATTTCATCGTTAACTGATTTCATCTTCATTTAACTGATTTCATCGTTAACTGATTTCATCGTTAATTGATTTCATCGTTAACTGATTTCATCTTCATTCTTCATTTAACTGATTTCATCGTTAACTGATTTCATCTTCATTTAACTGATTTCATCGTTAACTGATTTCATCGTTAACTGATTTCATCGTTAACTGATTTCATCTTCATTTAACTGATTTCATCGTTAACTGATTTCATCTTCATTCTTCATTTAACTGATTTCATCTTTAACTGATTTCATCGTTAACTGATTTCATCTTCATTTAACTGATTTCATCGTTAATTGATTTCATCGTTAACTGATTTCATCGTTAACTGATTTCATCTTCATTTAACTGATTTCATCGTTAACTGATTTCATCGTTAACTGATTTCATCGTTAACTGATTTCATCGTTAACTGATTTCATCGTTAACTGATTTCATCTTCATTTAACTGATTTCATCGTTAACTGATTTCATCGTTAACTGATTTCATCTTCATTTAATTGATTTCATCGTTAACTGATTTCATCGTTAACTGATTTCATCGTTAACTGATTTCATCTTCATTTAACTGATTTCATCGTTAACTGATTTCATCGTTAACTGATTTCATCTTCATTTAATTGATTTCATCGTTAACTGATTTCATCGTTAACTGATTTCATCGTTAACTGATTTCATCTTCATTTAACTGATTTCATCGTTAACTGATTTCATCGTTAACTGATTTCATCGTTAACTGATTTCATCTTCATTTAACTGATTTCATCGTTAACTGATTTCATCGTTAACTGATTTCATCTTCATTTAACTGATTTCATCGTTAACTGATTTCATCGTTAATTGATTTCATCGTTAACTGATTTCATTTTCATTCTTCATTTAACTGATTTCATCGTTAACTGATTTCATCGTTAACTGATTTCATCTTCATTTAACTGATTTCATCGTTAACTGATTTCATCGTTAATTGATTTCATCGTTAACTGATTTCATCTTCATTCTTCATTTAACTGATTTCATCGTTAACTGATTTCATCTTCATTTAACTGATTTCATCGTTAACTGATTTCATCTTCATTCTTCATTTAACTGATTTCATCTTTAACTGATTTCATCGTTAACTGATTTCATCTTCATTTAACTGATTTCATCGTTAATTGATTTCATCGTTAACTGATTTCATCGTTAACTGATTTCATCTTCATTTAACTGATTTCATCGTTAACTGATTTCATCGTTAACTGATTTCATCTTTAACTGATTTCATCTTCATTTAACTGATTTCATCGTTAACTGATTTCATCGTTAACTGATTTCATCGTTAACTGATTTCATCTTCATTTAACTGATTTCATTGTTAACTGATTTCATCGTTAACTGATTTCATCTTCATTTAACTGATTTCATCGTTAACTGATTTCATCGTTAACTGATTTCATCGTTAACTGATTTCATCTTCATTTAACTGATTTCATTTTCATTCTTCATTTAACTGATTTCATCGTTAACTGATTTCATCTTCATTTAACTGATTTCATCGTTAACTGATTTCATCGTTAACTGATTTCATCGTTAACTGATTTCATCTTTAACTGATTTCATCGTTAACTGATTTCATCTTCATTTAACTGATTTCATCGTTAACTGATTTCATCTTCATTTAATTGATTTCATCGTTAACTGATTTCATCGTTAACTGATTTCATCGTTAACTGATTTCATCTTCATTTAACTGATTTCATCGTTAACTGATTTCATCGTTAACTGATTTCATCGTTAACTGATTTCATCTTTAACTGATTTCATCGTTAACTGATTTCATCTTCATTTAACTGATTTCATCGTTAACTGATTTCATCTTCATTTAATTGATTTCATCGTTAACTGATTTCATCGTTAACTGATTTCATCGTTAACTGATTTCATCTTCATTTAACTGATTTCATCGTTAACTGATTTCATCGTTAACTGATTTCATCTTCATTTAACTGATTTCATCGTTAACTGATTTCATCGTTAATTGATTTCATCGTTAACTGATTTCATCTTCATTTAACTGATTTCATCGTTAACTGATTTCATCGTTAACTGATTTCATCTTTAACTGATTTCATCTTCATTTAACTGATTTCATCGTTAACTGATTTCATCGTTAACTGATTTCATCTTCATTTAATTGATTTCATCGTTAACTGATTTCATCGTTAACTGATTTCATCGTTAACTGATTTCATCTTCATTTAACTGATTTCATCGTTAACTGATTTCATCGTTAACTGATTTCATCGTTAACTGATTTCATCTTCATTTAACTGATTTCATCGTTAACTGATTTCATCTTCATTTAACTGATTTCATCGTTAACTGATTTCATCGTTAATTGATTTCATCGTTAACTGATTTCATTTTCATTCTTCATTTAACTGATTTCATCGTTAACTGATTTCATCGTTAACTGATTTCATCTTCATTTAACTGATTTCATCGTTAACTGATTTCATCGTTAATTGATTTCATCGTTAACTGATTTCATCTTCATTCTTCATTTAACTGATTTCATCGTTAACTGATTTCATCTTCATTTAACTGATTTCATCGTTAACTGATTTCATCGTTAACTGATTTCATCGTTAACTGATTTCATCTTCATTTAACTGATTTCATCGTTAACTGATTTCATCTTCATTCTTCATTTAACTGATTTCATCTTTAACTGATTTCATCGTTAACTGATTTCATCTTCATTTAACTGATTTCATCGTTAATTGATTTCATCGTTAACTGATTTCATCGTTAACTGATTTCATCTTCATTTAACTGATTTCATCGTTAACTGATTTCATCGTTAACTGATTTCATCTTTAACTGATTTCATCTTCATTTAACTGATTTCATCGTTAACTGATTTCATCGTTAACTGATTTCATCGTTAACTGATTTCATCGTTAACTGATTTCATCTTCATTTAACTGATTTCATTGTTAACTGATTTCATCGTTAACTGATTTCATCTTCATTTAACTGATTTCATCGTTAACTGATTTCATCGTTAACTGATTTCATCGTTAACTGATTTCATCTTCATTTAACTGATTTCATTTTCATTCTTCATTTAACTGATTTCATCGTTAACTGATTTCATCTTCATTTAACTGATTTCATCGTTAACTGATTTCATCGTTAACTGATTTCATCTTTAACTGATTTCATCGTTAACTGATTTCATCTTCATTTAACTGATTTCATCGTTAACTGATTTCATCTTCATTTAATTGATTTCATCGTTAACTGATTTCATCGTTAACTGATTTCATCGTTAACTGATTTCATCGTTAACTGATTTCATCTTCATTTAACTGATTTCATCGTTAACTGATTTCATCGTTAACTGATTTCATCTTCATTTAACTGATTTCATTTTCATTCTTCATTTAACTGATTTCATCGTTAACTGATTTCATCTTCATTTAACTGATTTCATTTTCATTCTTCATTTAACTGATTTCATCGTTAACTGATTTCATCTTCATTTAATTGATTTCATCGTTAACTGATTTCATCGTTAACTGATTTCATCGTTAACTGATTTCATCTTCATTTAACTGATTTCATCGTTAACTGATTTCATCGTTAACTGATTTCATCGTTAACTGATTTCATCTTCATTTAACTGATTTCATCGTTAACTGATTTCATCGTTAACTGATTTCATCTTCATTTAACTGATTTCATCGTTAACTGATTTCATCGTTAATTGATTTCATCGTTAACTGATTTCATTTTCATTCTTCATTTAACTGATTTCATCGTTAACTGATTTCATCGTTAACTGATTTCATCTTCATTTAACTGATTTCATCGTTAACTGATTTCATCGTTAATTGATTTCATCGTTAACTGATTTCATCTTCATTCTTCATTTAACTGATTTCATCGTTAACTGATTTCATCTTCATTTAACTGATTTCATCGTTAACTGATTTCATCGTTAACTGATTTCATCTTCATTTAACTGATTTCATCGTTAACTGATTTCATCTTCATTCTTCATTTAACTGATTTCATCGTTAACTGATTTCATCTTTAACTGATTTCATCGTTAACTGATTTCATCTTCATTTAACTGATTTCATCGTTAACTGATTTCATCGTTAACTGATTTCATCGTTAACTGATTTCATCTTCATTTAACTGATTCCATCGTTAACTGATTTCATCGTTAACTGATTTCATCGTTAACTGATTTCATCTTCATTTAACTGATTTCATCGTTAACTGATTTCATCGTTAACTGATTTCATCTTTAACTGATTTCATCGTTAACTTATTTCATCTTCATTTAACTGATTTCATCGTTAACTGATTTCATCGTTAACTGATTTCATCGTTAACTGATTTCATCTTCATTTAACTGATTTCATCGTTAACTGATTTCATCGTTAACTGATTCCATCGTTAACTGATTTCATCGTTAACTGATTTCATCTTCATTTAACTGATTTCATCGTTAACTGATTTCATCGTTAACTGATTTCATCTTCATTTAACTGATTTCATTTTCATTCTTCATTTAACTGATTTCATCGTTAACTGATTTCATCTTCATTTAACTGATTTCATCGTTAACTGATTTCATCTTCATTTAACTGATTTCATCGTTAACTGATTTCATCTTCATTTAATTGATTTCATCGTTAACTGATTTCATCGTTAACTGATTTCATCGTTAACTGATTTCATCGTTAACTGATTTCATCTTCATTTAACTGATTTCATCGTTAACTGATTTCATCGTTAACTGATTCCATCGTTAACTGATTTCATCGTTAACTGATTTCATCTTCATTTAACTGATTTCATCGTTAACTGATTTCATCGTTAACTGATTTCATCTTCATTTAACTGATTTCATCGTTAACTGATTTCATCTTTAACTGATTTCATCGTTAACTGATTTCATCGTTAACTGATTTCATCTTCATTTAACTGATTTCATCGTTAACTGATTTCATCGTTAACTGATTTCATCGTTAACTGATTTCATCTTCATTTAACTGATTTCATCGTTAACTGATTTCATCGTTAACTGATTTCATCTTCATTTAACTGATTTCATCGTTAACTGATTTCATCGTTAACTGATTCCATCGTTAACTGATTTCATCTTTAACTGATTTCATCGTTAACTGATTTCATCTTCATTTAACTGATTTCATCGTTAACTGATTTCATCTTCATTCAACTGATTTCATCGTTAACTGATTTCGTCTTCATTTAACTGATTTCATCGTTAACTGATTTCATCTTTAACTGATTTCATCGTTAACTGATTTCATCTTCATTTAACTGATTTCATCGTTAACTGATTTCATCGTTAACTGATTTCATCGTTAACTGATTTCATCTTCATTTAACTGATTTCATCGTTAACTGATTTCATCGTTAACTGATTTCATCGTTAACTGATTTCATCTTCATTTAACTGATTTCATCGTTCACTGATTTCATCGTTAACTGATTTCATCTTCATTTAACTGATTTCATCGTTAACTGATTTCATCGTTAACTGATTTCATCGTTAACTGATTTCATCGTTAACTGATTTCATCTTCATTTAACTGATTTCATCGTTAACTGATTTCATCTTCATTCAACTGATTTCATCGTTAACTGATTTCGTCTTCATTTAACTGATTTCATCGTTAACTGATTTCATCTTTAACTGATTTCATCGTTAACTGATTTCATCTTCATTTAACTGATTTCATCGTTAACTGATTTCATCGTTAACTGATTTCATCGTTAACTGATTTCATCTTCATTTAACTGATTCCATCGTTAACTGATTTCATCGTTAACTGATTTCATCTTCATTTAACTGATTTCATCGTTAACTTATTTCATCGTTAACTGATTCCATCGTTAACTGATTTCATCTTTAACTGATTTCATCGTTAACTGATTTCATCTTCATTTAACTGATTTCATCGTTAACTGATTTCATCTTCATTTAATTGATTTCATCGTTAACTGATTTCATCCTTAACTGATTTCATCTTCATTTAACTGATTTCATCGTTAACTGATTTCATCGTTAACTGATTTCATCTTCATTTAACTGATTTCATCGTTAACTGATTTCATCGTTAACTGATTTCATCTTCATTTAACTGATTTCATCGTTAACTGATTTCATCTTCATTTAACTGATTTCATCGTTAACTGATTTCATCGTTAACTGATTTCATCTTCATTTAACTGATTTCATCGTTAACTGATTTCATCGTTAACTGATTTCATCTTCATTTAACTGATTTCATCGTTAACTGATTTCATCGTTAACTGATTTCATCGTTAACTGATTTCATCTTTAACTGATTTCATCGTTAACTGATTTCATCTTCATTTAACTGATTTCATCGTTAACTGATTTCATCTTCATTTAACTGATTTCATCGTTAACTGATTTCATCGTTAACTGATTTCATCTTCATTTAACTGATTTCATCGTTAACTGATTTCATCGTTAACTGATTTCATCTTTAACTGATTTCATCGTTAACTGATTTCATCTTCATTTAACTGATTTCATCGTTAACTGATTTCATCGTTAACTGATTTCATCTTCATTTAACTGATTTCATCGTTAACTGATTTCATCTTTAACTGATTTCATCGTTAACTGATTTCATCTTCATTTAACTGATTTCATCGTTAACTGATTTCATCGTTAACTGATTTCATCTTCATTTAACTGATTTCATCTTCATTTAACTGATTTCATCGTTAACTGATTTCATCTTCATTTAACTGATTTCATCGTTAACTGATTTCATCGTTAACTGATTTCATCTTCATTTAACTGATTCCATCGTTAACTGATTTCATCGTTAACTGATTTCATCTTCATTTAACTGATTCCATCGTTAACTGATTTCATCGTTAACTGATTTCATCGTTAACTGATTTCATCTTCATTTAACTGATTTCATCTTCATTTAACTGATTTCATCGTTAACTGATTTCATCTTCATTTAACTGATTTCATCGTTAACTGATTTCATCGTTAACTGATTTCATCTTCATTTAACTGATTTCATCGTTAACTGATTTCATCGTTAACTGATTCCATCGTTAACTGATTTCATCTTCATTTAACTGATTTCATCGTTAACTGATTTCATCTTCATTTAACTGATTCCATCGTTAACTGATTCCATCGTTAACTGATTTCATCGTTAACTGATTTCATCTTCATTTAACTGATTTCATTTTCATTCTTCATTTAACTGATTTCATCGTTAACTGATTTCATCTTCATTTAACTGATTTCATCGTTAACTGATTTCATCGTTAACTGATTTCATGGTTAACTGTTTTCATCTTCATTTAACTGATTTCATCGTTAACTGATTTCATCGTTAACTGATTTCATCTTTAACTGATTTCATCGTTAACTGATTTCATCTTCATTTAACTGATTTCATCGTTAACTGATTTCATCTTCATTTAACTGATTCCATCGTTAACTGATTTCATCGTTAACTGATTTCATCGTTAACTGATTTCATCTTCATTTAACTGATTTCATCGTTAACTGATCTCATCGTTAACTGATCTCATCGTTAACTGATTCCATCGTTAACTGATTTCACCGTGAACTGATTTCATCTTCATTTAACTGATTCCATCGTTAACTGATTTCATCGTTAACTGATTTCATCGTTAACTGATTTCATCTTTAACTGATTTCATCGTTAACTGATTTCATCTTCATTTAACTGATTTCATTTTCATTCTTCATTTAACTGATTTCATCGTTAACTGATTTCATCGTTAACTGATTTCATCTTCATTTAACTGATTTCATCGTTAACTGATTTCATCTTCATTCTTCATTTAACTGATTTCATCGTTAACTGATTTCATCTTCATTCTTCATTTAACTGATTTCATCGTTAACTGATTTCATCTTCATTTAACTGATTTCATCGTTAACTGATTTCATCTTCATTCTTCATTTAACTGATTTCATCTTTAACTGATTTCATCGTTAACTGATTTCATCTTCATTTAACTGATTTCATCGTTAATTGATTTCATCGTTAACTGATTTCATCGTTAACTGATTTCATCTTCATTTAACTGATTTCATCGTTAAATGATTTCATCGTTAACTGATTTCATCTTTAACTGATTTCATCTTCATTTAACTGATTTCATCGTTAACTGATTTCATCGTTAACTGATTTCATCGTTAACTGATTTCATCTTCATTTAACTGATTCCATCGTTAACTGATTTCATCGTTAACTGATTTCATCTTCATTTAACTGATTTCATCGTTAACTGATTTCATCGTTAACTGATTTCATCTTCATTTAACTGATTTCATCGTTAACTGATTTCATCTTCATTTAACTGATTTCCTCGTTAACTGATTTCATCGTTAACTGATTTCATCTTCATTTAACTGATTCCATCGTTAACTGATTTCATCGTTAACTGATTTCATCGTTAACTGATTTCATCTTTAACTGATTTCATCGTTAACTGATTTCATCTTCATTTAACTGATTTCATCGTTAACTGATTTCATCGTTAACTGATTTCATCTTCATTTAACTGATTTCATTTTCATTCTTCATTTAACTGATTTCATCGTTAACTGATTTCATCTTCATTTAACTGATTTCATTTTCATTCTTCATTTAACTGATTTCATCGTTAACTGATTTCATCTTCATTTAACTGATTTCATCGTTAACTGATTTCATCGTTAACTGATTTCATCTTCATTTAACTGATTTCATCGTTAACTGATTTCATCGTTAACTGATTTCATCTTCATTTAACTGATTTCATCGTTAACTGATTTCATCGTTAACTGATTTCATCGTTAACTGATTTCATCTTCATTTAACTGATTTCATCGTTAACTGATTTCATCTTTAACTGATTTCATCGTTAACTGATTTCATCGTTAACTGATTTCATCTTCATTTAACTGATTTCATCGTTAACTGATTTCATCGTTAACTGATTTCATCTTTAACTGATTTCATCGTTAACTGATTTCATCTTCATTTAACTGATTTCATCGTTAACTGATTTCATCTTCATTTAACTGATTTCATCGTTAACTGATTTCATCTTCATTTAACTGATTTCATCGTTAACTGATTTCATCGTTAACTGATTTCATCGTTAACTGATTTCATCTTCATTTAACTGATTCCATCGTTAACTGATTTCATCGTTAACTGATTTCATCGTTAACTGATTTCATCTTCATTTAACTGATTTCATCGTTAACTGATTTCATCGTTAACTGATTTCATCTTTAACTGATTTCATCGTTAACTGATTTCATCTTCATTTAACTGATTTCATCGTTAACTGATTTCATCGTTAACTGATTTCATCGTTAACTGATTTCATCTTCATTTAACTGATTTCATCGTTAACTGATTTCATCGTTAACTGATTCCATCGTTAACTGATTTCATCGTTAACTGATTTCATCTTCATTTAACTGATTTCATCGTTAACTGATTTCATCGTTAACTGATTTCATCTTCATTTAACTGATTTCATCGTTAACTGATTTCATCGTTAACTGATTTCATCTTCATTTAACTGATTTCATCGTTAACTGATTTCATCGTTAATTGATTTCATCGTTAACTGATTTCATTTTCATTCTTCATTTAACTGATTTCATCGTTAACTGATTTCATCGTTAACTGATTTCATCTTCATTTAACTGATTTCATCGTTAACTGATTTCATCGTTAATTGATTTCATCGTTAACTGATTTCATCTTCATTCTTCATTTAACTGATTTCATCGTTAACTGATTTCATCTTCATTTAACTGATTTCATCGTTAACTGATTTCATCGTTAACTGATTTCATCGTTAACTGATTTCATCTTCATTTAACTGATTTCATCGTTAACTGATTTCATCTTCATTCTTCATTTAACTGATTTCATCTTTAACTGATTTCATCGTTAACTGATTTCATCTTCATTTAACTGATTTCATCGTTAATTGATTTCATCGTTAACTGATTTCATCGTTAACTGATTTCATCTTCATTTAACTGATTTCATCGTTAACTGATTTCATCGTTAACTGATTTCATCTTTAACTGATTTCATCTTCATTTAACTGATTTCATCGTTAACTGATTTCATCGTTAACTGATTTCATCGTTAACTGATTTCATCGTTAACTGATTTCATCTTCATTTAACTGATTTCATTGTTAACTGATTTCATCGTTAACTGATTTCATCTTCATTTAACTGATTTCATCGTTAACTGATTTCATCGTTAACTGATTTCATCGTTAACTGATTTCATATTCATTTAACTGATTTCATTTTCATTCTTCATTTAACTGATTTCATCGTTAACTGATTTCATCTTCATTTAACTGATTTCATCGTTAACTGATTTCATCGTTAACTGATTTCATCGTTAACTGATTTCATCTTTAACTGATTTCATCGTTAACTGATTTCATCTTCATTTAACTGATTTCATCGTTAACTGATTTCATCTTCATTTAATTGATTTCATCGTTAACTGATTTCATCGTTAACTGATTTCATCGTTAACTGATTTCATCTTCATTTAACTGATTTCATCGTTAACTGATTTCATCGTTAACTGATTTCATCGTTAACTGATTTCATCTTTAACTGATTTCATCGTTAACTGATTTCATCTTCATTTAACTGATTTCATCGTTAACTGATTTCATCTTCATTTAATTGATTTCATCGTTAACTGATTTCATCGTTAACTGATTTCATCGTTAACTGATTTCATCTTCATTTAACTGATTTCATCGTTAACTGATTTCATCGTTAACTGATTTCATCTTCATTTAACTGATTTCATCGTTAACTGATTTCATCTTCATTTAATTGATTTCATCGTTAACTGATTTCATCGTTAACTGATTTCATCGTTAACTGATTTCATCTTCATTTAACTGATTTCATCGTTAACTGATTTCATCGTTAACTGATTCCATCGTTAACTGATTTCATCGTTAACTGATTTCATCTTCATTTAACTGATTTCATCGTTAACTGATTTCATCGTTAACTGATTTCATCGTTAACTGATTTCATCTTCATTTAACTGATTTCATTGTTAACTGATTTCATCGTTAACTGATTTCATCTTCATTTAACTGATTTCATCTTCATTTAACTGATTTCATCGTTAACTGATTTCATCGTTAACTGATTTCATCGTTAACTGATTTCATATTCATTTAACTGATTTCATTTTCATTCTTCATTTAACTGATTTCATCGTTAACTGATTTCATCTTCATTTAACTGATTTCATCGTTAACTGATTTCATCGTTAACTGATTTCATCGTTAACTGATTTCATCTTTAACTGATTTCATCGTTAACTGATTTCATCTTCATTTAACTGATTTCATCGTTAACTGATTTCATCTTCATTTAATTGATTTCATCGTTAACTGATTTCATCGTTAACTGATTTCATCGTTAACTGATTTCATCTTCATTTAACTGATTTCATCGTTAACTGATTTCATCGTTAACTGATTTCATCTTCATTTAACTGATTTCATTTTCATTCTTCATTTAACTGATTTCATCGTTAACTGATTTCATCTTCATTTAATTGATTTCATCGTTAACTGATTTCATCGTTAACTGATTTCATCGTTAACTGATTTCATCGTTAACTGATTTCATCGTTAACTGATTTCATCTTCATTTAACTGATTTCATCGTTAACTGATTTCATCGTTAACTGATTTCATCTTCATTTAACTGATTTCATCGTTAACTGATTTCATCGTTAATTGATTTCATCGTTAACTGATTTCATTTTCATTCTTCATTTAACTGATTTCATCGTTAACTGATTTCATCGTTAACTGATTCCATCTTCATTTAACTGATTTCATCGTTAACTGATTTCATCGTTAATTGATTTCATCGTTAACTGATTTCATCTTCATTCTTCATTTAACTGATTTCATCGTTAACTGATTTCATCTTCATTTAACTGATTTCATCGTTAACTGATTTCATCGTTAACTGATTTCATCTTCATTTAACTGATTTCATCGTTAACTGATTTCATCTTCATTCTTCATTTAACTGATTTCATCGTTAACTGATTTCATCGTTAACTGATTTCATCTTCATTTAACTGATTTCATCGTTAACTGATTTCATCGTTAACTGATTTCATCTTTAACTGATTTCATCGTTAACTGATTTCATCTTCATTTAACTGATTTCATCGTTAACTGATTTCATCTTCATTTAACTGATTTCATCGTTAACTGATTTCATCGTTAACTGATTTCATCTTCATTTAACTGATTTCATCGTTAACTGATTTCATCGTTAACTGATTTCATCGTTAACTGATTTCATCTTCATTTAACTGATTTCATTTTCATTCTTCATTTAACTGATTTCATCGTTAACTGATTTCATCTTCATTTAACTGATTTCATCGTTAACTGATTTCATCTTCATTTAACTGATTTCATCGTTAACTGATTTCATCGTTAACTGATTTCATCGTTAACTGATTTCATCTTCATTTAACTGATTTCATCGTTAACTGATTTCATCGTTAACTGATTCCATCGTTAACTGATTTCATCGTTAACTGATTTCATCTTCATTTAACTGATTTCATCGTTAACTGATTTCATCGTTAACTGATTTCATCTTCATTTAACTGATTTCATCGTTAACTGATTTCATCTTTAACTGATTTCATCGTTAACTGATTTCATCGTTAACTGATTTCATCTTCATTTAACTGATTTCATCGTTAACTGATTTCATCGTTAACTGATTTCATCTTCATTTAACTGATTTCATCGTTAACTGATTTCATCGTTAACTGATTTCATCTTCATTTAACTGATTTAATCGTTAACTGATTTCATCGTTAACTGATTCCATCGTTAACTGATTTCATCTTTAACTGATTTCATCGTTAACTGATTTCATCTTCATTTAACTGATTTCATCTTCATTCTTCATTTAACTGATTTCATCTTTAACTGATTTCATCGTTAACTGATTTCATCTTCATTTAACTGATTTCATCGTTAACTGATTTCATCGTTAATTGATTTCATCGTTAACTGATTTCATCTTCATTCTTCATTTAACTGATTTCATCGTTAACTGATTTCATCGTTAACTGATTTCATCTTCATTTAACTGATTTCATCGTTAACTGATTTCATCTTCATTCTTCATTTAACTGATTTCATCGTTAATTGATTTCATCGTTAACTGATTTCATCGTTAACTGATTTCATCTTCATTTAACTGATTTCATCGTTAAATGATTTCATCGTTAACTGATTTCATCTTTAACTGATTTCATCTTCATTTAACTGATTTCATCGTTAACTGATTTCATCGTTAACTGATTTCATCGTTAACTGATTTCATCTTCATTTAACTGATTCCATCGTTAACTGATTTCATCGTTAACTGATTTCATCTTCATTTAACTGATTTCATCGTTAACTGATTTCATCGTTAACTGATTTCATCTTCATTTAACTGATTTCATCGTTAACTGATTTCATCTTCATTTAACTGATTTCCTCGTTAACTGATTTCATCGTTAACTGATTTCATCTTCATTTAACTGATTCCATCGTTAACTGATTTCATCGTTAACTGATTTCATCGTTAACTGATTTCATCTTTAACTGATTTCATCGTTAACTGATTTCATCTTCATTTAACTGATTTCATCGTTAACTGATTTCATCGTTAACTGATTTCATCTTCATTTAACTGATTTCATTTTCATTCTTCATTTAACTGATTTCATCGTTAACTGATTTCATCTTCATTTAACTGATTTCATTTTCATTCTTCATTTAACTGATTTCATCGTTAACTGATTTCATCTTCATTTAACTGATTTCATCGTTAACTGATTTCATCGTTAACTGATTTCATCTTCATTTAACTGATTTCATCGTTAACTGATTTCATCGTTAACTGATTTCATCTTCATTTAACTGATTTCATCGTTAACTGATTTCATCGTTAACTGATTTCATCGTTAACTGATTTCATCTTCATTTAACTGATTTCATCGTTAACTGATTTCATCTTTAACTGATTTCATCGTTAACTGATTTCATCGTTAACTGATTTCATCTTCATTTAACTGATTTCATCTTTAACTGATTTCATCGTTAACTGATTTCATCTTTAACTGATTTCATCGTTAACTGATTTCATCTTCATTTAACTGATTTCATCGTTAACTGATTTCATCTTCATTTAACTGATTTCATCGTTAACTGATTTCATCGTTAACTGATTTCATCTTCATTTAACTGATTCCATCGTTAACTGATTTCATCGTTAACTGATTTCATCGTTAACTGATTTCATCTTCATTTAACTGATTTCATCGTTAACTGATTTCATCGTTAACTGATTTCATCTTTAACTGATTTCATCGTTAACTGATTTCATCTTCATTTAACTGATTTCATCGTTAACTGATTTCATCGTTAACTGATTTCATCGTTAACTGATTTCATCTTCATTTAACTGATTTCATCGTTAACTGATTTCATCGTTAACTGATTCCATCGTTAACTGATTTCATCGTTAACTGATTTCATCTTCATTTAACTGATTTCATCGTTAACTGATTTCATCTTCATTTAACTGATTTCATCGTTAACTGATTTCATCGTTAACTGATTTCATCTTCATTTAACTGATTTCATTTTCATTCTTCATTTAACTGATTTCATCGTTAACTGATTTCATCTTCATTTAACTGATTTCATCGTTAACTGATTTCATCGTTAACTGATTTCATCTTCATTTAACTGATTTCATCGTTAACTGATTTCATCGTTTACTGATTTCATCGTTAACTGATTTCATCTTCATTTAACTGATTTCATCTTTAACTGATTTCATCGTTAACTGATTTCATCTTCATTTAACTGATTTCATCGTTAACTGATTTCATCGTTAACTGATTTCATCTTCATTTAACTGATTTCATCGTTAACTGATTTCATCGTTAACTGATTCCATCGTTAACTGATTTCATCGTTAACTGATTTCATCGTTAACTGATTTCATCTTCATTTAACTGATTTCATCGTTAACTGATTTCATCGTTAACTGATTTCATCGTTAACTGATTTCATCTTCATTTAACTGATTTCATCGTTAACTGATTTCATCGTTAACTGATTCCATCGTTAACTGATTTCATCGTTAACTGATTTCATCTTCATTTAACTGATTTCATCGTTAACTGATTTCATCGTTAACTGATTTCATCTTCATTTAACTGATTTCATCGTTAACTGATTTCATCTTTAACTGATTTCATCGTTAACTGATTTCATCGTTAACTGATTTCATCTTCATTTAACTGATTTCATCGTTAACTGATTTCATCGTTAACTGATTTCATCGTTAACTGATTTCATCTTCATTTAACTGATTTCATCGTTAACTGATTTCATCGTTAACTGATTTCATCTTCATTTAACTGATTTCATCGTTAACTGATTTCATCGTTAACTGATTCCATCGTTAACTGATTTCATCTTTAACTGATTTCATCGTTAACTGATTTCATCTTCATTTAACTGATTTCATCGTTAACTGATTTCATCTTCATTCAACTGATTTCATCGTTAACTGATTTCGTCTTCATTTAACTGATTTCATCGTTAACTGATTTCATCTTTAACTGATTTCATCGTTAACTGATTTCATCTTCATTTAACTGATTTCATCGTTAACTGATTTCATCGTTAACTGATTTCATCGTTAACTGATTTCATCTTCATTTAACTGATTTCATCGTTAACTGATTTCATCGTTAACTGATTTCATCGTTAACTGATTTCATCTTCATTTAACTGATTTCATCGTTCACTGATTTCATCGTTAACTGATTTCATCTTCATTTAACTGATTTCATCGTTAACTGATTTCATCGTTAACTGATTTCATCTTCATTTAACTGATTTCATCGTTAACTGATTTCATCTTCATTCAACTGATTTCATCGTTAACTGATTTCGTCTTCATTTAACTGATTTCATCGTTAACTGATTTCATCTTTAACTGATTTCATCGTTAACTGATTTCATCTTCATTTAACTGATATCATCGTTAACTGATTTCATCGTTAACTGATTTCATCGTTAACTGATTTCATCTTCATTTAACTGATTCCATCGTTAACTGATTTCATCGTTAACTGATTTCATCTTCATTTAACTGATTTCATCGTTAACTTATTTCATCGTTAACTGATTCCATCGTTAACTGATTTCATCTTTAACTGATTTCATCGTTAACTGATTTCATCTTCATTTAACTGATTTCATCGTTAACTGATTTCATCTTCATTTAATTGATTTCATCGTTAACTGATTTCATCCTTAACTGATTTCATCTTCATTTAACTGATTTCATCGTTAACTGATTTCATCGTTAACTGATTTCATCTTCATTTAACTGATTTCATCGTTAACTGATTTCATCGTTAACTGATTTCATCTTCATTTAACTGATTTCATCGTTAACTGATTTCATCTTCATTTAACTGATTTCATCGTTAACTGATTTCATCTTCATTTAACTGATTTCATCGTTAACTGATTTCATCGTTAACTGATTTCATCTTTAACTGATTTCATCGTTAACTGATTTCATCTTCATTTAACTGATTTCATCGTTAACTGATTTCATCTTCATTTAACTGATTTCATCGTTAACTGATTTCATCGTTAACTGATTTCATCTTCATTTAACTGATTTCATCGTTAACTGATTTCATCGTTAACTGATTTCATCTTTAACTGATTTCATCGTTAACTGATTTCATCTTCATTTAACTGATTTCATCGTTAACTGATTTCATCGTTAACTGATTTCATCTTCATTTAACTGATTTCATCGTTAACTGATTTCATCTTTAACTGATTTCATCGTTAACTGATTTCATCTTCATTTAACTGATTTCATCTTCATTTAACTGATTTCATCTTCATTTAACTGATTTCATCGTTAACTGATTTCATCTTCATTTAACTGATTTCATCGTTAACTGATTTCATCGTTAACTGATTTCATCTTCATTTAACTGATTCCATCGTTAACTGATTTCATCGTTAACTGATTTCATCGTTAACTGATTTCATCTTCATTTAACTGATTTCATCTTCATTTAACTGATTTCATCGTTAACTGATTTCATCTTCATTTAACTGATTTCATCGTTAACTGATTTCATCGTTAACTGATTTCATCTTCATTTAACTGATTTCATCGTTAACTGATTTCATCGTTAACTGATTCCATCGTTAACTGATTTCATCTTCATTTAACTGATTTCATCGTTAACTGATTTCATCTTCATTTAACTGATTCCATCGTTAACTGATTCCATCGTTAACTGATTTCATCGTTAACTGATTTCATCTTCATTTAACTGATTTCATTTTCATTCTTCATTTAACTGATTTCATCGTTAACTGATTTCATCTTCATTTAACTGATTTCATCGTTAACTGATTTCATCGTTAACTGATTTCATGGTTAACTGATTTCATCTTCATTTAACTGATTTCATCGTTAACTGATTTCATCGTTAACTGATTTCATCTTTAACTGATTTCATCGTTAACTGATTTCATCTTCATTTAACTGATTTCATCGTTAACTGATTTCATCTTCATTTAACTGATTCCATCGTTAACTGATTTCATCGTTAACTGATTTCATCGTTAACTGATTTCATCTTCATTTAACTGATTTCATCGTTAACTGATCTCATCGTTAACTGATCTCATCGTTAACTGATTCCATCGTTAACTGATTTCACCGTGAACTGATTTCATCTTCATTTAACTGATTCCATCGTTAACTGATTTCATCGTTAACTGATTTCATCGTTAACTGATTTCATCTTTAACTGATTTCATCGTTAACTGATTTCATCTTCATTTAACTGATTTCATTTTCATTCTTCATTTAACTGATTTCATCGTTAACTGATTTCATCGTTAACTGATTTCATCTTCATTTAACTGATTTCATCGTTAACTGATTTCATCGTTAATTGATTTCATCGTTAACTGATTTCATCTTCATTCTTCATTTAACTGATTTCATCGTTAACTGATTTCATCGTTAACTGATTTCATCTTCATTTAACTGATTTCATCGTTAACTGATTTCATCTTCATTCTTCATTTAACTGATTTCATCTTTAACTGATTTCATCGTTAACTGATTTCATCTTCATTTAACTGATTTCATCGTTAATTGATTTCATCGTTAACTGATTTCATCGTTAACTGATTTCATCTTCATTTAACTGATTTCATCGTTAAATGATTTCATCGTTAACTGATTTCATCTTTAACTGATTTCATCTTCATTTAACTGATTTCATCGTTAACTGATTTCATCGTTAACTGATTTCATCGTTAACTGATTTCATCTTCATTTAACTGATTCCATCGTTAACTGATTTCATCGTTAACTGATTTCATCTTTAACTGATTTCATCGTTAACTGATTTCATCTTCATTTAACTGATTTCATCGTTAACTGATTTCATCGTTAACTGATTTCATCTTTAACTGATTTCATCTTCATTTAACTGATTTCATCGTTAACTGATTTCATCTTCATTTAACTGATTCCATCGTTAACTGATTCCATCGTTAACTGATTTCATCGTTAACTGATTTCATCTTCATTTAACTGATTTCATTTTCATTCTTCATTTAACTGATTTCATCGTTAACTGATTTCATCTTCATTTAACTGATTTCATCGTTAACTGATTTCATCGTTAACTGATTTCATCGTTAACTGATTTCATCTTCATTTAACTGATTTCATCGTTAACTGATTTCATCGTTAACTGATTTCATCTTCATTTAACTGATTTCATCGTTAACTGATTTCATCTTCATTTAACTGATTCCATCGTTAACTGATTTCATCGTTAACTGATTTCATCTTCATTTAACTGATTTCATCGTTAACTGATTTCATCGTTAACTGATCTCATCGTTAACTGATTCCATCGTTAACTGATTTCACCGTGAACTGATTTCATCTTCATTTAACTGATTCCATCGTTAACTGATTTCATCGTTAACTGATTTCATCGTTAACTGATTTCATCTTCATTTAACTGATTTCATTTTCATTCTTCATTTAACTGATTTCATCGTTAACTGATTTCATCGTTAACTGATTTCATCTTCATTTAACTGATTTCATCGTTAACTGATTTCATCGTTAACTGATTTCATCGTTAACTGATTTCATCTTCATTCTTCATTTAACTGATTTCATCTTTAACTGATTTCATCGTTAACTGATTTCATCTTCATTTAACTGATTTCATCGTTAATTGATTTCATCGTTAACTGATTTCATCTTTAACTGATTTCATCTTCATTTAACTGATTTCATCGTTAATTGATTTCATCGTTAACTGATTTCATCTTCATTTAACTGATTTCATCGTTAACTAATTTCATCGTTAACTGATTTCATCTTTAACTGATTTCATCTTCATTTAACTGATTTCATCGTTAACTGATTTCATCGTTAACTGATTTCATCGTTAACTGATTTCATCTTCATTTAACTGATTTCATCTTCATTTAACTGATTTCATCGTTAACTGATTTCATCGTTAACTGATTTCATCTTTAACTGATTTCATCGTTAACTGATTTCATCTTCATTTAACTGATTCCATCGTTAACTGATTTCATCGTTAACTGATTTCATCTTTAACTGATTTCATCGTTAACTGATTTCATCTTCATTTAACTGATTTCATCGTTAACTGATTTCATCGTTAACTGATTTCATCTTTAACTGATTTCATCGTTAACTGATTTCATCTTCATTTAACTGATTTCATCGTTAACTGATTCCATCGTTAACTGATTTCATCGTTAACTGATTTCATCTTTAACTGATTTCATCGTTAACTGATTTCATCTTCATTTAACTGATTTCATCGTTAACTGATTTCATCGTTAACTGATTTCATCTTTAACTGATTTCATCGTTAACTGATTTCATCTTCATTTAATTGATTTCATCGTTAACTGATTTCATCGTTAACTGATTTCATCGTTAACTGATTTCATCTTCATTTAACTGATTTCATCGTTAACTGATTTCATCGTTAACTGATTCCATCGTTAACTGATTTCATCGTTAACTGATTTCATCGTTAACTGATTTCATCTTCATTTAACTGATTTCATCGTTAACTGATTTCATCGTTAACTGATTTCATCTTCATTTAACTGATTTCATCGTTAACTGATTTCATCGTTAACTGATTTCATCGTTAACTGATTCCATCGTTAACTGATTTCATCTTTAACTGATTTCATCGTTAACTGATTTCATCTTCATTTAACTGATTTCATCGTTAACTGATTTCATCTTCATTTAACTGATTTCATCGTTAAGTGATTTCATCGTTAACTGATTTCATCGTTAACTGATTTCATCTTCATTTAACTGATTTCATCGTTAACTGATTTCATCGTTAACTGATTTCATCTTCATTTAACTGATTTCATCGTTAACTGATTTCATCTTCATTTAACTGATTTCATCGTTAACTGATTTCATCGTTAACTGATTTCATCGTTAACTGATTTCATCTTCATTCTTCATTTAACTGATTTCATCGTTAACTGATTTCATCGTTAACTGATTTCATCTTCATTTAACTGATTTCATCGTTAATTGATTTCATCGTTAACTGATTTCATCGTTAACTGATTTCATCTTCATTTAACTGATTTCATCGTTAACTGATTTCATCGTTAACTGATTTCATCTTTAACTGATTTCATCTTCATTTAACTGATTTCATCGTTAACTGATTTCATCGTTAACTGATTTCATCTTCATTTAACTGATTTCATCTTCATTTAACTGATTTCATCGTTAACTGATTTCATCTTCATTTAACTGATTTCATCGTTAACTGATTTCATCGTTAACTGATTTCATCGTTAACTGATTTCATCTTCATTTAACTGATTTCATCGTTAACTGATTTCATCGTTAACTGATTCCATCGTTAACTGATTTCATCGTTAACTGATTTCATCTTCATTTAACTGATTCCATCGTTAACTGATTCCATCGTTAACTGATTTCATCGTTAACTGATTTCATCTTCATTTAACTGATTTCATTTTCATTCTTCATTTAACTGATTTCATCGTTAACTGATTTCATCTTCATTTAACTGATTTCATCGTTAACTGATTTCATCGTTAACTGATTTCATCGTTAACTGATTTCATCTTCATTTAACTGATTTCATCGTTAACTGATTTCATCGTTAACTGATTTCATCATTAACTGATTTCATCTTTAACTGATTTCATCGTTAACTGATTTCATCTTCATTTAACTGATTTCATCGTTAACTGATTTCATCTTCATTTAACTGATTCCATCGTTAACTGATTCCATCGTTAACTGATTTCATCGTTAACTGATTTCATCTTCATTTAACTGATTTCATTTTCATTCTTCATTTAACTGATTTCATCGTTAACTGATTTCATCGTTAACTGATTTCATCTTCATTTAACTGATTTCATCGTTAACTGATTTCATCGTTAACTGATTTCATCTTCATTTAACTGATTTCATCGTTAACTGATTTCATCGTTAACTGATTTCATCTTCATTTAACTGATTTCATCGTTAACTGATTTCATCTTCATTTAACTGATTCCATCGTTAACTGATTTCATCGTTAACTGATTTCATCTTCATTTAACTGATTTCATCGTTAACTGATTTCATCGTTAACTGATCTCATCGTTAACTGATTTCATCTTCATTTAACTGATTTCATTTTCATTCTTCATTTAACTGATTTCATCGTTAACTGATTTCATCGTTAACTGATTTCATCTTTAACTGATTTCATCGTTAACTGATTTCATCTTCATTTAACTGATTTCATCGTTAACTGATTTCATCTTCATTTAACTGATTCCATCTTTAACTGATTCCATCGTTAACTGATTTCATCGTTAACTGATTTCATCTTCATTTAACTGATTTCATTTTCATTCTTCATTTAACTGATTTCATCGTTAACTGATTTCATCGTTAACTGATTTCATCTTCATTTAACTGATTTCATCGTTAACTGATTTCATCGTTAACTGATTTCATCTTCATTTAACTGATTTCATCGTTAACTGATTTCATCGTTAACTGATTTCATCTTCATTTAACTGATTTCATCGTTAACTGATTTCATCTTCATTTAACTGATTCCATCGTTAACTGATTTCATCGTTAACTGATTTCATCTTCATTTAACTGATTTCATCGTTAACTGATTTCATCGTTAACTGATCTCATCGTTAACTGATTCCATCGTTAACTGATTTCACCGTGAACTGATTTCATCTTCATTTAACTGATTCCATCGTTAACTGATTTCATCGTTAACTGATTTCATCGTTAACTGATTTCATCTTCATTTAACTGATTTCATTTTCATTCTTCATTTAACTGATTTCATCGTTAACTGATTTCATCGTTAACTGATTTCATCGTTAACTGATTTCATCTTCATTCTTCATTTAACTGATTTCATCTTTAACTGATTTCATCGTTGACTGATTTCATCTTCATTTAACTGATTTCATCGTTAATTGATTTCATCGTTAACTGATTTCATCTTTAACTGATTTCATCTTCATTTAACTGATTTCATCGTTAATTGATTTCATCGTTAACTGATTTCATCTTCATTTAACTGATTTCATCGTTAACTGATTTCATCTTCATTTAACTGATTTCATCTTTAACTGATTTCATCTTCATTTAACTGATTTCATCGTTAACTGATTTCATCGTTAACTGATTTCATCTTCATTTAACTGATTTCATCGTTAACTGATTCCATCGTTAACTGATTTCATCGTTAACTGATTTCATCGTTAACTGATTTCATCTTTAACTGATTTCATCGTTAACTGATTTCATCTTCATTTAACTGATTTCATCGTTAACTGATTTCATCTTCATTTAATTGATTTCATCGTTAACTGATTTCATCGTTAATTGATTTCATCGTTAACTGATTTCATCTTCATTTAACTGATTTCATCGTTAACTGATTTCATCGTTAACTGATTCCATCGTTAACTGATTTCATCGTTAACTGATTTCATCGTTAACTGATTTCATCTTCATTTAACTGATTTCATCGTTAACTGATTTCATCGTTAACTGATTTCATCTTCATTTAACTGATTTCATCGTTAACTGATTTCATCGTTAACTGATTTCATCGTTAACTGATTTCATCGTTAACTGATTTCATCTTCATTTAACTGATTTCATCGTTAACTGATTTCATCGTTAACTGATTTCATCTTTAACTGATTTCATCGTTAACTGATTTCATCTTCATTTAACTGATTTCATCGTTAACTGATTTCATCGTTAACTGATCTCATCGTTAACTGATTCCATCGTTAACTGATTTCACCGTGAACTGATTTCATCTTCATTTAACTGATTCCATCGTTAACTGATTTCATCGTTAACTGATTTCATCGTTAACTGATTTCATCTTCATTTAACTGATTTCATTTTCATTCTTCATTTAACTGATTTCATCGTTAACTGATTTCATCGTTAACTGATTTCATCTTTAACTGATTTCATCGTTAACTGATTTCATCTTCATTTAACTGATTTCATCGTTAACTGATTTCATCTTCATTTAACTGATTCCATCTTTAACTGATTCCATCGTTAACTGATTTCATCGTTAACTGATTTCATCTTCATTTAACTGATTTCATTTTCATTCTTCATTTAACTGATTTCATCGTTAACTGATTTCATCGTTAACTGATTTCATCTTCATTTAACTGATTTCATCTTCATTTAACTGATTTCATCGTTAACTGATTTCATCGTTAACTGATTTCATCTTCATTTAACTGATTTCATCGTTAACTGATTTCATCTTCATTTAACTGATTCCATCGTTAACTGATTTCATCGTTAACTGATTTCATCTTCATTTAACTGATTTCATCGTTAACTGATTTCATCGTTAACTGATCTCATCGTTAACTGATTCCATCGTTAACTGATTTCACCGTGAACTGATTTCATCTTCATTTAACTGATTCCATCGTTAACTGATTTCATCGTTAACTGATTTCATCGTTAACTGATTTCATCTTCATTTAACTGATTTCATTTTCATTCTTCATTTAACTGATTTCATCGTTAACTGATTTCATCGTTAACTGATTTCATCGTTAACTGATTTCATCTTCATTCTTCATTTAACTGATTTCATCTTTAACTGATTTCATCGTTGACTGATTTCATCTTCATTTAACTGATTTCATCGTTAATTGATTTCATCGTTAACTGATTTCATCTTTAACTGATTTCATCTTCATTTAACTGATTTCATCGTTAATTGATTTCATCGTTAACTGATTTCATCTTCATTTAACTGATTTCATCGTTAACTGATTTCATCGTTAACTGATTTCATCTTTAACTGATTTCATCTTCATTTAACTGATTTCATCGTTAACTGATTTCATCGTTAACTGATTTCATCTTCATTTAACTGATTTCATCTTCATTTAACTGATTTCATCGTTAACTGATTTCATCGTTAACTGATTTCATCTTTAACTGATTTCATCGTTAACTGATTTCATCTTCATTTAACTGATTTCATCGTTAACTGATTTCATCGTTAACTGATTTCGTCTTTAACTGATTTCATCGTTAACTGATTTCATCTTCATTTAACTGATTTCATCGTTAACTGATTCCATCGTTAACTGATTTCATCGTTAACTGATTTCATCGTTAACTGATTTCATCTTTAACTGATTTCATCGTTAACTGATTTCATCTTCATTTAACTGATTTCATCGTTAACTGATTTCATCTTCATTTAATTGATTTCATCGTTAACTGATTTCATCGTTAATTGATTTCATCGTTAACTGATTTCATCTTCATTTAACTGATTTCATCGTTAACTGATTTCATCGTTAACTGATTCCATCGTTAACTGATTTCATCGTTAACTGATTTCATCGTTAACTGATTTCATCTTCATTTAACTGATTTCATCGTTAACTGATTTCATCGTTAACTGATTTCATCGTTAACTGATTTCATCTTCATTTAACTGATTTCATCGTTAACTGATTTCATCGTTAACTGATTTCATCGTTAACTGATTTCATCGTTAACTGATTTCATCTTCATTTAACTGATTTCATCGTTAACTGATTTCATCGTTAACTGATTCCATCGTTAACTGATTTCATCTTTAACTGATTTCATCGTTAACTGATTTCATCTTCATTTAACTGATTTCATCGTTAACTGATTTCATCTTCATTTAACTGATTTCATCGTTAAGTGATTTCATCGTTAACTGATTTCATCGTTAACTGATTTCATCTTCATTTAACTGATTTCATCGTTAACTGATTTCATCGTTAACTGATTTCATCTTCATTTAACTGATTTCATCGTTAACTGATTTCATCTTCATTTAACTGATTTCATCGTTAACTGATTTCATCGTTAACTGATTTCATCTTCATTCTTCATTTAACTGATTTCATCGTTAACTGATTTCATCTTCATTCTTCATTTAACTGATTTCATCGTTAACTGATTTCATCGTTAACTGATTTCATCTTCATTTAACTGATTTCATCTTCATTTAACTGATTCCATCGTTAACTGATTCCATCGTTAACTGATTTCATCGTTAACTGATTTCATCTTCATTTAACTGATTTCATTTTCATTCTTCATTTAACTGATTTCATCGTTAACTGATTTCATCGTTAACTGATTTCATCTTCATTTAACTGATTTCATCGTTAACTGATTTCATCGTTAACTGATTTCATCGTTAACTGATTTCATCTTCATTTAACTGATTTCATCGTTAACTGATTTCATCGTTAACTGATTTCATCTTCATTTAACTGATTTCATCGTTAACTGATTTCATCTTCATTTAACTGATTCCATCGTTAACTGATTTCATCGTTAACTGATTTCATCTTCATTTAACTGATTTCATCGTTAACTGATTTCATCGTTAACTGATCTCATCGTTAACTGATTCCATCGTTAACTGATTTCACCGTG
This sequence comes from Semicossyphus pulcher, assembly GCF_022749685.1. Taxonomy (NCBI): domain Eukaryota; kingdom Metazoa; phylum Chordata; class Actinopteri; order Labriformes; family Labridae; genus Semicossyphus; species Semicossyphus pulcher. The sequence continues at coordinate 851,866 of NW_027211709.1, read as the reverse complement.
AACTGATTTCATCTTCATTTAACTGATTCCATCGTTAACTGATTTCATCGTTAACTGATTTCATCGTTAACTGATTTCATCTTCATTTAACTGATTTCATTTTCATTCTTCATTTAACTGATTTCATCGTTAACTGATTTCATCGTTAACTGATTTCATCTTTAACTGATTTCATCGTTAACTGATTTCATCTTCATTTAACTGATTTCATCGTTAACTGATTTCATCTTCATTTAACTGATTCCATCTTTAACTGATTCCATCGTTAACTGATTTCATCGTTAACTGATTTCATCTTCATTTAACTGATTTCATCGTTAACTGATTTCATCGTTAACTGATTTCATCTTCATTTAACTGATTTCATCGTTAACTGATTTCATCGTTAACTGATTTCATCTTCATTTAACTGATTTCATCGTTAACTGATTTCATCTTCATTTAACTGATTCCATCGTTAACTGATTTCATCGTTAACTGATTTCATCTTCATTTAACTGATTTCATCGTTAACTGATTTCATCGTTAACTGATCTCATCGTTAACTGATTCCATCGTTAACTGATTTCACCGTGAACTGATTTCATCTTCATTTAACTGATTCCATCGTTAACTGATTTCATCGTTAACTGATTTCATCGTTAACTGATTTCATCTTCATTTAACTGATTTCATTTTCATTCTTCATTTAACTGATTTCATCGTTAACTGATTTCATCGTTAACTGATTTCATCGTTAACTGATTTCATCTTCATTCTTCATTTAACTGATTTCATCTTTAACTGATTTCATCGTTGACTGATTTCATCTTCATTTAACTGATTTCATCGTTAATTGATTTCATCGTTAACTGATTTCATCTTTAACTGATTTCATCTTCATTTAACTGATTTCATCGTTAATTGATTTCATCGTTAACTGATTTCATCTTCATTTAACTGATTTCATCGTTAACTGATTTCATCTTCATTTAACTGATTTCATCTTTAACTGATTTCATCTTCATTTAACTGATTTCATCGTTAACTGATTTCATCGTTAACTGATTTCATCTTCATTTAACTGATTTCATCGTTAACTGATTCCATCGTTAACTGATTTCATCGTTAACTGATTTCATCGTTAACTGATTTCATCTTTAACTGATTTCATCGTTAACTGATTTCATCTTCATTTCACTGATTTCATCGTTAACTGATTTCATCTTCATTTAATTGATTTCATCGTTAACTGATTTCATCGTTAATTGATTTCATCGTTAACTGATTTCATCTTCATTTAACTGATTTCATCGTTAACTGATTTCATCGTTAACTGATTCCATCGTTAACTGATTTCATCGTTAACTGATTTCATCGTTAACTGATTTCATCTTCATTTAACTGATTTCATCGTTAACTGATTTCATCGTTAACTGATTTCATCTTCATTTAACTGATTTCATCGTTAACTGATTTCATCGTTAACTGATTTCATCGTTAACTGATTTCATCTTCATTTAACTGATTTCATCGTTAACTGATTTCATCGTTAACTGATTTCATCTTTAACTGATTTCATCGTTAACTGATTTCATCTTCATTTAACTGATTTCATCGTTAACTGATTTCATCGTTAACTGATCTCATCGTTAACTGATTCCATCGTTAACTGATTTCACCGTGAACTGATTTCATCTTCATTTAACTGATTCCATCGTTAACTGATTTCATCGTTAACTGATTTCATCGTTAACTGATTTCATCTTCATTTAACTGATTTCATTTTCATTCTTCATTTAACTGATTTCATCGTTAACTGATTTCATCGTTAACTGATTTCATCTTTAACTGATTTCATCGTTAACTGATTTCATCTTCATTTAACTGATTTCATCGTTAACTGATTTCATCTTCATTTAACTGATTCCATCTTTAACTGATTCCATCGTTAACTGATTTCATCGTTAACTGATTTCATCTTCATTTAACTGATTTCATTTTCATTCTTCATTTAACTGATTTCATCGTTAACTGATTTCATCGTTAACTGATTTCATCTTCATTTAACTGATTTCATCGTTAACTGATTTCATCGTTAACTGATTTCATCTTCATTTAACTGATTTCATCGTTAACTGATTTCATCGTTAACTGATTTCATCTTCATTTAACTGATTTCATCGTTAACTGATTTCATCTTCATTTAACTGATTCCATCGTTAACTGATTTCATCGTTAACTGATTTCATCTTCATTTAACTGATTTCATCGTTAACTGATTTCATCGTTAACTGATCTCATCGTTAACTGATTCCATCGTTAACTGATTTCACCGTGAACTGATTTCATCTTCATTTAACTGATTCCATCGTTAACTGATTTCATCGTTAACTGATTTCATCGTTAACTGATTTCATCTTCATTTAACTGATTTCATTTTCATTCTTCATTTAACTGATTTCATCGTTAACTGATTTCATCGTTAACTGATTTCATCGTTAACTGATTTCATCTTCATTCTTCATTTAACTGATTTCATCTTTAACTGATTTCATCGTTGACTGATTTCATCTTCATTTAACTGATTTCATCGTTAATTGATTTCATCGTTAACTGATTTCATCTTTAACTGATTTCATCTTCATTTAACTGATTTCATCGTTAATTGATTTCATCGTTAACTGATTTCATCTTCATTTAACTGATTTCATCGTTAACTGATTTCATCGTTAACTGATTTCATCTTTAACTGATTTCATCTTCATTTAACTGATTTCATCGTTAACTGATTTCATCGTTAACTGATTTCATCTTCATTTAACTGATTTCATCGTTAACTGATTTCATCGTTAACTGATTTCATCTTTAACTGATTTCATCGTTAACTGATTTCATCTTCATTTAACTGATTTCATCGTTAACTGATTTCATCGTTAACTGATTTCGTCTTTAACTGATTTCATCGTTAACTGATTTCATCTTCATTTAACTGATTTCATCGTTAACTGATTCCATCGTTAACTGATTTCATCGTTAACTGATTTCATCGTTAACTGATTTCATCTTTAACTGATTTCATCGTTAACTGATTTCATCTTCATTTAACTGATTTCATCGTTAACTGATTTCATCTTCATTTAATTGATTTCATCGTTAACTGATTTCATCGTTAATTGATTTCATCGTTAACTGATTTCATCTTCATTTAACTGATTTCATCGTTAACTGATTTCATCGTTAACTGATTCCATCGTTAACTGATTTCATCGTTAACTGATTTCATCGTTAACTGATTTCATCTTCATTTAACTGATTTCATCGTTAACTGATTTCATCGTTAACTGATTTCATCGTTAACTGATTTCATCTTCATTTAACTGATTTCATCGTTATTTGATTTCATCGTTAACTGATTTCATCGTTAACTGATTTCATCTTCATTTAACTGATTTCATCGTTAACTGATTTCATCGTTAACTGATTCCATCGTTAACTGATTTCATCTTTAACTGATTTCATCGTTAACTGATTTCATCTTCATTTAACTGATTTCATCGTTAACTGATTTCATCTTCATTTAACTGATTTCATCGTTAAGTGATTTCATCGTTAACTGATTTCATCGTTAACTGATTTCATCTTCATTTAACTGATTTCATCGTTAACTGATTTCATCGTTAACTGATTTCATCTTCATTTAACTGATTTCATCGTTAACTGATTTCATCTTCATTTAACTGATTTCATCGTTAACTGATTTCATCGTTAACTGATTTCATCTTCATTCTTCATTTAACTGATTTCATCGTTAACTGATTTCATCTTCATTCTTCATTTAACTGATTTCATCGTTAACTGATTTCATCGTTAACTGATTTCATCTTCATTTAACTGATTTCATCGTTAATTGATTTCATCGTTAACTGATTTCATCGTTAACTGATTTCATCTTCATTTAACTGATTTCATCGTTAACTGATTTCATCTTTAACTGATTTCATCTTTAACTGATTTCATCTTCATTTAACTGATTTCATCGTTAACTGATTTCATCGTTAACTGATTTCATCTTCATTTAACTGATTTCATCTTCATTTAACTGATTTCATCGTTAACTGATTTCATCTTCATTTAACTGATTTCATCGTTAACTGATTTCATCGTTAACTGATTTCATCGTTAACTGATTTCATCTTCATTTAACTGATTTCATCGTTAACTGATTTCATCGTTAACTGATTCCATCGTTAACTGATTTCATCTTCATTTAACTGATTTCATCGTTAACTGATTTCATCTTCATTTAACTGATTCCATCGTTAACTGATTCCATCGTTAACTGATTTCATCGTTAACTGATTTCATCTTCATTTAACTGATTTCATTTTCATTCTTCATTTAACTGATTTCATCGTTAACTGATTTCATCTTCATTTAACTGATTTCATCGTTAACTGATTTCATCGTTAACTGATTTCATCTTCATTTAACTGATTTCATCGTTAACTGATTTCATCGTTAACTGATTTCATCTTTAACTGATTTCATCGTTAACTGATTTCATCTTCATTTAACTGATTTCATCGTTAACTGATTTCATCTTCATTTAACTGATTTCATTTTCATTCTTCATTTAACTGATTTCATCGTTAACTGATTTCATCGTTAACTGATTTCATCGTTAACTGATTTCATCTTCATTTAACTGATTTCATCGTTAACTGATTTCATCGTTAATTGATTTCATCGTTAACTGATTTCATCTTCATTCTTCATTTAACTGATTTCATCTTCATTCTTCATTTAACTGATTTCATCTTTAACTGATTTCATCGTTAACTGATTTCATCTTCATTTAACTGATTTCATCGTTAACTGATTTCATCGTTAACTGATTTCATCGTTAACTGATTTCATCTTCATTTAACTGATTTCATCGTTAACTGATTTCATCTTCATTCTTCATTTAACTGATTTCATCTTTAACTGATTTCATCGTTAACTGATTTCATCTTCATTTAACTGATTTCATCGTTAATTGATTTCATCGTTAACTGATTTCATCGTTAACTGATTTCATCGTTAACTGATTTCATCTTCATTTAACTGATTTCATCGTTAACTGATTTCATCGTTAACTGATTTCATCGTTAACTGATTTCATCTTCATTTAACTGATTTCATCTTCATTTAACTGATTTCATCGTTAACTGATTTCATCGTTAACTGATTTCATCTTCATTTAACTGATTTCATCGTTAACTGATTTCATCGTTAACTGATTTCATCTTTAACTGATTTCATCGTTAACTGATTTCATCTTCATTTAACTGATTTCATCGTTAACTGATTTCATCTTCATTTAACTGATTCCATCGTTAACTGATTCCATCGTTAACTGATTTCATCGTTAACTGATTTCATCTTCATTTAACTGATTTCATTTTCATTCTTCATTTAACTGATTTCATCGTTAACTGATTTCATCGTTAACTGATTTCATCTTCATTTAACTGATTTCATCGTTAACTGATTTCATCGTTAACTGATTTCATCTTCATTTAACTGATTTCATCGTTAACTGATTTCATCGTTAACTGATTTCATCTTCATTTAACTGATTTCATCGTTAACTGATTTCATCTTCATTTAACTGATTCCATCGTTAACTGATTTCATCGTTAACTGATTTCATCTTTAACTGATTTCATCTTCATTTAACTGATTTCATCGTTAACTGATTTCATCGTTAACTGATTTCATCTTCATTTAACTGATTTCGTCTTCATTTTACTGATTTCATCGTTAACTGATTTCATCGTTAACTGATTTCATCTTTAACTGATTTCATCGTTAACTGATTTCATCTTCATTTAACTGATTCCATCGTTAACTGATTTCATCTTCATTTAACTGATTTCATCTTTAACTGATTTCATCGTTAACTGATTTCATCTTCATTTAACTGATTTCATCGTTAACTGATTTCATCGTTAACTGATTTCATCTTTAACTGATTTCATCGTTAACTGATTTCATCTTCATTTAACTGATTTCATCGTTAACTGATTCCATCGTTAACTGATTTCATCGTTAACTGATTTCATCTTTAACTGATTTCATCGTTAACTGATTTCATCTTCATTTAACTGATTTCATCGTTAACTGATTTCATCGTTAACTGATTTCATCTTTAACTGATTTCATCGTTAACTGATTTCATCTTCATTTAACTGATTTCATCTTCATTTAACTGATTTCATCGTTAACTGATTCCATCGTTAACTGATTTCATCTTTAACTGATTTCATCGTTAACTGATTTCATCTTCATTTAACTGATTTCATCGTTAACTGATTTCATCTTCATTTAACTGATTTCATCGTTAAGTGATTTCATCGTTAACTGATTTCATCGTTAACTGATTTCATCGTTAACTGATTTCATCTTCATTTAACTGATTTCATCGTTAACTGATTTCATCGTTAACTGATTTCATCTTCATTTAACTGATTTCATCGTTAACTGATTTCATCGTTAACTGATTCCATCGTTAACTGATTTCATCGTTAACTGATTTCATCGTTAACTGATTTCATCTTCATTTAACTGATTTCATCGTTAACTGATTTCATCTTCATTTAACTGATTTCATCGTTAACTGATTTCATCGTTAACTGATTTCATCTTCATTTAACTGATTTCATCGTTAACTGATTTCATCGTTAACTGATTTCATCGTTAACTGATTTCATCGTTAACTGATTTCATCTTCATTTAACTGATTTCATCGTTAACTGATTTCATCTTCATTTAACTGATTTCATCGTTAACTGATTTCATCGTTAACTGATTTCATCTTCATTTAACTGATTTCATCGTTAACTGATTTCATCTTCATTTAACTGATTCCATCGTTAACTGATTTCATCGTTAACTGATTTCATCGTTAACTGATTTCATCTTCATTTAACTGATTTCATCGTTAACTGATTTCATCGTTAACTGATCTCATCGTTAACTGATTCCATCGTTAACTGATTTCACCGTGAACTGATTTCATCTTCATTTAACTGATTCCATCGTTAACTGATTTCATCGTTAACTGATTTCATCGTTAACTGATTTCATCTTCATTTAACTGATTTCATTTTCATTCTTCATTTAACTGATTTCATCGTTAACTGATTTCATCGTTAACTGATTTCATCGTTAACTGATTTCATCTTCATTCTTCATTTAACTGATTTCATCTTTAACTGATTTCATCGTTAACTGATTTCATCTTCATTTAACTGATTTCATCGTTAATTGATTTCATCGTTAACTGATTTCATCGTTAACTGATTTCATCTTCATTTAACTGATTTCATCGTTAACTGATTTCATCGTTAACTGATTTCATCGTTAACTGATTTCATCTTTAACTGATTTCATCTTCATTTAACTGATTTCATCTTCATTTAACTGATTTCATCGTTAACTGATTTCATCTTCATTTAACTGATTTCATCTTCATTTAACTGATTTCATCTTCATTTAACTGATTCCATCGTTAACTGATTTCATCGTTAACTGATTTCATCTTTAACTGATTTCATCGTTAACTGATTTCATCTTCATTTAACTGATTTCATCGTTAACTGATTTCATCGTTAACTGATTTCATCTTTAACTGATTTCATCGTTAACTGATTTCATCTTCATTTAACTGATTTCATCGTTAACTGATTTCATCTTCATTTAATTGATTTCATCGTTAACTGATTTCATCGTTAACTGATTTCATCGTTAACTGATTTCATCTTCATTTAACTGATTTCATCGTTAACTGATTTCATCGTTAACTGATTCCATCGTTAACTGATTTCATCGTTAACTGATTTCATCGTTAACTGATTTCATCTTCATTTAACTGATTTCATCGTTAACTGATTTCATCTTCATTTAACTGATTTCATCTTTAACTGATTTCATCGTTAACTGATTTCATCGTTAACTGATTTCATCGTTAACTGATTTCATCGTTAACTGATTCCATCGTTAACTGATTTCATCTTTAACTGATTTCATCGTTAACTGATTTCATCTTCATTTAACTGATTTCATCGTTAACTGATTTCATCTTCATTTAACTGATTTCATCGTTAAGTGATTTCATCGTTAACTGATTTCATCGTTAACTGATTTCATCGTTAACTGATTTCATCTTCATTTAACTGATTTCATCGTTAACTGATTTCATCGTTAACTGATTTCATCTTCATTTAACTGATTTCATCGTTAACTGATTTCATCGTTAACTGATTTCATCTTCATTTAACTGATTTCATCGTTAACTGATTTCATCGTTAACTGATTTCATCGTTAACTGATTTCATCTTCATTCTTCATTTAACTGATTTCATCGTTAACTGATTTCATCGTTAACTGATTTCATCTTCATTTAACTGATTTCATCGTTAATTGATTTCATCGTTAACTGATTTCATCGTTAACTGATTTCATCTTCATTTAACTGATTTCATCGTTAACTGATTTCATCGTTAACTGATTTCATCTTTAACTGATTTCATCTTCATTTAACTGATTTCATCGTTAACTGATTTCATCGTTAACTGATTTCATCGTTAACTGATTTCATCTTCATTTAACTGATTTCATCGTTAACTGATTTCATCTTCATTCTTCATTTAACTGATTTCATCTTTAACTGATTTCATCGTTAACTGATTTCATCTTCATTTAACTGATTTCATCGTTAATTGATTTCATCGTTAACTGATTTCATCGTTAACTGATTTCATCGTTAACTGATTTCATCTTCATTTAACTGATTTCATCGTTAACTGATTTCATCGTTAACTGATTTCATCTTTAACTGATTTCATCTTCATTTAACTGATTTCATCTTCATTTAACTGATTTCATCGTTAACTGATTTCATCGTTAACTGATTTCATCTTAATTTAACTGATTTCATCTTCATTTAACTGATTTCATCGTTAACTGATTTCATCGTTAACTGATTTCATCTTCATTTAACTGATTTCATCGTTAACTGATTTCATCGTTAACTGATTTCATCTTTAACTGATTTCATCGTTAACTGATTTCATCTTCATTTAACTGATTTCATCGTTAACTGATTTCATCTTCATTTAACTGATTCCATCGTTAACTGATTCCATCGTTAACTGATTTCATCGTTAACTGATTTCATCTTCATTTAACTGATTTCATTTTCATTCTTCATTTAACTGATTTCATCGTTAACTGATTTCATCGTTAACTGATTTCATCTTCATTTAACTGATTTCATCGTTAACTGATTTCATCGTTAACTGATTTCATCTTCATTTAACTGATTTCATCGTTAACTGATTTCATCTTCATTTAACTGATTTCATCGTTAACTGATTTCATCTTCATTTAACTGATTCCATCGTTAACTGATTTCATCGTTAACTGATTTCATCTTTAACTGATTTCATCTTCATTTAACTGATTTCATCGTTAACTGATTTCATCGTTAACTGATTTCATCTTCATTTAACTGATTTCATTTTCATTCTTCATTTAACTGATTTCATCGTTAACTGATTTCATCGTTAACTGATTTCATCTTCATTTAACTGATTTCATCGTTAACTGATTTCATCGTTAACTGATTTCATCGTTAACTGATTTCATCTTCATTTAACTGATTTCATCGTTAACTGATTTCATCGTTAACTGATTTCATCTTCATTTAACTGATTTCATCGTTAACTGATTTCATCTTCATTTAACTGATTCCATCGTTAACTGATTTCATCGTTAACTGATTTCATCGTTAACTGATTTCATCTTCATTTAACTGATTTCATCGTTAACTGATTTCATCGTTAACTGATCTCATCGTTAACTGATTCCATCGTTAACTGATTTCACCGTGAACTGATTTCATCTTCATTTAACTGATTCCATCGTTAACTGATTTCATCGTTAACTGATTTCATCGTTAACTGATTTCATCTTCATTTAACTGATTTCATTTTCATTCTTCATTTAACTGATTTCATCGTTAACTGATTTCATCGTTAACTGATTTCATCGTTAACTGATTTCATCTTCATTCTTCATTTAACTGATTTCATCTTTAACTGATTTCATCGTTAACTGATTTCATCTTCATTTAACTGATTTCATCGTTAATTGATTTCATCGTTAACTGATTTCATCGTTAACTGATTTCATCTTCATTTAACTGATTTCATCGTTAACTGATTTCATCGTTAACTGATTTCATCTTTAACTGATTTCATCTTCATTTAACTGATTTCATCTTCATTTAACTGATTTCATCGTTAACTGATTTCATCTTCATTTAACTGATTTCATCTTCATTTAACTGATTTCATCTTCATTTAACTGATTCCATCGTTAACTGATTTCATCGTTAACTGATTTCATCTTTAACTGATTTCATCGTTAACTGATTTCATCTTCATTTAACTGATTTCATCGTTAACTGATTTCATCTTTAACTGATTTCATCGTTAACTGATTTCATCTTCATTTAACTGATTTCATCGTTAACTGATTTCATCTTCATTTAATTGATTTCATCGTTAACTGATTTCATCGTTAACTGATTTCATCGTTAACTGATTTCATCTTCATTTAACTGATTTCATCGTTAACTGATTTCATCGTTAACTGATTCCATCGTTAACTGATTTCATCGTTAACTGATTTCATCGTTAACTGATTTCATCTTCATTTAACTGATTTCATCGTTAACTGATTTCATCTTCATTTAACTGATTTCATCTTTAACTGATTTCATCGTTAACTGATTTCATCGTTAACTGATTTCATCGTTAACTGATTCCATCGTTAACTGATTTCATCTTTAACTGATTTCATCGTTAACTGATTTCATCTTTAACTGATTTCATCGTTAACTGATTTCATCTTCATTTAACTGATTCCATCGTTAAGTGATTTCATCGTTAACTGATTTCATCTTCATTTAACTGATTTCATCGTTAACTGATTTCATCGTTAACTGATTTCATCTTTAACTGATTTCATCGTTAACTGATTTCATCTTCATTTAACTGATTTCATCGTTAACTGATTTCATCTTCATTTAACTGATTCCATCGTTAACTGATTTCATCGTTAACTGATTTCATCGTTAACTGATTTCATCTTCATTTAACTGATTTCATCGTTAACTGATTTCATCGTTAACTGATCTCATCGTTAACTGATTCCATCGTTAACTGATTTCACCGTGAACTGATTTCATCTTCATTTAACTGATTCCATCGTTAACTGATTTCATCGTTAACTGATTTCATCGTTAACTGATTTCATCTTCATTTAACTGATTTCATTTTCATTCTTCATTTAACTGATTTCATCGTTAACTGATTTCATCGTTAACTGATTTCATCGTTAACTGATTTCATCTTCATTCTTCATTTAACTGATTTCATCTTTAACTGATTTCATCGTTAACTGATTTCATCTTCATTTAACTGATTTCATCGTTAATTGATTTCATCGTTAACTGATTTCATCGTTAACTGATTTCATCTTCATTTAACTGATTTCATCGTTAACTGATTTCATCGTTAACTGATTTCATCTTTAACTGATTTCATCTTCATTTAACTGATTTCATCTTCATTTAACTGATTTCATCGTTAACTGATTTCATCTTCATTTAACTGATTTCATCTTCATTTAACTGATTTCATCTTCATTTAACTGATTCCATCGTTAACTGATTTCATCGTTAACTGATTTCATCTTTAACTGATTTCATCGTTAACTGATTTCATCTTCATTTAACTGATTTCATCGTTAACTGATTTCATCTTTAACTGATTTCATCGTTAACTGATTTCATCTTCATTTAACTGATTTCATCGTTAACTGATTTCATCTTCATTTAATTGATTTCATCGTTAACTGATTTCATCGTTAACTGATTTCATCGTTAACTGATTTCATCTTCATTTAACTGATTTCATCGTTAACTGATTTCATCGTTAACTGATTCCATCGTTAACTGATTTCATCGTTAACTGATTTCATCGTTAACTGATTTCATCTTCATTTAACTGATTTCATCGTTAACTGATTTCATCTTCATTTAACTGATTTCATCTTTAACTGATTTCATCGTTAACTGATTTCATCGTTAACTGATTTCATCGTTAACTGATTCCATCGTTAACTGATTTCATCTTTAACTGATTTCATCGTTAACTGATTTCATCTTTAACTGATTTCATCGTTAACTGATTTCATCTTCATTTAACTGATTCCATCGTTAAGTGATTTCATCGTTAACTGATTTCATCTTCATTTAACTGATTTCATCGTTAACTGATTTCATCGTTAACTGATTTCATCTTTAACTGATTTCATCGTTAACTGATTTCATCTTCATTTAACTGATTTCATCGTTAACTGATTCCATCGTTAACTGATTTCATCGTTAACTGATTTCATCTTTAACTGATTTCATCGTTAACTGATTTCATCTTCATTTAACTGATTTCATCGTTAACTGATTTCATCGTTAACTGATTTCATCTTTAACTGATTTCATCGTTAACTGATTTCATCTTCATTTAACTGATTTCATCGTTAACTGATTTCATCGTTAACTGATTTCATCGTTAACTGATTTCATCGTTAACTGATTTCATCTTCATTTAACTGATTTCATCGTTAACTGATTTCATCTTCATTTAACTGATTTCATCTTCATTTAACTGATTTCATCGTTAACTGATTCCATCGTTAACTGATTTCATCGTTAACTGATTTCATCGTTAACTGATTTCATCGTTAACTGATTTCATCTTCATTTAACTGATTTCATCGTTAACTGATTTCATCGTTAACTGATTTCATCTTCATTTAACTGATTTCATCGTTAACTGATTTCATCTTCATTTAACTGATTCCATCGTTAACTGATTTCATCGTTAACTGATTTCATCGTTAACTGATTTCATCTTCATTTAACTGATTTCATCGTTAACTGATTTCATCGTTAACTGATCTCATCGTTAACTGATTCCATCGTTAACTGATTTCACCGTGAACTGATTTCATCTTCATTTAACTGATTCCATCGTTAACTGATTTCATCGTTAACTGATTTCATCGTTAACTGATTTCATCTTCATTTAACTGATTTCATTTTCATTCTTCATTTAACTGATTTCATCGTTAACTGATTTCATCGTTAACTGATTTCATCGTTAACTGATTTCATCTTCATTCTTCATTTAACTGATTTCATCTTTAACTGATTTCATCGTTAACTGATTTCATCTTCATTTAACTGATTTCATCGTTAATTGATTTCATCGTTAACTGATTTCATCGTTAACTGATTTCATCTTCATTTAACTGATTTCATCGTTAACTGATTTCATCGTTAACTGATTTCATCTTTAACTGATTTCATCTTCATTTAACTGATTTCATCTTCATTTAACTGATTTCATCGTTAACTGATTTCATCTTCATTTAACTGATTTCATCTTCATTTAACTGATTTCATCTTCATTTAACTGATTCCATCGTTAACTGATTTCATCGTTAACTGATTTCATCTTTAACTGATTTCATCGTTAACTGATTTCATCTTCATTTAACTGATTTCATCGTTAACTGATTTCATCTTTAACTGATTTCATCGTTAACTGATTTCATCTTCATTTAACTGATTTCATCGTTAACTGATTTCATCTTCATTTAATTGATTTCATCGTTAACTGATTTCATCGTTAACTGATTTCATCGTTAACTGATTTCATCTTCATTTAACTGATTTCATCGTTAACTGATTTCATCGTTAACTGATTCCATCGTTAACTGATTTCATCGTTAACTGATTTCATCGTTAACTGATTTCATCTTCATTTAACTGATTTCATCGTTAACTGATTTCATCTTCATTTAACTGATTTCATCTTTAACTGATTTCATCGTTAACTGATTTCATCGTTAACTGATTTCATCGTTAACTGATTCCATCGTTAACTGATTTCATCTTTAACTGATTTCATCGTTAACTGATTTCATCTTTAACTGATTTCATCGTTAACTGATTTCATCTTCATTTAACTGATTCCATCGTTAAGTGATTTCATCGTTAACTGATTTCATCTTCATTTAACTGATTTCATCGTTAACTGATTTCATCGTTAACTGATTTCATCTTTAACTGATTTCATCGTTAACTGATTTCATCTTCATTTAACTGATTTCATCGTTAACTGATTCCATCGTTAACTGATTTCATCGTTAACTGATTTCATCTTTAACTGATTTCATCGTTAACTGATTTCATCTTCATTTAACTGATTTCATCGTTAACTGATTTCATCGTTAACTGATTTCATCTTTAACTGATTTCATCGTTAACTGATTTCATCTTCATTTAACTGATTTCATCGTTAACTGATTTCATCTTCATTTAATTGATTTCATCGTTAATTGATTTCATCGTTAACTGATTTCATCGTTAACTGATTTCATCTTCATTTAACTGATTTCATCGTTAACTGATTTCATCGTTAACTGATTTCATTGTTAACTGATTTCATCGTTAACTGATTTCATCGTTAACTGATTTCATCTTCATTTAACTGATTTCATCGTTAACTGATTTCATCGTTAACTGATTTCATCTTCATTTAACTGATTTCATCGTTAACTGATTTCATCGTTAACTGATTTCATCGTTAACTGATTTCATCGTTAACTGATTTCATCTTCATTTAACTGATTTCATCTTCATTTAACTGATTTCATCGTTAACTGATTCCATCGTTAACTGATTTCATCTTTAACTGATTTCATCGTTAACTGATTTCATCTTCATTTAACTGATTTCATCGTTAACTGATTTCATCTTCATTTAACTGATTTCATCGTTAAGTGATTTCATCGTTAACTGATTTCATCGTTAACTGATTTCATCGTTAACTGATTTCATCTTCATTTAACTGATTTCATCGTTAACTGATTTCATCGATAACTGATTTCATCGTTAACTGATTCCATCGTTAACTGATTTCATCGTTAACTGATTCCATCGTTAACTGATTTCATCGTTAACTGATTTCATCTTCATTTAACTGATTTCCTCGTTAACTGATTTCATCTTCATTTAACTGATTTCATCGTTAACTGATTTCATCTTCATTTAACTGATTTCATCGTTAACTGATTTCATCGTTAACTGATTTCATCTTCATTTAACTGATTCCATCGTTAACTGATTTCATCGTTAACTGATTTCATCTTCATTTAACTGATTTCATCGTTAACTGATTTCATCGTTAACTGATTTCATCTTCATTTAACTGATTTCATCGTTAACTGATTTCATCGTTAACTGATTTCATCTTCATTTAACTGATTTCATCGTTAACTGATTTCATCTTCATTTAACTGATTCCATCGTTAACTGATTTCATCGTTAACTGATTTCATCGTTAACTGATTTCATCTTCATTTAACTGATTTCATCGTTAACTGATTTCATCGTTAACTGATTTCATCTTCATTTAACTGATTTCATCGTTAACTGATTTCATCGTTAACTGATTTCATCTTCATTTAACTGATTCCATCGTTAACTGATTTCATCGTTAACTGATTTCATCGTTAACTGATTTCATCTTCATTTAACTGATTTCATCGTTAACTGATTTCATCGTTAACTGATTTCATCTTCATTTAACTGATTCCATCGTTAACTGATTTCATCGTTAACTGATTTCATCGTTAACTGATTTCATCTTCATTTAACTGATTTCATCGTTAACTGATTTCATCTTCATTTAACTGATTTCATCGTTAACTGATTTCATCTTCATTTAACTGATTTCATCGTTAACTGATTTCATCTTTAACTGATTTCATCGTTAACTGATTTCATCTTCATTTAACTGATTTCATCGTTAACTGATTTCATCGTTAACTGATTTCATCGTTAACTGATTTCATCTTCATTTAACTGATTTCATCGTTAACTGATTTCATCGTTAACTGATTTCATCTTCATTTAACTGATTTCATCGTTAACTGATTTCATCGTTAACTGATTTCATCTTCATTTAACTGATTTCATCTTCATTTAACTGATTTCATCGTTAACTGATTTCATCGTTAACTGATTTCATCTTCATTTAACTGATTTCATCGTTAACTGATTTCATCTTCATTTAACTGATTTCATCGTTAACTGATTTCATCTTCATTTAACTGATTTCATCGTTAACTGATTTCATCGTTAACTGATTTCATCGTTAACTGATTTCATCTTCATTTAACTGATTTCATCGTTAACTGATTTCATCGTTAACTGATTTCATCGTTAACTGATTTCATCTTCATTTAACTGATTCCATCGTTAACTGATTTCATCGTTAACTGATTTCATCTTTAACTGATTTCATCTTCATTTAACTGATTTCATCGTTAACTGATTCCATCGTTAACTGATTTCATCTTCATTTAACTGATCTCATCGTTAACTGATTTCATCTTCATTTAATTGATTTCATCGTTAACTGATTTCATCGTTTACTGATTTCATCTTCATTTAACTGATTTCATCGTTAACTGATTCCATCGTTAACTGATTTCATCGTTAACTGATTTCATCGTTAACTGATTTCATCTTCATTTAACTGATTTCATCGTTAACTGATTTCATCGTTAACTGATTTCATCTTCATTTAACTGATTTCATCGTTAACTGATTTCATCGTTAACTGATTTCATCTTCATTTAACTGATTTCATCGTTAACTGATTTCATCGTTAACTGATTTCATCTTTAACTGATTTCATCTTCATTTAACTGATTTCATCGTTAACTGATTTCATCTTCATTTAACTGATTTCATCGTTAACTGATTTCATCTTCATTTAACTGATTCCATCGTTAACTGATTTCATCGTTAACTGATTTCATCTTCATTTAACTGATTTCATCGTTAACTGATTTCATCGTTAACTGATTTCATCTTTAACTGATTTCATCGTTAACTGATTTCATCTTCATTTAACTGATTCCATCGTTAACTGATTTCATCGTTAACTGATTTCATCGTTAACTGATTTCATCTTCATTTAACTGATTTCATCGTTAACTGATTTCATCGTTAACTGATTTCATCGTTAACTGATTTCATCTTCATTTAACTGATTTCATCGTTAACTGATTTCATCTTCATTTAACTGATTTCATCGTTAACTGATTTCATCGTTAACTGATTTCATCGTTAACTGATTTCATCTTCATTTAACTGATTTCATCTTCATTTAACTGATTTCATCGTTAACTGATTTCATCTTCATTTAACTGATTTCATCGTTAACTGATTTCATCGTTAACTGATTTCATCTTCATTTAACTGATTCCATCGTTAACTGATTCCATCGTTAACTGATTTCATCGTTAACTGATTTCATCTTCATTTAACTGATTTCATCTTCATTTAACTGATTTCATCGTTAACTGATTTCATCTTCATTTAACTGATTTCATCTTCATTTAACTGATTTCATCGTTAACTGATTTCATCGTTAACTGATTTCATCTTCATTTAACTGATTTCATCGTTAACTGATTTCATCGTTAACTGATTTCATCTTCATTTAACTGATTTCATCGTTAACTGATTTCATCGTTAACTGATTTCATCTTCATTTAATTGATTTCATCGTTAACTGATTTCATCGTTTACTGATTTCATCTTCATTTAACTGATTTCATCGTTAACTGATTCCATCGTTAACTGATTTCATCGTTAACTGATTTCATCGTTAACTGATTTCATCTTCATTTAACTGATTTCATCGTTAACTGATTTCATCGTTAACTGATTTCATCTTCATTTAACTGATTTCATCGTTAACTGATTTCATCGTTAACTGATTTCATCGTTAACTGATTTCATCTTCATTTAACTGATTTCATCGTTAACTGATTTCATCGTTAACTGATTTCATCTTTAACTGATTTCATCTTCATTTAACTGATTTCATCGTTAACTGATTTCATCTTCATTTAACTGATTTCATCGTTAACTGATTTCATCTTCATTTAACTGATTCCATCGTTAACTGATTTCATCGTTAACTGATTTCATCTTCATTTAACTGATTTCATCGTTAACTGATTTCATCGTTAACTGATTTCATCTTTAACTGATTTCATCGTTAACTGATTTCATCTTCATTTAACTGATTCCATCGTTAACTGATTTCATCGTTAACTGATTTCATCGTTAACTGATTTCATCTTCATTTAACTGATTTCATCGTTAACTGATTTCATCGTTAACTGATTTCATCGTTAACTGATTTCATCTTCATTTAACTGATTTCATCGTTAACTGATTTCATCTTCATTTAACTGATTTCATCGTTAACTGATTTCATCGTTAACTGATTTCATCGTTAACTGATTTCATCTTCATTTAACTGATTTCATCTTCATTTAACTGATTTCATCGTTAACTGATTTCATCTTCATTTAACTGATTTCATCGTTAACTGATTTCATCGTTAACTGATTTCATCTTCATTTAACTGATTCCATCGTTAACTGATTCCATCGTTAACTGATTTCATCGTTAACTGATTTCATCTTCATTTAACTGATTTCATCTTCATTTAACTGATTTCATCGTTAACTGATTTCATCTTCATTTAACTGATTTCATCTTCATTTAACTGATTTCATCGTTAACTGATTTCATCTTCATTTAACTGATTTCATCGTTAACTGATTTCATCGTTAACTGATTTCATCTTTAACTGATTTCATCTTCATTTAACTGATTTCATCGTTAACTGATTTCATCTTCATTTAACTGATTTCATCGTTAACTGATTTCATCGTTAACTGATTTCATCTTCATTTAACTGATTCCATCGTTAACTGATTTCATCGTTAACTGATTTCATCTTCATTTAACTGATTTCATCGTTAACTGATTTCATCGTTAACTGATTTCATCTTTAACTGATTTCATCGTTAACTGATTTCATCTTCATTTAACTGATTCCATCGTTAACTGATTTCATCGTTAACTGATTTCATCGTTAACTGATTTCATCTTCATTTAACTGATTTCATCGTTAACTGATTTCATCGTTAACTGATTTCATCGTTAACTGATTTCATCTTCATTTAACTGATTTCATCGTTAACTGATTTCATCTTCATTTAACTGATTTCATCGTTAACTGATTTCATCGTTAACTGATTTCATCTTCATTTAACTGATTTCATCTTCATTTAACTGATTTCATCGTTAACTGATTTCATCTTCATTTAACTGATTTCATCGTTAACTGATTTCATCGTTAACTGATTTCATCGTTAACTGATTTCATCTTCATTTAACTGATTCCATCGTTAACTGATTCCATCGTTAACTGATTTCATCGTTAACTGATTTCATCTTCATTTAACTGATTTCATCGTTAACTGATTTCATCTTCATTTAACTGATTTCATCTTCATTTAACTGATTTCATCGTTAACTGATTTCATCTTCATTTAACTGATTTCATCGTTAACTGATTTCATCGTTAACTGATTTCATCGTTAACTGATTTCATCTTCATTTAACTGATTCCATCGTTAACTGATTTCATCGTTAACTGATTTCATCATTAACTGATTTCATCTTCATTTAACTGATTTCATCTTCATTTAACTGATTTCATCGTTAACTGATTTCATCTTCATTTAACTGATTTCATCGTTAACTGATTTCATCTTCATTTAACTGATTCCATCGTTAACTGATTCCATCGTTAACTGATTTCATCGTTAACTGATTTCATCTTCATTTAACTGATTTCATTTTCTTTCTTCATTTAACTGATTTCATCGTTAACTGATTTCATCTTCATTTAACTGATTTCATCGTTAACTGATTTCATCGTTAACTGATTTCATCTTCATTTAACTGATTTCATCGTTAACTGATTTCATCTTCATTTAACTGATTCCATCGTTAACTGATTTCATCGTTAACTGATCTCATCGTTAACTGATTCCATCGTTAACTGATTCCATCTTCATTTAACTGATTTCACCGTGAACTGATTTCATCGTTAACTGATTTCATCTTTAACTGATTTCATCGTAAACTGATTTCATCTTCATTTAACTGATTTCATCGTTAACTGATTTCATCGTTAACTGATTCCATCGTTAACTGATTTCATCTTTAACTGATTTCATCGTTAACTGATTTCATCTTCATTTAACTGATTTCATCGTTAACTGATTTCATCTTCATTTAACTGATTTCATCGTTAACTGATTTCATCGTTAACTGATTTCATCTTTAACTGATTTCATCGTTAACTGATTTCATCTTCATTTAACTGATTTCATCTTCATTTAACTGATTTCATCGTTAACTGATTTCATCGTTAACTGATTTCATCGTTAACTGATTTCATCTTCATTTAACTGATTTCATCGTTAACTGATTTCATCGTTAACTGATTTCATCTTCATTTAACTGATTCCATCGTTAACTGATTTCATCGTTAACTGATTTCATCTTTAACTGATTTCATCTTCATTTAACTGATTTCATCGTTAACTGATTCCATCGTTAACTGATTTCATCGTTAACTGATTTCATCTTCATTTAACTGATTTCATCGTTAACTGATTTCATCTTCATTTAATTGATTTCATCGTTAACTGATTTCATCGTTTACTGATTTCATCTTCATTTAACTGATTTCATCGTTAACTGATTTCATCGTTAACTGATTCCATCGTTAACTGATTTCATCGTTAACTGATTTCATCGTTAACTGATTTCATCTTCATTTAACTGATTTCATCGTTAACTGATTTCATCGTTAACTGATTTCATCTTCATTTAACTGATTTCATCGTTAACTGATTTCATCGTTAACTGATTTCATCGTTAACTGATTTCATCTTCATTTAACTGATTTCATCGTTAACTGATTTCATCGTTAACTGATTTCATCTTTAACTGATTTCATCTTCATTTAACTGATTTCATCGTTAACTGATTTCATCTTCATTTAACTGATTTCATCGTTAACTGATTTCATCGTTAACTGATTTCATCTTCATTTAACTGATTCCATCGTTAACTGATTTCATCGTTAACTGATTTCATCTTCATTTAACTGATTTCATCGTTAACTGATTTCATCGTTAACTGATTTCATCTTTAACTGATTTCATCGTTAACTGATTTCATCTTCATTTAACTGATTCCATCGTTAACTGATTTCATCGTTAACTGATTTCATCTTCATTTAACTGATTTCATCGTTAACTGATTTCATCGTTAACTGATTTCATCGTTAACTGATTTCATCTTCATTTAACTGATTTCATCGTTAACTGATTTCATCTTCATTTAACTGATTTCATCGTTAACTGATTTCATCGTTAACTGATTTCATCTTCATTTAACTGATTTCATCTTCATTTAACTGATTTCATCGTTAACTGATTTCATCTTCATTTAACTGATTTCATCGTTAACTGATTTCATCGTTAACTGATTTCATCGTTAACTGATTTCATCTTCATTTAACTGATTCCATCGATAACTGATTCCATCGTTAACTGATTTCATCGTTAACTGATTTCATCTTCATTTAACTGATTTCATCTTCATTTAACTGATTTCATCGTTAACTGATTTCATCTTCATTTAACTGATTTCATCCTTAACTGATTTCATCGTTAACTGATTTCATCTTTAACTGATTTCATCTTCATTTAACTGATTTCATCGTTAACTGATTTCATCTTCATTTAACTGATTTCATCGTTAACTGATTTCATCGTTAACTGATTTCATCTTCATTTAACTGATTCCATCGTTAACTGATTTCATCGTTAACTGATTTCATCGTTAACTGATTTCATCTTTAACTGATTTCATCGTTAACTGATTTCATCTTCATTTAACTGATTCCATCGTTAACTGATTTCATCGTTAACTGATTTCATCGTTAACTGATTTCATCTTCATTTAACTGATTTCATCGTTAACTGATTTCATCGTTAACTGATTTCATCTTCATTTAACTGATTTCATCGTTAACTGATTTCATCTTCATTTAACTGATTTCATCGTTAACTGATTTCATCGTTAACTGATTTCATCTTCATTTAACTGATTTCATCTTCATTTAACTGATTTCATCGTTAACTGATTTCATCTTCATTTAACTGATTTCATCGTTAACTGATTTCATCGTTAACTGATTTCATCGTTAACTGATTTCATCTTCATTTAACTGATTCCATCGTTAACTGATTCCATCGTTAACTGATTCCATCGTTAACTGATTTCATCGTTAACTGATTTCATCTTCATTTAACTGATTTCATCGTTAACTGATTTCATCGTTAACTGATTTCATCTTTAACTGATTTCATCGTTAACTGATTTCATCTTCATTTAACTGATTTCATCTTCATTTAACTGATTTCATCGTTAACTGATTTCATCGTTAACTGATTTCATCTTCATTTAACTGATTCCATCGTTAACTGATTTCATCGTTAACTGATTTCATCATTAACTGATTTCATCTTCATTTAACTGATTTCATCTTCATTTAACTGATTTCATCGTTAACTGATTTCATCTTCATTTAACTGATTTCATCGTTAACTGATTTCATCGTTAACTGATTTCATCTTCATTTAACTGATTTCATCGTTAACTGATTTCATCGTTAACTGATTTCATCGTTAACTGATTTCATCTTCATTTAACTGATTTCATCGTTAACTGATTTCATCGTTAACTGATTTCATCTTCATTTAACTGATTCCATCGTTAACTGATTCCATCGTTAACTGATTTCATCGTTAACTGATTTCATCTTCATTTAACTGATTTCATTTTCTTTCTTCATTTAACTGATTTCATCGTTAACTGATTTCATCTTCATTTAACTGATTTCATCGTTAACTGATTTCATCGTTAACTGATTTCATCTTCATTTAACTGATTTCATCGTTAACTGATTTCATCTTCATTTAACTGATTCCATCGTTAACTGATTTCATCGTTAACTGATCTCATCGTTAACTGATTCCATCGTTAACTGATTCCATCTTCATTTAACTGATTTCACCGTGAACTGATTTCATCGTTAACTGATTTCATCTTTAACTGATTTCATCGTTAACTGATTTCATCTTCATTTAACTGATTTCATCTTCATTTAACTGATTTCATCGTTAACTGATTTCATCTTCATTTAACTGATTTCATCGTTAACTGATTTCATCGTTAACTGATTTCATCTTTAACTGATTTCATCGTTAACTGATTTCATCTTCATTTAACTGATTTAATCTTCATTTAACTGATTTCATCGTTAACTGATTTCATCTTCATTTAACTGATTCCATCGTTAACTGATTTCATCGTTAACTGATTTCATCGTTAACTGATTTCATCTTCATTTAACTGATTTCATTTTCATTCTTCATTTAAATGATTTCATCGTTAACTGATTTCATTTTTAACTGATTTCATCGTTAACTGATTTCATCTTCATTTAACTGATTTCATCGTTAACTGATTTCATCTTCATTTAACTGATTTCATCGTTAACTGATTTCATCGTTAACTGATTTCATCTTTAACTGATTTCATCGTTAACTGATTTCATCTTCATTTAACTGATTTCATCGTTAACTGATTTCATCTTCATTTAACTGATTTCATCGTTAACTGATTTCATCGTTAACTGATTTCATCGTTAACTGATTTCATCTTCATTTAACTGATTTCATCGTTAACTGATTTCATCGTTAACTGATTTCATCGTTAACTGATTTCATCTTCATTTAACTGATTCCATCGTTAACTGATTTCATCGTTAACTGATTTCATCTTCATTTAACTGATTTCATCTTCATTTAACTGATTTCATCTTCATTTAACTGATTCCATCGTTAACTGATTTCATCGTTAACTGATTTCATCGTTAACTGATTTCATCTTCATTTAACTGATTTCATCTTCATTTAACTGATTTCATCTTCATTTAACTGATTTCATCGTTAACTGATTTCATCGTTAACTGATTTCATCGTTAACTG
Organism: Semicossyphus pulcher; assembly: GCF_022749685.1. Classification (NCBI taxonomy): domain Eukaryota; kingdom Metazoa; phylum Chordata; class Actinopteri; order Labriformes; family Labridae; genus Semicossyphus; species Semicossyphus pulcher. The sequence goes on along the minus strand of NW_027211709.1, from coordinate 827,695 downwards.
ATTTCATCTTCATTTAACTGATTCCATCGTTAACTGATTTCATCGTTAACTGATTTCATCTTCATTTAACTGATTTCATCGTTAACTGATTTCATCTTCATTTAACTGATTCCATCGTTAACTGATTTCATCGTTAACTGATTTCATCTTCATTTAACTGATTCCATCATTAACTGATTTCATCGTTAACTGATTTCATCTTCATTTAACTGATTTCATCGTTAACTGATTTCATCGTTAACTGATTTCATCTTTAACTGATTTCATCGTTAACTGATTTCATCTTCATTTAACTGATTTCATTTTCATTCTTCATTTAACTGATTTCATCGTTAACTGATTTCATCGTTAACTGATTTCATCTTCATTTAACTGATTTCATCTTCATTTAACTGATTTCATCGTTAACTGATGTCATCTTCATTTAACTGATTTCATCGTTAACTGATTTCATCGTTAACTGATTTAATCTTCATGTAACTGATTTCATCTGTAACTGATTTCATCGTTAACTGATTTCATCGTTAACTGATTTAATCTTCATGTAACTGATTTCATCTGTAACTGATTTCATCGTTAACTGATTTCATCTTCATTTAACTGATTTCATCTTCATTTAACTGATTTCATTGTTAACTGATTTCATCTTTAACTGATTTCATCGTTAACTGATTTCATCTTCATTTAACTGATTTCATCGTTAACTGATTTCATCGTTAACTGATTTCATCTTCATTTAACTGATTCCATCGTTAACTGATTTCATCTTTAACTGATTTCATCGTTAACTGATTTCATCTTCATTTAACTGATTCCATCGTTAACTGATTTCATCTTTAACTGATTTCATCATTAACTGATTTCATCTTCATTTAACTGATTTCATCGTTAACTGATTTCATCGTTAACTGATTTCATCGTTAACTGATTTAATCTTTAACTGATTTCATCGTTAACTGATTTAATCTTCATGTAACTGATTTCATCTGTAACTGATTTCATCTTTAACTGATTTCATCGTTAACTGATTTCATCTTCATTTAACTGATTTCATCTTCATTTAACTGATTTCATCGTTAACTGATTTCATCTTCATTTAACTGATTCCATCGTTAACTGATTTCATCGTTAACTGATTTCATCGTTAACTGATTTCATCTTCATTTAACTGATTTCATCGTTAACTGATTTCATCTTCATTTAACTGATTTCATCGTTAACTGATTTCATCGTTAACTGATTCCATCGTTAACTGATTTCATCGTTAACTGATTTCATATTCATTTAACTGATTTCATCGTTAACTGATTTCATCGTTAACTGATTTCATCTTTAACTGATTTCATCGTTAACTGATTTCATCTTCATTTAACTGACTTCATCGTTAACTGATTTCATCGTTAACTGATTTCATCTTCATTTAACTGATTTCATCGTTAACTGATTTCATCGTTAACTGATTTCATCTTCATTTAACTGATTTCATCGTTAACTGATTTCATCTTCATTTAACTGATTTCATTTTCATTCTTCATTTAACTGATTTCATCGTTAACTGATTTCATCTTCATTTAACTGATTTCATCGTTAACTGATTTCATCTTCATTTAACTGATTTCATCGTTAACTGATTTCATCGTTAACTGATTTCATCGTTAACTGATTTCATCTTCATTTAACTGATTTCATCGTTAACTGATTTCATCTTCATTTAACTGATTTCATTTTCATTCTTCATTTAACTGATTTCATCGTTAACTGATTTCATCTTCATTTAACTGATTTCATCGTTAACTGATTTCATCGTTAACTGATTTCATCTTCATTTAACTGATTTCATCGTTAACTGATTTCATCGTTAACTGATTTCATCGTTAACTGATTTCATCGTTAACTGATTTCATCGTTAACTGATTTAATCTTCATGTAACTGATTTCATCTGTAACTGATTTCATCGTTAACTGATTTCATCGTTAACTGATTTCATCTTCATTTAACTGATTCCATCGTTAACTGATTTCATCTTTAACTGATTTCATCGATAACTGATTTCATCTTCATTTAACTGATTTCATCGTTAACTGATTTCATCGTTAACTGATTTCATCTTCATTTAACTGATTTCATCTTCATTTAACTGATTTCATCGTTAACTGATTTCATCTTCATTTAACTGATTTCATCGTTAACTGATTTCATCTTCATTTAACTGATTCCATCGTTAACTGATTTCATCTTTAACTGATTTCATCGTTAACTGATTTCATCTTCATTTAACTGATTTCATCGTTAACTGATTTCATCGTTAACTGATTTCATCTTCATTTAACTGATTTCATCGTTAACTGATTTCATCGTTAACTGATCTCATCGTTAACTGATCTCATCGTTAACTGATTTCATCGTTAACTGATTTCATCTTCATTTAACTGATTTCATCGTTAACTGATTTCATCGTTAACTGATTCCATCGTTAACTGATTTCATCTTCATTTAACTGATTTCATTTTCATTCTTCATTTAACTGATTTCATCGTTAACTGATTTCATCTTCATTTAACTGATTTCATCGTTAACTGATTTCATCGTTAACTGATTTCATCTTCTTTTAACTGATTTCATCGTTAACTGATTTCATCTTCATTTAATTGATTTCATCGTTAACTGATTTCATCGTTAACTGATTTCATCTTCATTTAACTGATTTCATCGTTAACTGATTTCATCGTTAACTGATTTCATCGTTAACTGATTTCATCTTCATTTAACTGATTTCATCGTTAACTGATTTCATCTTCATTTAACTGATTTCATCGTTAACTGATTTCATCGTTAACTGATTTCATCTTCATTTAACTGATTCCATCGTTAACTGATTTCATCGTTAACTGATTTCATCGTTAACTGATTTCATCTTTAACTGATTTCATCGTTAACTGATTTCATCTTCATTTAACTGATTTCATCGTTAACGGATCTCATCGTTAACGGATTTCATCGTTAACGGATTTCATCGTTAACGGATTCCATCGTTAACGGATTTCATCGTTAACGGATTTCATCGTTAACTGATTTCATCTTCATTTAACTGATTTCATCGTTAACTGATTTCAACTTCATTTAACTGATTTCATCGTTAACTGATTTCATCGTTAACTGATTTCATTTTCATTCTTCATTTAACTGATTTCATCGTTAACTGATTTCATCTTTAACTGATTTTATCGTTAACTGATTTCATCTTCATGTAACTGATTTCATCTGTAACTGATTTCATCGTTAACTGATTTCATCTTCATTTAACTGATTTCATCTGTAACTGATTTCATCGTTAACTGATTTCATCTTCATTTAACTGATTTCATCTTCATTTAACTGATTTCATCGTTAACTGATGTCATCTTCATTTAACTGATTTCATCGTTAACTGATTTCATCGTTAACTGATTTAATCTTCATGTAACTGATTTCATCTGTAACTGATTTCATCTTCATTTAACTGATTTCATCTTCATTTAACTGATTTCATCGTTAACTGATTTCATCTTCATTTAACTGATTTCATCGTTAACTGATTTCATTGTTAACTGATTTCATCTTTAACTGATTTCATCTTTAACTGATTTCATCGTTAACTGATTTCATCTTCATTTAACTGATTTCATCGTTAACTGATTTCATCGTTAACTGATTTCATCTTCATTTAACTGATTCCATCGTTAACTGATTTCATCTTTAACTGATTTCATCGTTAACTGATTTCATCTTCATTTAACTGATTTCATCGTTAACTGATTTCATCGTTAACTGATTTCATCGTTAACTGATTTCATCTTCATTTAACTGATTCCATCGTTAACTGATTTCATCTTTAACTGATTTCATCATTAACTGATTTCATCTTCATTTAACTGATTTCATCGTTAACTGATTTCATCGTTAACTGATTTCATCGTTAACTGATTTCATCTTCATTTAACTGATTTCATCATTAACTGATTTCATCGTTAACTGATTTCATCGTTAACTGATTTCATCTTCATTTAACTGATTCCATCGTTAACTGATTTCATCGTTAACTGATTTCATCTTCATTTAACTGATTTCATCGTTAACTGATTTCATCTTCATTTAACTGATTTCATCGTTAACTGATTTCATCGTTAACTGATTTCATCGTTAACTGATTTCATCTTCATTTAACTGATTCCATCATTAACTGATTTCATCGTTAACTGATTTCATCGTTAACTGATTTCATCTTCATTTAACTGATTTCATCTTCATTTAACTGATTCCATCGTTAACTGATTTCATCGTTAACTGATTTCATCGTTAACTGATTTCATCTTCATTTAACTGATTCCATCATTAACTGATTTCATCGTTAACTGATTTCATCGTTAACTGATTTCATCTTCATTTAACTGATTTCATCGTTAACTGATTTCATCTTCATTTAACTGATTTCATCGTTAACTGATTTCATCGTTAACTGATTTCATCGTTAACTGATTTCATCTTCATTTAACTGATTTCATCGTTAACTGATTTCATCTTCATTTAACTGATTCCATCGTTAACTGATTCCATCGTTAACTGATTTCATCGTTAACTGATTTCATCTTCATTTAACTGATTTCATTTTCTTTCTTCATTTAACTGATTTCATCGTTAACTGATTTCATCTTCATTTAACTGATTTCATCGTTAACTGATTTCATCGTTAACTGATTTCATCTTCATTTAACTGATTTCATCGTTAACTGATTTCATCGTTAACTGATTTCATCTTTAACTGATTTCATCGTTAACTGATTTCATCTTCATTTAACTGATTTCATCTTCATTTAACTGATTTCATCGTTAACTGATTCCATCGTTAACTGATTTCATCTTTAACTGATTTCATCGTTAACTGATTTCATCTTCATTTAACTGATTTCATCTTCATTTAACTGATTTCATCGTTAACTGATTTCATCTTCATTTAACTGATTCCATCGTTAACTGATTTCATCGTTAACTGATTTCATCGTTAACTGATTTCATCTTCATTTAACTGATTTCATCGTTAACTGATTTCATCTTCATTTAACTGATTTCATCGTTAACTGATTTCATCGTTAACTGATTCCATCGTTAACTGATTTCATCGTTAACTGATTTCATCTTCATTTAACTGATTTCATCGTTAACTGATTTCATCGTTAACTGATTTCATCTTCATTTAACTGATTTCATCGTTAACTGATTTCATCGTTAACTGATTTCATCTTCATTTAACTGATTTCATTTTCATTCTTCATTTAACTGATTTCATCGTTAACTGATTTCATCTTCATTTAACTGATTTCATCGTTAACTGATTTCATCGTTAACTGATTTCATCTTCATTTAACTGATTTCATCGTTAACTGATTTCATCGTTAACTGATTTCATCTTCATTTAACTGATTTCATTTTCATTCTTCATTTAACTGATTTCATCGTTAACTGATTTCATCTTCATTTAACTGATTTCATCGTTAACTGATTTCATCGTTAACTGATTTCATCTTCATTTAACTGATTTCATCATTAACTGATTTCATCGTTAACTGATTTCATCGTTAACTGATTTCATCTTTAACTGATTTAATCTTCATGTAACTGATTTCATCTGTAACTGATTTCATCTTTAACTGATTTCATCGTTAACTGATTTCATCTTCATTTAACTGATTCCATCGTTAACTGATTTCATCTTTAACTGATTTCATCGATAACTGATTTCATCTTCATTTAACTGATTTCATCGTTAACTGATTTCATCGTTAACTGATTTCATCTTCATTTAACTGATTTCATCGTTAACTGATTTCATCGTTAACTGATTTCATCTTTAACTGATTTCATCGTTAACTGATTTCATCTTCATTTAACTGATTTCATCTTCATTTAACTGATTTCATCGTTAACTGATTTCATCTTCATTTAACTGATTTCATCGTTAACTGATTTCATCGTTAACTGATTTCATCTTCATTTAACTGATTTCATCGTTAACTGATTTCATCGTTAACTGATTTCATCTTTAACTGATTTCATCGTTAACTGATTTCATCTTCATTTAACTGATTTCATCTTTAACTGATTTCATCGTTAACTGATTTCATCTTCATTTAACTGATTTCATCGTTAACTGATTTCATCGTTAACTGATTTCATCTTCATTTAACTGATTTCATCGTTAACTGATTTCATCTTCATTTAACTGATTTCATCGTTAACTGATTTCATCGTTAACTGATTTCATCGTTAACTGATCTCATCGTTAACTGATCTCGTCGTTAACTGATTTCATCGTTAACTGATTTCATCTTCATTTAACTGATTTCATCGTTAACTGATTTCATCGTTAACTGATTTCATCGTTAACTGATTTCATCTTCATTTAACTGATTTCATCGTTAACTGATTTCATCGTTAACTGATTCCATCGTTAACTGATTTCATCTTTAACTGATTTCATCGTTAACTGATTTCATCGTTAACTGATTTCATCGTTAACTGATTTCATCTTCATTTAACTGATTTCATTGTTAACTGATTTCATCGTTAACTGATTTCATCTTCATTTAACTGATTTCATCGTTAACTGATTTCATCGTTAACTGATTCCATCGTTAACTGATTTCATCGTTAACTGATTTCATCTTCATTTAACTGATTTCATCGTTAACTGATTTCATCTTCATTTAACTGATTTCATTTTCATTCTTCATTTAACTGATTTCATCGTTAACTGATTTCATCTTCATTTAACTGATTTCATCGTTAACTGATTTCATCGTTAACTGATTTCATCGTTAACTGATTTCATCTTCTTTTAACTGATTTCATCGTTAACTGATTTCATCTTCTTTTAACTGATTTCATCGTTAACTGATTTCATCTTCATTTAATTGATTTCATCGTTAACTGATTTCATCGTTAACTGATTTCATCTTCATTTAACTGATTTCATCGTTAACTGATTTCATCGTTAACTGATTTCATCTTCATTTAACTGATTTCATCGTTAACTGATTTCATCTTCATTTAACTGATTTCATCGTTAACTGATTTCATCGTTAACTGATTTCATCTTCATTTAACTGATTCCATCGTTAACTGATTTCATCGTTAACTGATTTCATCGTTAACTGATTTCGTCTTCATTTAACTGATTTCATCGTTAACTGATTTCATCGTTAACTGATTTCATCTTCATTTAACTGATTTCATTTTCATTCTTCATTTAACTGATTTCATCGTTAACTGATTTCATCTTCATTTAACTGATTTCATCGTTAACTGATTTCATCGTTAACTGATTTCATCGTTAACTGATTTCATCTTCATTTAACTGATTCCATCGTTAACTGATTTCATCGTTAACTGATTTCATCTTCATTTAACTGATTTCATCGTTAACTGATTTCATCGTTAACTGATTCCATCGTTAACTGATTTCATCTTCATTTAACTGATTTCATCGTTAACTGATTTCATCTTCATTTAACTGATTTCATCGTTAACTGATTTCATCGTTAACTGATTTCATCTTCATTTAACTGATTCCATCGTTAACTGATTTCATCGTTAACTGATTTCATCGTTAACTGATTTCATCGTTAACTGATTTCATCTTTAACTGATTTCATCGTTAACTGATTTCATCTTCATTTAACTGATTTCATCGTTAACTGATTTCATCGTTAACTGATTCCATCGTTAACTGATTTCATCGTTAACTGATTTCATCTTCATTTAACTGATTTCATCGTTAACTGATTTCATCTTCATTTAACTGATTTCATCGTTAACTGATTTCATCGTTAACTGATTTCATCGTTAACTGATTTCATCTTCATTTAACTGATTTCATTTTCATTCTTCATTTAACTGATTTCATCGTTAACTGATTTCATCTTCATTTAACTGATTTCATCGTTAACTGATTTCATCGTTAACTGATTTCATCGTTAACTGATTTCATCTTCATTTAACTGATTTCATCGTTAACTGATTTCATCTTCATTTAATTGATTTCATCGTTAACTGATTTCATCTTCATTTAACTGATTTCATCGTTAACTGATTTCATCGTTAACTGATTCCATCGTTAACTGATTTCATCGTTAACTGATTTCATCTTCATTTAACTGATTTCATCGTTAACTGATTTCATCTTCATTTAACTGATTTCATCGTTAACTGATTTCATCTTTAACTGATTTCATCGTTAACTGATTTCATCTTCATTTAACTGATTTCATCGTTAACTGATTTCATCGTTAACTGATTTCATCTTTAACTGATTTCATCTTCATTTAACTGATTTCATCGTTAACTGATTTCATCTTCATTTAACTGATTTCATCGTTAACTGATTTCATCTTCATTTAACTGATTTCATCGTTAACTGATTTCATCGTTAACTGATTTCATCGTTAACTGATTTCATCTTCATTTAACTGATTTCATCGTTAACTGATTTCATCGTTAACTGATTCCATCGTTAACTGATTTCATCTTTAACTGATTTCATCGTTAACTGATTCCATCGTTAACTGATTCCATCGTTAACTGATTTCATCGTTAACTGATTCCATCGTTAACTGATTTCATCGTTAACTGATTTCATCTTTAACTGATTTCATCTTCATTTAACTGATTTCATCGTTAACTGATTTCATCTTCATTTAACTGATTTCATCGTTAACTGATTTCATCTTCATTTAACTGATTTCATCGTTAACTGATTTCATCGTTAACTGATTTCATCGTTAACTGATTTCATCTTCATTTAACTGATTTCATCGTTAACTGATTTCATCGTTAACTGATTCCATCGTTAACTGATTTCATCTTTAACTGATTTCATCGTTAACTGATTCCATCGTTAACTGATTCCATCGTTAACTGATTTCATCGTTAACTGATTCCATCGTTAACTGATTTCATCGTTAACTGATTCCATCGTTAACTGATTTCATCGTTAACTGATTCCATCGTTAACTGATTCCATCGTTAACTGATTTCATCGTTAACTGATTTCATCTTCATTTAACTGATTTCATCGTTAACTGATTTCATCTTCATTTAACTGATTTCATCGTTAAGTGATTTCATCGTTAACTGATTTCATCGTTAACTGATTTCATCGTTAACTGATTTCATCGTTAACTGATTTCATCTTCATTTAACTGATTTCATTGTTAACTGATTTCATCGTTAACTGATTTCATCTTCATTTAACTGATTTCATCGTTAACTGATTCCATCGTTAACTGATTTCATCGTTAACTGATTTCATCGTTAACTGATTTCATCTTCATTTAACTGATTTCATCGTTAACTGATTTCATCTTCATTTAACTGATTTCATTTTCATTCTTCATTTAACTGATTTCATCGTTAACTGATTTCATCTTCATTTAACTGATTTCATCGTTAACTGATTTCATCGTTAACTGATTTCATCGTTAACTGATTTCATCTTTAACTGATTTCATCGTTAACTGATTTCATCTTCATTTAACTGATTTCATCGTTAACTGATTTCATCTTCATTTAATTGATTTCATCGTTAACTGATTTCATCGTTAACTGATTTCATCTTCATTTAACTGATTTCATCGTTAACTGATTTCATCGTTAACTGATTTCATCGTTAACTGATTTCATCTTCATTTAACTGATTTCATCGTTAACTGATTTCATCGTTAACTGATTTCATCTTTAACTGATTTCATCGTTAACTGATTTCATCTTCATTTAACTGATTTCATCGTTAACTGATTTCATCGTTAACTGATTTCATCTTTAACTGATTTCATCGTTAACTGATTTCATCTTCATTTAACTGATTTCATCGTTAACTGATTTCATCTTCATTTAACTGATTTCATCGTTAACTGATTTCATCGTTAACTGATTTCATCGTTAACTGATTTCATCTTCATTTAACTGATTCCATCGTTAACTGATTTCATCGTTAACTGATTTCATCGTTAACTGATTTCATCTTCATTTAACTGATTTCATCGTTAACTGATTTCATCGTTAACTGATTTCATCGTTAACTGATTTCATCTTCATTTAACTGATTTCATCGTTAACTGATTTCATCGTTAACTGATTTCATCGTTAACTGATTTCATCGTTAACTGATTTCATCTTCATTTAACTGATTTCATCGTTAACTGATTTCATCTTTAACTGATTTCATCGTTAACTGATTTCATCTTCATTTAACTGATTTCATCGTTAACTGATTTCATCTTCATTTAACTGATTTCATCGTTAACTGATTTCATCGTTAACTGATTTCATCTTCATTTAACTGATTCCATCGTTAACTGATTTCATCGTTAACTGATTTCATCTTCATTTAACTGATTTCATCGTTAACTGATTTCATCGTTAACTGATTTCATCTTTAACTGATTTCATCGTTAACTGATTTCATCTTCATTTAACTGATTCCATCGTTAACTGATTTCATCGTTAACTGATTTCATCGTTAACTGATTTCATCTTCATTTAACTGATTTCATCGTTAACTGATTCCATCGTTAACTGATTTCATCTTCATTTAACTGATTTCATCGTTAACTGATTTCATCTTCATTTAACTGATTTCATCGTTAACTGATTTCATCTTCATTTAACTGATTCCATCGTTAACTGATTTCATCGTTAACTGATTTCATCGTTAACTGATTTCATCTTCATTTAACTGATTTCATCGTTAACTGATCTCATCGTTAACTGATCTCATCGTTAACTGATTCCATCGTTAACTGATTCCATCGTTAACTGATTTCACCGTGAACTGATTTCATCTTCATTTAACTGATTCCATCGTTAACTGATTTCATCGTTAACTGATTTCATCGTTAACTGATTTCATCTTTAACTGATTTCATCGTTAACTGATTTCATCTTCATTTAACTGATTTCATTTTCATTCTTCATTTAACTGATTTCATCGTTAACTGATTTCATCTTTAACTGATTTCATCGTTAACTGATTTCATCTTCATTTAACTGATTTCATCGTTAACTGATTTCATCGTTAATTGATTTCATCGTTAACTGATTTCATCTTCATTCTTCATTTAACTGATTTCATCGTTAACTGATTTCATCTTCATTTAACTGATTTCATCGTTAACTGATTTCATCGTTAACTGATTTCATCGTTAACTGATTTCATCGTTAACTGATTTCATCTTCATTTAACTGATTTCATCGTTAACTGATTTCATCTTCATTCTTCATTTAACTGATTTCATCTTTAACTGATTTCATCGTTAACTGATTTCATCTTCATTTAACTGATTTCATCGTTAATTGATTTCATCGTTAACTGATTTCATCGTTAACTGATTTCATCTTCATTTAACTGATTTCATCGTTAACTGATTTCATCGTTAACTGATTTCATCTTTAACTGATTTCATCTTCATTTAACTGATTTCATCTTCATTTAACTGATTTCATCGTTAACTGATTTCATCTTTAACTGATTTCATCGTTAACTGATTTCATCTTTAACTGATTTCATCTTCATTTAACTGATTTCATCTTCATTTAACTGATTTCATCGTTAACTGATTTCATCGTTAACTGATTTCATCGTTAACTGATTTCATCTTCATTTAACTGATTTCATCTTCATTTAACTGATTTCATCGTTAACTGATTTCATCGTTAACTGATTTCATCTTTAACTGATTTCATCGTTAACTGATTTCATCTTCATTTAACTGATTCCATCGTTAACTGATTTCATCGTTAACTGATTTCATCTTTAACTGATTTCATCGTTAACTGATTTCATCTTCATTTAACTGATTTCATCGTTAACTGATTTCATCGTTAACTGATTTCATCTTTAACTGATTTCATCTTCATTTAACTGATTTCATCGTTAACTGATTTCATCTTCATTTAACTGATTTCATCGTTAACTGATTTCATCGTTAACTGATTTCATCGTTAACTGATTTCATCTTCATTTAACTGATTTCATCGTTAACTGATTTCATCGTTAACTGATTTCATCTTCATTTAACTGATTTCATCGTTAACTGATTTCATCGTTAACTGATTTCATCGTTAACTGATTTCATCTTCATTTAACTGATTTCATCGTTAACTGATTTCATCTTTAACTGATTTCATCGTTAACTGATTTCATCTTCATTTAACTGATTTCATCGTTAACTGATTTCATCTTCATTTAACTGATTTCATCGTTAACTGATTTCATCGTTAACTGATTTCATCTTCATTTAACTGATTCCATCGTTAACTGATTTCATCGTTAACTGATTTCATCTTCATTTAACTGATTTCATCGTTAACTGATTTCATCGTTAACTGATTTCATCTTTAACTGATTTCATCGTTAACTGATTTCATCTTCATTTAACTGATTCCATCGTTAACTGATTTCATCGTTAACTGATTTCATCGTTAACTGATTTCATCTTCATTTAACTGATTTCATCGTTAACTGATTCCATCGTTAACTGATTTCATCTTCATTTAACTGATTTCATCGTTAACTGATTTCATCTTCATTTAACTGATTTCATCGTTAACTGATTTCATCTTCATTTAACTGATTCCATCGTTAACTGATTTCATCGTTAACTGATTTCATCGTTAACTGATTTCATCTTCATTTAACTGATTTCATCGTTAACTGATCTCATCGTTAACTGATCTCATCGTTAACTGATTCCATCGTTAACTGATTCCATCGTTAACTGATTTCACCGTGAACTGATTTCATCTTCATTTAACTGATTCCATCGTTAACTGATTTCATCGTTAACTGATTTCATCGTTAACTGATTTCATCTTTAACTGATTTCATCGTTAACTGATTTCATCTTCATTTAACTGATTTCATTTTCATTCTTCATTTAACTGATTTCATCGTTAACTGATTTCATCTTTAACTGATTTCATCGTTAACTGATTTCATCTTCATTTAACTGATTTCATCGTTAACTGATTTCATCGTTAATTGATTTCATCGTTAACTGATTTCATCTTCATTCTTCATTTAACTGATTTCATCGTTAACTGATTTCATCTTCATTTAACTGATTTCATCGTTAACTGATTTCATCGTTAACTGATTTCATCGTTAACTGATTTCATCGTTAACTGATTTCATCTTCATTTAACTGATTTCATCGTTAACTGATTTCATCTTCATTCTTCATTTAACTGATTTCATCTTTAACTGATTTCATCGTTAACTGATTTCATCTTCATTTAACTGATTTCATCGTTAATTGATTTCATCTTTAACTGATTTCATCGTTAACTGATTTCATCTTCATTTAACTGATTTCATCGTTAACTGATTTCATCGTTAACTGATTTCATCTTTAACTGATTTCATCTTCATTTAACTGATTTCATCTTCATTTAACTGATTTCATCGTTAACTGATTTCATCGTTAACTGATTTCATCGTTAACTGATTTCATCGTTAACTGATTTCATCTTTAACTGATTTCATCTTCATTTAACTGATTTCATCGTTAACTGATTTCATCTTCATTTAACTGATTTCATCGTTAACTGATTTCATCTTCATTTAACTGATTTCATTTTCATTCTTCATTTAACTGATTTCATCGTTAACTGATTTCATCGTTAACTGATTTCATCTTCATTTAACTGATTTCATCGTTAACTGATTTCATCGTTAACTGATTTCATCGTTAACTGATCTCATCGTTAACTGATTCCATCGTTAACTGATTTCACCGTGAACTGATTTCATCTTCATTTAACTGATTTCATCGTTAACTGATTTCATCGTTAACTGATTTCATCTTCATTTAACTGATTTCATTTTCATTCTTCATTTAACTGATTTCATCGTTAACTGATTTCATCGTTAACTGATTTCATCTTCATTTAACTGATTTCATCGTTAACTGATTTCATCGTTAACTGATTTCATCTTCATTCTTCATTTAACTGATTTCATCGTTAACTGATTTCATCGTTAACTGATTTCATCTTCATTTAACTGATTTCATCGTTAATTGATTTCATCGTTAACTGATTTCATCGTTAACTGATTTCATCTTCATTTAACTGATTTCATCGTTAACTGATTTCATCGTTAACTGATTTCATCTTTAACTGATTTCATCTTCATTTAACTGATTTCATCGTTAACTGATTTCATCGTTAACTGATTTCATCTTTAACTGATTTCATCGTTAACTGATTTCATCTTCATTTAACTAATTTCATCGTTAACTGATTTCATCTTCATTTAATTGATTTCATCGTTAACTGATTTCATCTTCATTTAACTGATTTCATCGTTAACTGATTTCATCGTTAACTGATTTCATCTTTAACTGATTTCATCTTCATTTAACTGATTTCATCGTTAACTGATTTCATCTTCATTTAACTGATTCCATCGTTAACTGATTCCATCGTTAACTGATTTCATCGTTAACTGATTTCATCTTCATTTAACTGATTTCATTTTCATTCTTCATTTAACTGATTTCATCGTTAACTGATTTCATCGTTAACTGATTTCATCTTCATTTAACTGATTTCATCGTTAACTGATTTCATCGTTAACTGATTTCATCGTTAACTGATCTCATCGTTAACTGATTCCATCGTTAACTGATTTCACCGTGAACTGATTTCATCTTCATTTAACTGATTTCATCGTTAACTGATTTCATCGTTAACTGATTTCATCTTCATTTAACTGATTTCATTTTCATTCTTCATTTAACTGATTTCATCGTTAACTGATTTCATCGTTAACTGATTTCATCTTCATTTAACTGATTTCATCGTTAACTGATTTCATCGTTAACTGATTTCATCTTCATTCTTCATTTAACTGATTTCATCGTTAACTGATTTCATCGTTAACTGATTTCATCTTCATTTAACTGATTTCATCGTTAATTGATTTCATCGTTAACTGATTTCATCGTTAACTGATTTCATCTTCATTTAACTGATTTCATCGTTAACTGATTTCATCGTTAACTGATTTCATCTTTAACTGATTTCATCTTCATTTAACTGATTTCATCGTTAACTGATTTCATCGTTAACTGATTTCATCGTTAACTGATTTCATCTTTAACTGATTTCATCGTTAACTGATTTCATCTTCATTTAACTGATTTCATCGTTAACTGATTTCATCTTCATTTAATTGATTTCATCGTTAACTGATTTCATCGTTAACTGATTTCATCTTCATTTAACTGATTTCATCGTTAACTGATTCCATCGTTAACTGATTTCATCGTTAACTGATTTCATCTTCATTTAACTGATTTCATCGTTAACTGATTTCATCTTCATTTAACTGATTTCATCGTTAACTGATTTCATCGTTAACTGATTTCATCTTTAACTGATTTCATCGTTAACTGATTTCATCGTTAACTGATTTCATCTTCATTTAACTGATTTCATCTTCATTTAACTGATTTCATCGTTAACTGATTCCATCGTTAACTGATTTCATCTTTAACTGATTTCATCGTTAACTGATTTCATCTTCATTTAACTGATTTCATCGTTAACTGATTTCATCTTCATTTAACTGATTTCATCGTTAAGTGATTTCATCGTTAACTGATTTCATCGTTAACTGATTTCATCGTTAACTGATTTCATCTTCATTTAACTGATTTCATCGTTAACTGATTTCATCGTTAACTGATTTCATCTTCATTTAACTGATTTCATCGTTAACTGATTTCATCGTTAACTGATTCCATCGTTAACTGATTTCATCGTTAACTGATTTCATCGTTAACTGATTTCATCTTCATTTAACTGATTTCATCGTTAACTGATTTCATCTTCATTTAACTGATTTCATCGTTAACTGATTTCATCGTTAACTGATTTCATCGTTAACTGATTTCATCTTCATTTAACTGATTTCATCGTTAACTGATTTCATCTTCATTTAACTGATTTCATCGTTAACTGATTTCATCGTTAACTGATTTCATCTTCATTTAACTGATTCCATCGTTAACTGATTTCATCGTTAACTGATTTCATCGTTAACTGATTTCATCTTCATTTAACTGATTTCATCGTTAACTGATTTCATCGTTAACTGATTTCATCTTCATTTAACTGATTTCATCGTTAACTGATTTCATCGTTAACTGATTTCATCTTCATTTAACTGATTTCATTTTCATTCTTCATTTAACTGATTTCATCGTTAACTGATTTCATCGTTAACTGATTTCATCTTCATTTAACTGATTTCATCGTTAACTGATTTCATCGTTAACTGATTTCATCGTTAACTGATTTCATCTTCATTTAACTGATTTCATCGTTAACTGATTTCATCTTCATTTAACTGATTCCATCGTTAACTGATTTCATCTTCATTTAACTGATTTCATCGTTAACTGATTTCATCTTCATTTAACTGATTCCATCGTTAACTGATTTCATCGTTAACTGATTTCATCTTCATTTAACTGATTTCATTTTCATTCTTCATTTAACTGATTTCATCGTTAACTGATTTCATCGTTAACTGATTTCATCTTCATTTAACTGATTTCATCGTTAACTGATTTCATCGTTAACTGATTTCATCTTCATTCTTCATTTAACTGATTTCATCGTTAACTGATTTCATCGTTAACTGATTTCATCTTCATTTAACTGATTTCATCGTTAATTGATTTCATCGTTAACTGATTTCATCGTTAACTGATTTCATCTTCATTTAACTGATTTCATCGTTAACTGATTTCATCGTTAACTGATTTCATCTTTAACTGATTTCATCTTCATTTAACTGATTTCATCGTTAACTGATTTCATCGTTAACTGATTTCATCGTTAACTGATTTCATCTTTAACTGATTTCATCGTTAACTGATTTCATCTTCATTTAACTGATTTCATCGTTAACTGATTTCATCTTCATTTAATTGATTTCATCGTTAACTGATTTCATCGTTAACTGATTTCATCTTCATTTAACTGATTTCATCGTTAACTGATTCCATCGTTAACTGATTTCATCGTTAACTGATTTCATCTTCATTTAACTGATTTCATCGTTAACTGATTTCATCTTCATTTAACTGATTTCATCGTTAACTGATTTCATCGTTAACTGATTTCATCTTTAACTGATTTCATCGTTAACTGATTTCATCGTTAACTGATTTCATCTTCATTTAACTGATTTCATCTTCATTTAACTGATTTCATCGTTAACTGATTCCATCGTTAACTGATTTCATCTTTAACTGATTTCATCGTTAACTGATTTCATCTTCATTTAACTGATTTCATCGTTAACTGATTTCATCTTCATTTAACTGATTTCATCGTTAAGTGATTTCATCGTTAACTGATTTCATCGTTAACTGATTTCATCGTTAACTGATTTCATCTTCATTTAACTGATTTCATCGTTAACTGATTTCATCGTTAACTGATTCCATCGTTAACTGATTTCATCTTTAACTGATTTCATCGTTAACTGATTTCATCTTCATTTAACTGATTTCATCGTTAACTGATTTCATCGTTAACTGATTTCATCTTCATTTAACTGATTTCATCGTTAACTGATTTCATCGTTAACTGATTTCATCATTAACTGATTTCATCGTTAACTGATTTCATCTTCATTTAACTGATTTCATCTTCATTTAACTGATTCCATCGTTAACTGATTTCATCGTTAACTGATTTCATCTTCATTTAACTGATTTCATCGTTAACTGATTTCATCGTTAACTGATTTCATCTTCATTTAACTGATTCCATCGTTAACTGATTTCATCGTTAACTGATTTCATCTTCATTTAACTTATTTCATCGTTAACTGATTTCATCGTTAACTGATTTCATCGTTAACTGATTTCATCTTTAACTGATTTCATCGTTAACTGATTTCATCTTCATTTAACTGATTTCATCGTTAACTGATTTCATCGTTAACTGATTTCATCGTTAACTGATTTCATCTTCATTTAACTGATTTCATCGTTAACTGATTTCATCGTTAACTGATTTCATCTTCATTTAACTGATTTCATCGTTAACTGATTTCATCGTTAACTGATTTCATCTTCATTTAACTGATTCCATCGTTAACTGATTTCATCTTTAACTGATTTCATCGTTAACTGATTTCATCTTCATTTAACTGATTTCATCGTTAACTGATTTCATCTTCATTTAACTGATTTCATCTTCATTTAACTGATTTCATCGTTAACTGATTTCATCTTCATTTAACTGATTCCATCGTTAACTGATTTCATTGTTAACTGATTTCATCGTTAACTGATTTCATCTTCATTTAACTGATTTCATCGTTAACTGATTTCATCTTCATTTAACTGATTTCATCGTTAACTGATTTCACCGTTAACTGATTTCATCGTTAACTGATTTCATCGTTAACTGATTTCATCTTCATTTAACTGATTTCATTTCCATTCTTCATTTAACTGATTTCATCGTTAACTGATTTCATCTTTAACTGATTTCATCGTTAACTGATTGAATCTTCATGTAACTGATTTCATCTGTAACTGATTTCATCGTTAACTGATTTCCTCTGTAACTGATTTCATCGTTAACTGATTTCATCTTCATTTAACTGATTTCATCTTCATTTAACTGATTTCATCGTTAACTGATTTCATCTTCATTTAACTGATTTCATCGTTAACTGATTTCATCGTTAACTGATTTAATCTTCATGTAACTGATTTCATCTGTAACTGATTTCATCGTTAACTGATTTCATCTTCATTTAACTGATTTCATCTTCATTTAACTGATTTCATCGTTAACTGATTTCACCTTTAACTGATTTCATCGTTAACTAATTTCATCTTCATTTAACTGATTTCATCGTTAACTGATTTCATCGTTAACTGATTTCATCTTCATTTAACTGATTCCATCGTTAACTGATTTCATCTTTAACTGATTTCATCGTTAACTGATTTCATCTTCATTTAACTGATTTCATCGTTAACTGATTTCATCGTTAACTGATTTCATCGTTAACTGATTTCATCTTCATTTAACTGATTCCATCGTTAACTAATTTCATCGTTAACTGATTTCATCGTTAACTGATTTCATCGTTAACTGATTTCATCTTCATTTAACTGATTTCATCGTTAACTGATTTCATCGTTAACTGATTTCATCTTCATTTAACTGATTCCATCGTTAACTAATTTCATCTTTAACTGATTTCATCGTTAACTGATTTCATCTTCATTTAACTGATTTCATCGTTAACTGATTTCATCGTTAACTGATTTCATCTTCATTTAACTGATTCCATCGTTAACTGATTTCATCTTTAACTGATTTCATCGTTAACTGATTTCATCGTTAACTGATTTCATCTTCATTTAACTGATTCCATCATTAACTGATTTCATCGTTAACTGATTTCATCGTTAACTGATTTCATCTTCATTTAACTGATTTCATCGTTAACTGATTTCATCTTCATTTAACTGATTTCATCGTTAACTGATTTCATCTTTAACTGATTTCATCGTTAACTGATTTCATCTTCATTTAACTGATTTCATCTTCATTTAACTGATTTCATCGTTAACTGATTTCATCTTCATTTAACTGATTTCATCTTCATTTAACTGATTTCATCGTTAACTGATTTCATCTTCATTTAACTGATTCCATCGTTAACTGATTTCATCGTTAACTGATTTCATCGTTAACTGATTTCATCTTCATTTAACTGATTTCATTTTCATTCTTCATTTAACTGATTTCATCGTTAACTGATTTCATCTTTAACTGATTTCATCGTTAACTGATTTCATCTTCATTTAACTGATTTCATCGTTAACTGATTTCATCTTCATTTAACTGATTTCATCGTTAACTGATTTCATCGTTAACTGATTTCATCGTTAACTGATTTCATCTTCATTTAACTGATTTCATCGTTAACTGATTCCATCGTTAACTGATTCCATCGTTAACTGATTTCATCGTTAACTGATTTCATCGTTAACTGATTTCATCTTCATTTAAGTGATTTCATCGTTAACTGATTTCATCGTTAACTGATTTCATCTTCATTTAACTGATTTCATTTTCATTCTTCATTTAACTGATTTCATCGTTAACTGATTTCATCTTCATTTAACTGATTTCATCGTTAACTGATTTCATCGTTAACTGATTTCATCGTTAACTGATTTCATCTTCATTTAACTGATTCCATCGTTAACTGATTTCATCGTTAACTGATTTCATCTTCATTTAACTGATTTCATCGTTAACTGATTTCATCGTTAACTGATTCCATCGTTAACTGATTTCATCGTTAACTGATTTCATCGTTAACTGATTTCATCTTCATTTAACTGATTTCATCGTTAACTGATTTCATCTTCATTTAACTGATTTCATCGTTAACTGATTTCATCGTTAACTGATTTCATCTTCATTTAACTGATTCCATCGTTAACTGATTTCATCGTTAACTGATTTCATCGTTAACTGATTTCATCGTTAACTGATTTCATCTTTAACTGATTTCATCTTCATTTAACTGATTTCATCGTTAACTGATTTCATCGTTAACTGATTTCATCTTCATTTAACTGATTTCATCGTTAACTGATTTCATCGTTAACTGATTCCATCGTTAACTGATTTCATCGTTAACTGATTTCATCTTCATTTAACTGATTTCATCGTTAACTGATTTCATCGTTAACTGATTTCATCTTTAACTGATTTCATCGTTAACTGATTTCATCTTCATTTAACTGATTTCATCGTTAACTGATTTCATCTTCATTTAATTGATTTCATCGTTAACTGATTTCATCGTTAACTGATTTCATCGTTAACTGATTTCATCTTCATTTAACTGATTTCATCGTTAACTGATTTCATCGTTAACTGATTCCATCGTTAACTGATTTCATCGTTAACTGATTTCATCTTCATTTAACTGATTTCATCGTTAACTGATTTCATCGTTAACTGATTTCATCTTTAACTGATTTCATCTTCATTTAACTGATTTCATCGTTAACTGATTTCATCGTTAACTGATTTCATCTTTAACTGATTTCATCGTTAACTGATTTCATCTTCATTTAACTGATTTCATCGTTAACTGATTTCATCGTTAACTGATTTCATCTTCATTTAACTGATTTCATCGTTAACTGATTTCATCGTTAACTGATTCCATCGTTAACTGATTCCATCGTTAACTGATTTCATCGTTAACTGATTTCATCTTCATTTAACTGATTTCATCGTTAAGTGATTTCATCGTTAACTGATTTCATCGTTAACTGATTTCATCGTTAACTGATTTCATCGTTAACTGATTTCATCTTCATTTAACTGATTTCATTGTTAACTGATTTCATCGTTAACTGATTTCATCTTCATTTAACTGATTTCATCGTTAACTGATTTCATCGTTAACTGATTTCATCGTAAACTGATTTCATCGTTAACTGATTTCATCGTTAACTGATTTCATCTTCATTTAACTGATTTCATTTTCATTCTTCATTTAACTGATTTCATCGTTAACTGATTTCATCGTTAACTGATTTCATCTTCATTTAACTGATTTCATCGTTAACTGATTTCATCGTTAACTGATTTCATCGTTAACTGATTTCATCTTCATTTAACTGATTTCATCGTTAACTGATTTCATCTTCATTTAATTGATTTCATCGTTAACTGATTTCATCGTTAACTGATTTCATCGTTAACTGATTTCATCTTCATTTAACTGATTTCATCGTTAACTGATTTCATCGTTAACTGATTTCATCGTTAACTGATTTCATCTTCATTTAACTGATTTCATCGTTAACTGATTTCATCGTTAACTGATTTCATCGTTAACTGATTTCATCTTCATTTAACTGATTTCATCTTCATTTAACTGATTTCATCGTTAACTGATTTCATCGTTAACTGATTTCATCTTTAACTGATTTCATCGTTAACTGATTTCATCTTCATTTAACTGATTTCATCGTTAACTGATTTCATCGTTAACTGATTTCATCTTTAACTGATTTCATCGTTAACTGATTTCATCTTCATTTAACTGATTCCATCGTTAACTGATTTCATCGTTAACTGATTTCATCGTTAACTGATTTCATCTTCATTTAACTGATTTCATCGTTAACTGATTTCATCGTTAACTGATTTCATCGTTAACTGATTTCATCTTCATTTAACTGATTTCATCGTTAACTGATTTCATCGTTAACTGATTTCATCTTCATTTAACTGATTTCATCGTTAACTGATTCCATCGTTAACTGATTCCATCGTTAACTGATTTCATCGTTAACTGATTTCATCGTTAACTGATTTCATCTTCATTTAACTGATTTCATCGTTAACTGATTTCATCGTTAACTGATTTCATCTTCATTTAACTGATTTCATTTTCATTCTTCATTTAACTGATTTCATCGTTAACTGATTTCATCTTCATTTAACTGATTTCATCGTTAACTGATTTCATCGTTAACTGATTTCATCGTTAACTGATTTCATCTTCATTTAACTGATTCCATCGTTAACTGATTTCATCGTTAACTGATTTCATCTTCATTTAACTGATTTCATCGTTAACTGATTTCATCGTTAACTGATTCCATCGTTAACTGATTTCATCGTTAACTGATTTCATCGTTAACTGATTTCATCTTCATTTAACTGATTTCATCGTTAACTGATTTCATCTTCATTTAACTGATTTCATCGTTAACTGATTTCATCGTTAACTGATTTCATCTTCATTTAACTGATTCCATCGTTAACTGATTTCATCGTTAACTGATTTCATCGTTAACTGATTTCATCTTTAACTGATTTCATCTTCATTTAACTGATTTCATCGTTAACTGATTTCATCGTTAACTGATTTCATCTTCATTTAACTGATTTCATCGTTAACTGATTTCATCGTTAACTGATTCCATCGTTAACTGATTTCATCGTTAACTGATTTCATCTTCATTTAACTGATTTCATCGTTAACTGATTTCATCGTTAACTGATTTCATCTTTAACTGATTTCATCGTTAACTGATTTCATCTTCATTTAACTGATTTCATCGTTAACTGATTTCATCTTCATTTAATTGATTTCATCGTTAACTGATTTCATCGTTAACTGATTTCATCGTTAACTGATTTCATCTTCATTTAACTGATTTCATCGTTAACTGATTTCATCGTTAACTGATTCCATCGTTAACTGATTTCATCGTTAACTGATTTCATCTTCATTTAACTGATTTCATCGTTAACTGATTTCATCGTTAACTGATTTCATCTTTAACTGATTTCATCTTCATTTAACTGATTTCATCGTTAACTGATTTCATCGTTAACTGATTTCATCTTTAACTGATTTCATCGTTAACTGATTTCATCTTCATTTAACTGATTTCATCGTTAACTGATTTCATCGTTAACTGATTTCATCTTCATTTAACTGATTTCATCGTTAACTGATTTCATCGTTAACTGATTCCATCGTTAACTGATTTCATCGTTAACTGATTTCATCGTTAACTGATTTCATCTTCATTTAACTGATTTCATCGTTAAGTGATTTCATCGTTAACTGATTTCATCGTTAACTGATTTCATCGTTAACTGATTTCATCTTCATTTAACTGATTTCATCGTTAACTGATTTCATCGTTAACTGATTTCATCTTCATTTAACTGATTTCATTGTTAACTGATTTCATCGTTAACTGATTTCATCTTCATTTAACTGATTTCATCGTTAACTGATTTCATCTTCATTTAACTGATTTCATCGTTAACTGATTTCACCGTTAACTGATTTCATCGTTAACTGATTTCATCGTTAACTGATTTCATCTTCATTTAACTGATTTCATTTCCATTCTTCATTTAACTGATTTCATCGT
The DNA here is from genome assembly GCF_022749685.1 of Semicossyphus pulcher. NCBI lineage: Eukaryota > Metazoa > Chordata > Actinopteri > Labriformes > Labridae > Semicossyphus > Semicossyphus pulcher. Next base: position 803,626 of record NW_027211709.1, on the reverse strand, counting down.
TAACTGATTTCATCTTTAACTGATTTCATCGTTAACTGATTGAATCTTCATGTAACTGATTTCATCTGTAACTGATTTCATCGTTAACTGATTTCCTCTGTAACTGATTTCATCGTTAACTGATTTCATCTTCATTTAACTGATTTCATCTTCATTTAACTGATTTCATCGTTAACTGATTTCATCTTCATTTAACTGATTTCATCGTTAACTGATTTCATCGTTAACTGATTTAATCTTCATGTAACTGATTTCATCTGTAACTGATTTCATCGTTAACTGATTTCATCTTCATTTAACTGATTTCATCTTCATTTAACTGATTTCATCGTTAACTGATTTCACCTTTAACTGATTTCATCGTTAACTAATTTCATCTTCATTTAACTGATTTCATCGTTAACTGATTTCATCGTTAACTGATTTCATCTTCATTTAACTGATTCCATCGTTAACTGATTTCATCTTTAACTGATTTCATCGTTAACTGATTTCATCTTCATTTAACTGATTTCATCGTTAACTGATTTCATCGTTAACTGATTTCATCGTTAACTGATTTCATCTTCATTTAACTGATTCCATCGTTAACTAATTTCATCGTTAACTGATTTCATCGTTAACTGATTTCATCGTTAACTGATTTCATCTTCATTTAACTGATTTCATCGTTAACTGATTTCATCGTTAACTGATTTCATCTTCATTTAACTGATTCCATCGTTAACTAATTTCATCTTTAACTGATTTCATCGTTAACTGATTTCATCTTCATTTAACTGATTTCATCGTTAACTGATTTCATCGTTAACTGATTTCATCTTCATTTAACTGATTCCATCGTTAACTGATTTCATCTTTAACTGATTTCATCGTTAACTGATTTCATCGTTAACTGATTTCATCTTCATTTAACTGATTCCATCATTAACTGATTTCATCGTTAACTGATTTCATCGTTAACTGATTTCATCTTCATTTAACTGATTTCATCGTTAACTGATTTCATCTTCATTTAACTGATTTCATCGTTAACTGATTTCATCTTTAACTGATTTCATCGTTAACTGATTTCATCTTCATTTAACTGATTTCATCTTCATTTAACTGATTTCATCGTTAACTGATTTCATCTTCATTTAACTGATTTCATCTTCATTTAACTGATTTCATCGTTAACTGATTTCATCTTCATTTAACTGATTCCATCGTTAACTGATTTCATCGTTAACTGATTTCATCGTTAACTGATTTCATCTTCATTTAACTGATTTCATTTTCATTCTTCATTTAACTGATTTCATCGTTAACTGATTTCATCTTTAACTGATTTCATCGTTAACTGATTTCATCTTCATTTAACTGATTTCATCGTTAACTGATTTCATCTTCATTTAACTGATTTCATCGTTAACTGATTTCATCGTTAACTGATTTCATCGTTAACTGATTTCATCTTCATTTAACTGATTTCATCGTTAACTGATTCCATCGTTAACTGATTCCATCGTTAACTGATTTCATCGTTAACTGATTTCATCGTTAACTGATTTCATCTTCATTTAAGTGATTTCATCGTTAACTGATTTCATCGTTAACTGATTTCATCTTCATTTAACTGATTTCATTTTCATTCTTCATTTAACTGATTTCATCGTTAACTGATTTCATCTTCATTTAACTGATTTCATCGTTAACTGATTTCATCGTTAACTGATTTCATCGTTAACTGATTTCATCTTCATTTAACTGATTCCATCGTTAACTGATTTCATCGTTAACTGATTTCATCTTCATTTAACTGATTTCATCGTTAACTGATTTCATCGTTAACTGATTCCATCGTTAACTGATTTCATCGTTAACTGATTTCATCGTTAACTGATTTCATCTTCATTTAACTGATTTCATCGTTAACTGATTTCATCTTCATTTAACTGATTTCATCGTTAACTGATTTCATCGTTAACTGATTTCATCTTCATTTAACTGATTCCATCGTTAACTGATTTCATCGTTAACTGATTTCATCGTTAACTGATTTCATCGTTAACTGATTTCATCTTTAACTGATTTCATCTTCATTTAACTGATTTCATCGTTAACTGATTTCATCGTTAACTGATTTCATCTTCATTTAACTGATTTCATCGTTAACTGATTTCATCGTTAACTGATTCCATCGTTAACTGATTTCATCGTTAACTGATTTCATCTTCATTTAACTGATTTCATCGTTAACTGATTTCATCGTTAACTGATTTCATCTTTAACTGATTTCATCGTTAACTGATTTCATCTTCATTTAACTGATTTCATCGTTAACTGATTTCATCTTCATTTAATTGATTTCATCGTTAACTGATTTCATCGTTAACTGATTTCATCGTTAACTGATTTCATCTTCATTTAACTGATTTCATCGTTAACTGATTTCATCGTTAACTGATTCCATCGTTAACTGATTTCATCGTTAACTGATTTCATCTTCATTTAACTGATTTCATCGTTAACTGATTTCATCGTTAACTGATTTCATCTTTAACTGATTTCATCTTCATTTAACTGATTTCATCGTTAACTGATTTCATCGTTAACTGATTTCATCTTTAACTGATTTCATCGTTAACTGATTTCATCTTCATTTAACTGATTTCATCGTTAACTGATTTCATCGTTAACTGATTTCATCTTCATTTAACTGATTTCATCGTTAACTGATTTCATCGTTAACTGATTCCATCGTTAACTGATTCCATCGTTAACTGATTTCATCGTTAACTGATTTCATCTTCATTTAACTGATTTCATCGTTAAGTGATTTCATCGTTAACTGATTTCATCGTTAACTGATTTCATCGTTAACTGATTTCATCGTTAACTGATTTCATCTTCATTTAACTGATTTCATTGTTAACTGATTTCATCGTTAACTGATTTCATCTTCATTTAACTGATTTCATCGTTAACTGATTTCATCGTTAACTGATTTCATCGTAAACTGATTTCATCGTTAACTGATTTCATCGTTAACTGATTTCATCTTCATTTAACTGATTTCATTTTCATTCTTCATTTAACTGATTTCATCGTTAACTGATTTCATCGTTAACTGATTTCATCTTCATTTAACTGATTTCATCGTTAACTGATTTCATCGTTAACTGATTTCATCGTTAACTGATTTCATCTTCATTTAACTGATTTCATCGTTAACTGATTTCATCTTCATTTAATTGATTTCATCGTTAACTGATTTCATCGTTAACTGATTTCATCGTTAACTGATTTCATCTTCATTTAACTGATTTCATCGTTAACTGATTTCATCGTTAACTGATTTCATCGTTAACTGATTTCATCTTCATTTAACTGATTTCATCGTTAACTGATTTCATCGTTAACTGATTTCATCGTTAACTGATTTCATCTTCATTTAACTGATTTCATCTTCATTTAACTGATTTCATCGTTAACTGATTTCATCGTTAACTGATTTCATCTTTAACTGATTTCATCGTTAACTGATTTCATCTTCATTTAACTGATTTCATCGTTAACTGATTTCATCGTTAACTGATTTCATCTTTAACTGATTTCATCGTTAACTGATTTCATCTTCATTTAACTGATTCCATCGTTAACTGATTTCATCGTTAACTGATTTCATCGTTAACTGATTTCATCTTCATTTAACTGATTTCATCGTTAACTGATTTCATCGTTAACTGATTTCATCGTTAACTGATTTCATCTTCATTTAACTGATTTCATCGTTAACTGATTTCATCGTTAACTGATTTCATCTTCATTTAACTGATTTCATCGTTAACTGATTCCATCGTTAACTGATTCCATCGTTAACTGATTTCATCGTTAACTGATTTCATCGTTAACTGATTTCATCTTCATTTAACTGATTTCATCGTTAACTGATTTCATCGTTAACTGATTTCATCTTCATTTAACTGATTTCATTTTCATTCTTCATTTAACTGATTTCATCGTTAACTGATTTCATCTTCATTTAACTGATTTCATCGTTAACTGATTTCATCGTTAACTGATTTCATCGTTAACTGATTTCATCTTCATTTAACTGATTCCATCGTTAACTGATTTCATCGTTAACTGATTTCATCTTCATTTAACTGATTTCATCGTTAACTGATTTCATCGTTAACTGATTCCATCGTTAACTGATTTCATCGTTAACTGATTTCATCGTTAACTGATTTCATCTTCATTTAACTGATTTCATCGTTAACTGATTTCATCTTCATTTAACTGATTTCATCGTTAACTGATTTCATCGTTAACTGATTTCATCTTCATTTAACTGATTCCATCGTTAACTGATTTCATCGTTAACTGATTTCATCGTTAACTGATTTCATCTTTAACTGATTTCATCTTCATTTAACTGATTTCATCGTTAACTGATTTCATCGTTAACTGATTTCATCTTCATTTAACTGATTTCATCGTTAACTGATTTCATCGTTAACTGATTCCATCGTTAACTGATTTCATCGTTAACTGATTTCATCTTCATTTAACTGATTTCATCGTTAACTGATTTCATCGTTAACTGATTTCATCTTTAACTGATTTCATCGTTAACTGATTTCATCTTCATTTAACTGATTTCATCGTTAACTGATTTCATCTTCATTTAATTGATTTCATCGTTAACTGATTTCATCGTTAACTGATTTCATCGTTAACTGATTTCATCTTCATTTAACTGATTTCATCGTTAACTGATTTCATCGTTAACTGATTCCATCGTTAACTGATTTCATCGTTAACTGATTTCATCTTCATTTAACTGATTTCATCGTTAACTGATTTCATCGTTAACTGATTTCATCTTTAACTGATTTCATCTTCATTTAACTGATTTCATCGTTAACTGATTTCATCGTTAACTGATTTCATCTTTAACTGATTTCATCGTTAACTGATTTCATCTTCATTTAACTGATTTCATCGTTAACTGATTTCATCGTTAACTGATTTCATCTTCATTTAACTGATTTCATCGTTAACTGATTTCATCGTTAACTGATTCCATCGTTAACTGATTTCATCGTTAACTGATTTCATCGTTAACTGATTTCATCTTCATTTAACTGATTTCATCGTTAAGTGATTTCATCGTTAACTGATTTCATCGTTAACTGATTTCATCGTTAACTGATTTCATCTTCATTTAACTGATTTCATCGTTAACTGATTTCATCGTTAACTGATTTCATCTTCATTTAACTGATTTCATTGTTAACTGATTTCATCGTTAACTGATTTCATCTTCATTTAACTGATTTCATCGTTAACTGATTTCATCGTTAACTGATTTCATCTTCATTTAACTGATTTCATTTTCATTCTTCATTTAACTGATTTCATCGTTAACTGATTTCATCGTTAACTGATTTCATCTTCATTTAACTGATTTCATCGTTAACTGATTTCATCGTTAACTGATTTCATCGTTAACTGATTTCATCTTCATTTAACTGATTTCATCGTTAACTGATTTCATCTTCATTTAATTGATTTCATCGTTAACTGATTTCATCGTTAACTGATTTCATCGTTAACTGATTTCATCTTCATTTAACTGATTTCATCGTTAACTGATTTCATCGTTAACTGATTTCATCGTTAACTGATTTCATCTTCATTTAACTGATTTCATCGTTAACTGATTTCATCGTTAACTGATTTCATCGTTAACTGATTTCATCGTTAACTGATTTCATCTTCATTTAACTGATTTCATCTTCATTTAACTGATTTCATCGTTAACTGATTTCATCGTTAACTGATTTCATCTTTAACTGATTTCATCGTTAACTGATTTCATCTTCATTTAACTGATTTCATCGTTAACTGATTTCATCGTTAACTGATTTCATCTTTAACTGATTTCATCGTTAACTGATTTCATCTTCATTTAACTGATTCCATCGTTAACTGATTTCATCGTTAACTGATTTCATCGTTAACTGATTTCATCTTCATTTAACTGATTTCATCGTTAACTGATTTCATCGTTAACTGATTTCATCGTTAACTGATTTCATCTTCATTTAACTGATTTCATCGTTAACTGATTTCATCGTTAACTGATTTCATCTTCATTTAACTGATTTCATCGTTAACTGATTTCATCGTTAACTGATTCCATCGTTAACTGATTTCATCGTTAACTGATTTCATCGTTAACTGATTTCATCTTCATTTAACTGATTTCATCGTTAACTGATTTCATCTTCATTTAACTGATTTCATCGTTAACTGATTTCATCTTCATTTAACTGATTTCATCGTTAACTGATTTCATCGTTAACTGATTTCATCGTTAACTGATTTCATCGTTAACTGATTTCATTTTCATTCTTCATTTAACTGATTTCATCGTTAACTGATTTCATCTTCATTTAATTGATTTCATCGTTAACTGATTTCATCGTTAACTGATTTCATCGTTAACTGATTTCATCGTTAACTGATTTCATCTTCATTTAACTGATTTCATCGTTAACTGATTTCATCGTTAACTGATTTCATCTTCATTTAACTGATTTCATCGTTAACTGATTTCATCGTTAACTGATTTCATCGTTAACTGATTTCATCTTCATTTAACTGATTTCATCGTTAACTGATTTCATCGTTAACTGATTTAATCTTTAACTGATTTCATCGTTAACCGATTTCATCTTCATTTAACTGATTTCATCGTTAACTGATTTCATCGTTAACTGATTTCATCTTTAACTGATTTCATCGTTAACTGATTTCATCTTCATTTAACTGATTTCATCGTTAACTGATTTCATCGTTAACTGATTTCATCTTCATTTAACTGATTTCATCGTTAACTGATTTCATCGTTAACTGATTCCATCGTTAACTGATTTCATCGTTAACTGATTTCATCGTTAACTGATTTCATCGTTAACTGATTTCATCTTCATTTAACTGATTTCATCGTTAACTGATTTCATCGTTAACTGATTTCATCTTCATTTAACTGATTTCATCGTTAACTGATTTCATCGTTAACTGATTTCATCTTCATTTAACTGATTTCATCGTTAACTGATTTCATCGTTAACTGATTCCATCGTTAACTGATTTCATCTTTAACTGATTTCATCGTTAACTGATTTCATCTTCATTTAACTGATTTCATCGTTAAGTGATTTCATCGTTAACTGATTTCATCTTCATTTAACTGATTTCATTGTTAACTGATTTCATCGTTAACTGATTTCATCTTCATTTAACTGATTTCATCGTTAACTGATTTCATCGTTAACTGATTCCATCGTTAACTGATTTCATCGTTAACTGATTCCATCGTTAACTGATTTCATCGTTAACTGATTTCATCGTTAACTGATTTCATCTTCATTTAACTGATTTCATCGTTAACTGATTTCATCTTCATTTAACTGATTTCATTTTCATTCTTCATTTAACTGATTTCATCGTTAACTGATTTCATCTTCATTTAACTGATTTCATCGTTAACTGATTTCATCGTTAACTGATTTCATCTTCTTTTAACTGATTTCATCGTTAACTGATTCCATCGTTAACTGATTTCATCGTTAACTGATTTCATCTTCATTTAACTGATTTCATTTTCATTCTTCATTTAACTGATTTCATCGTTAACTGATTTCATCGTTAACTGATTTCATCTTCATTTAACTGATTTCATCGTTAACTGATTTCATCGTTAACTGATTTCATCTTCATTTAACTGATTTCATCGTTAACTGATTTCATCTTCATTTAATTGATTTCATCGTTAACTGATTTCATCGTTAACTGATTTCATCTTCATTTAACTGATTTCATCGTTAACTGATTTCATCGTTAACTGATTTCATCGTTAACTGATTTCATCTTCATTTAACTGATTTCATCGTTAACTGATTTCATCGTTAACTGATTTCATCGTTAACTGATTTCATCTTCATTTAACTGATTTCATCGTTAACTGATTTCATCGTTAACTGATTTCATCTTTAACTGATTTCATCGTTAACTGATTTCATCTTCATTTAACTGATTTCATCGTTAACTGATTTCATCTTTAACTGATTTCATCGTTAACTGATTTCATCTTCATTTAACTGATTTCATCGTTAACTGATTTCATCTTCATTTAACTGATTTCATCGTTAACTGATTTCATCGTTAACTGATTTCATCTTCATTTAACTGATTCCATCGTTAACTGATTTCATCGTTAACTGATTTCATCTTCATTTAACTGATTTCATCGTTAACTGATTTCATCGTTAACTTATTTCATCGTTAACTGATTTCATCGTTAACTGATTTCATCTTCATTTAACTGATTTCATCGTTAACTGATTTCATCGTTAACTGATTTCATCTTCATTTAACTGATTTCATCGTTAACTGATTTCATCGTTAACTGATTCCATCGTTAACTGATTTCATCGTTAACTGATTTCATCGTTAACTGATTTCATCTTCATTTAACTGATTTCATCGTTAACTGATTTCATCTTCATTTAACTGATTTCATCGTTAACTGATTTCATCGTTAACTGATTTCATCTTCATTTAACTGATTTCATCGTTAACTGATTTCATCGTTAACTGATTTCATCTTCATTTAACTGATTTCATTTTCATTCTTCATTTAACTGATTTCATCGTTAACTGATTTCATCTTCATTTAATTGATTTCATCGTTAACTGATTTCATCGTTAACTGATTTCATCGTTAACTGATTTCATCGTTAACTGATTTCATCTTCATTTAACTGATTTCATCGTTAACTGATTTCATCGTTAACTGATTTCATCGTTAACTGATTTCATCTTCATTTAACTGATTTCATCGTTAACTGATTTCATCGTTAACTGATTTCATCGTTAACTGATTTCATCTTCATTTAACTGATTTCATCGTTAACTGATTTCATCGTTAACTGATTTAATCTTTAACTGATTTCATCGTTAACTGATTTCATCTTCATTTAACTGATTTCATCGTTAACTGATTTCATCGTTAACTGATTTCATCTTTAACTGATTTCATCGTTAACTGATTTCATCTTCATTTAACTGATTTCATCGTTAACTGATTTCATCGTTAACTGATTTCATCTTCATTTAACTGATTTCATCGTTAACTGATTTCATCGTTAACTGATTCCATCGTTAACTGATTTCATCGTTAACTGATTTCATCGTTAACTGATTTCATCGTTAACTGATTTCATCTTCATTTAACTGATTTCATCGTTAACTGATTTCATCGTTAACTGATTTCATCTTCATTTAACTGATTTCATCGTTAACTGATTTCATCGTTAACTGATTTCATCTTCATTTAACTGATTTCATCGTTAACTGATTTCATCGTTAACTGATTCCATCGTTAACTGATTTCATCTTTAACTGATTTCATCGTTAACTGATTTCATCTTCATTTAACTGATTTCATCGTTAAGTGATTTCATCGTTAACTGATTTCATCGTTAACTGATTTCATCGTTAACTGATTTCATCTTCATTTAACTGATTTCATTGTTAACTGATTTCATCGTTAACTGATTTCATCTTCATTTAACTGATTTCATCGTTAACTGATTTCATCGTTAACTGATTCCATCGTTAACTGATTTCATCGTTAACTGATTCCATCGTTAACTGATTTCATCGTTAACTGATTTCATCGTTAACTGATTTCATCTTCATTTAACTGATTTCATCGTTAACTGATTTCATCTTCATTTAACTGATTTCATTTTCATTCTTCATTTAACTGATTTCATCGTTAACTGATTTCATCTTCATTTAACTGATTTCATCGTTAACTGATTTCATCGTTAACTGATTTCATCTTCTTTTAACTGATTTCATCGTTAACTGATTTCATCTTCATTTAATTGATTTCATCGTTAACTGATTTCATCGTTAACTGATTTCATCTTCATTTAACTGATTCCATCGTTAACTGATTTCATCGTTAACTGATTTCATCGTTAACTGATTTCATCTTCATTTAACTGATTTCATCGTTAACTGATTTCATCGTTAACTGATTTCATCGTTAACTGATTTCATCTTCATTTAACTGATTTCATTTTCATTCTTCATTTAACTGATTTCATCGTTAACTGATTTCATCTTCATTTAACTGATTTCATCGTTAACTGATTTCATCGTTAACTGATTTCATCGTTAACTGATTTCATCTTCATTTAACTGATTCCATCGTTAACTGATTTCATCGTTAACTGATTTCATCTTCATTTAACTGATTTCATCGTTAACTGATTTCATCGTTAACTGATTCCATCGTTAACTGATTTCATCGTTAACTGATTTCATCGTTAACTGATTTCATCTTCATTTAACTGATTTCATCTTCATTTAACTGATTTCATCGTTAACTGATTTCATCTTCATTTAACTGATTTCATCTTCATTTAACTGATTTCATCTTCATTTAACTGATTTCATCGTTAACTGATTTCATCTTCATTTAACTGATTTCATCGTTAACTGATTTCACCGTTAACTGATTTCATCTTCATTTAACTGATTTCATCGTTAACTGATTTCATCGTTAACTGATTTCATCTTCATTTAACTGATTTCATCGTTAACTGATTTCATCGTTAACTGATTTCATCTTCATTTAACTGATTCCATCGTTAACTGATTTCATCGTTAACTGATTTCATCGTTAACTGATTTCATCTTCATTTAACTGATTTCATCGTTCACTGATTTCATCTTTAACTGATTTCATCTTCATTTAACTGATTTCATTTTCATTCTTCATTTAACTGATTTCATCGTTAACTGATTTCATCTTCATTTAACTGATTTCATCGTTAACTGATTTCATCGTTAACTGATTTCATCTTTAACTGATTTCATCGTTAACTGATTTCATCTTCATTTAACTGATTTCATCGTTAACTGATTTCATCTTCATTTAATTGATTTCATCGTTAACTGATTTCATCGTTAACTGATTTCATCGTTAACTGATTTCATCTTCATTTAACTGATTTCATCGTTAACTGATTTCATCGTTAACTGATTCCATCGTTAACTGATTTCATCATTAACTGATTTCATCTTCATTTAACTGATTTCATCGTTAACTGATTTCATCGTTAACTGATTTCATCTTTAACTGATTTCATCGTTAACTGATTTCATCGTTAACTGATTTCATCGTTAACTGATTTCATCTTTAACTGATTTCATCGTTAACTGATTTCATCTTCATTTAACTGATTTCATCGTTAACTGATTTCATCGTTAACTGATTTCATCTTCATTTAACTGATTTCATCGTTAACTGATTTCATCGTTAACTGATTCCATCGTTAACTGATTTCATCGTTAACTGATTTCATCTTCATTTAACTGATTTCATCGTTAAGTGATTTCATCGTTAACTGATTTCATCGTTAACTGATTTCATCGTTAACTGATTTCATCTTCATTTAACTGATTTCATTGTTAACTGATTTCATCGTTAACTGATTTCATCTTCATTTAACTGATTTCATCGTTAACTGATTTCATCGTTAACTGATTCCATCGTTAACTGATTTCATCGTTAACTGATTTCATCGTTAACTGATTTCATCGTTAACTGATTTCATCTTTAACTGATTTCATCGTTAACTGATTTCATCGTTAACTGATTTCATCTTTAACTGATTTCATCGTTAACTGATTTCATCTTCATTTAACTGATTTCATCGTTAACTGATTTCATCGTTAACTGATTTCATCTTCATTTAACTGATTTCATCGTTAACTGATTTCATCGTTAACTGATTCCATCGTTAACTGATTTCATCGTTAACTGATTTCATCTTCATTTAACTGATTTCATCGTTAAGTGATTTCATCGTTAACTGATTTCATCGTTAACTGATTTCATCGTTAACTGATTTCATCTTCATTTAACTGATTTCATTGTTAACTGATTTCATCGTTAACTGATTTCATCTTCATTTAACTGATTTCATCGTTAACTGATTTCATCGTTAACTGATTCCATCGTTAACTGATTTCATCGTTAACTGATTTCATCGTTAACTGATTTCATCTTCATTTAACTGATTTCATTTTCATTCTTCATTTAACTGATTTCATCGTTAACTGATTTCATCGTTAACTGATTTCATCTTCATTTAACTGATTTCATCGTTAACTGATTTCATCGTTAACTGATTTCATCGTTAACTGATTTCATCTTCATTTAACTGATTTCATCGTTAACTGATTTCATCGTTAACTGATTTCATCTTCATTTAACTGATTTCATCGTTAACTGATTTCATCGTTAACTGATTTCATCGTTAACTGATTTCATCTTCATTTAAATGATTTCATCGTTAACTGATTTCATCGTTAACTGATTTCATCTTTAACTGATTTCATCGTTAACTGATTTCATCTTCATTTAACTGATTTCATCGTTAACTGATTTCATCGTTAACTGATTTCATCTTTAACTGATTTCATCGTTAACTGATTTCATCTTCATTTAACTGATTTCATCGTTAACTGATTTCATCTTCATTTAACTGATTTCATCGTTAACTGATTTCATCGTTAACTGATTTCATCTTTAACTGATTTCATCGTTAACTGATTTCATCTTCATTTAACTGATTTCATCGTTAACTGATTTCATCGTTAACTGATTTCATCTTCATTTAACTGATTCCATCGTTAACTGATTTCATCGTTAACTGATTTCATCGTTAACTGATTTCATCTTCATTTAACTGATTTCATCGTTAACTGATTTCATCGTTAACTGATTTCATCTTTAACTGATTTCATCGTTAACTGATTTCATCTTCATTTAACTGATTTCATCGTTAACTGATTTCATCGTTAACTGATTTCATCTTCATTTAACTGATTTCATCGTTAACTGATTTCATCGTTAACTGATTCCATCGTTAACTGATTTCATCGTTAACTGATTTCATCGTTAACTGATTTCATCTTCATTTAACTGATTTCATCGTTAACTGATTTCATCTTCATTTAACTGATTTCATTTTCATTCTTCATTTAACTGATTTCATCGTTAACTGATTTCATCTTCATTTAATTGATTTCATCGTTAACTGATTTCATCGTTAACTGATTTCATCGTTAACTGATTTCATCGTTAACTGATTTCATCTTCATTTAACTGATTTCATCGTTAACTGATTTCATCGTTAACTGATTTCATCGTTAACTGATTTCATCTTCATTTAACTGATTTCATCGTTAACTGATTTCATCGTTAACTGATTTCATCTTTAACTGATTTCATCGTTAACTGATTTCATCTTCATTTAACTGATTTCATCGTTAACTGATTTCATCGTTAACTGATTTCATCTTTAACTGATTTCATCGTTAACTGATTTCATCTTCATTTAACTGATTTCATCGTTAACTGATTTCATCTTCATTTAACTGATTTCATCGTTAACTGATTTCATCGTTAACTGATTTCATCGTTAACTGATTTCATCTTCATTTAACTGATTCCATCGTTAACTGATTTCATCGTTAACTGATTTCATCGTTAACTGATTTCATCTTCATTTAACTGATTTCATCGTTAACTGATTTCATCGTTAACTGATTTCATCTTTAACTGATTTCATCGTTAACTGATTTCATCTTCATTTAACTGATTTCATCGTTAACTGATTTCATCGTTAACTGATTTCATCTTCATTTAACTGATTTCATCGTTAACTGATTTCATCGTTAACTGATTCCATCGTTAACTGATTTCATCGTTAACTGATTTCATCTTCATTTAACTGATTTCATCTTCATTTAACTGATTTCATCTTCATTTAACTGATTTCATCGTTAACTGATTTCATCGTTAACTGATTTCATCGTTAACTGATTTCATCTTCATTTAACTGATTTCATCGTTAACTGATTTCATCGTTAACTGATTTCATCGTTAACTGATTTCATCTTCATTTAACTGATTTCATCGTTAACTGATTTCATCTTCATTTAATTGATTTCATCGTTAACTGATTTCATCGTTAACTGATTTCATCGTTAACTGATTTCATCGTTAACTGATTTCATCTTCATTTAACTGATTTCATCGTTAACTGATTTCATCGTTAACTGATTCCATCGTTAACTGATTTCATCGTTAACTGATTTCATCTTCATTTAACTGATTTCATCGTTAACTGATTTCATCTTCATTTAACTGATTTCATCGTTAACTGATTTCATCTTCATTTAACTGATTTCATCGTTAACTGATTTCATCGTTAACTGATTTCATCGTTAACTGATTTCATCTTCATTTAACTGATTCCATCGTTAACTGATTTCATCGTTAACTGATTTCATCGTTAACTGATTTCATCTTCATTTAACTGATTTCATCGTTAACTGATTTCATCGTTAACTGATTTCATCTTTAACTGATTTCATCGTTAACTGATTTCATCTTCATTTAACTGATTTCATCGTTAACTGATTTCATCGTTAACTGATTTCATCGTTAACTGATTTCATCTTCATTTAACTGATTTCATCGTTAACTGATTTCATCTTCATTTAACTGATGTCATCGTTAACTGATTTCATCGTTAACTGATGTCATCGTTAACTGATTTCATCTTCATTTAACTGATTTCATTTTCATTCTTCATTTAACTGATTTCATCGTTAACTGATTTCATCTTCATTTAATTGATTTCATCGTTAACTGATTTCATCGTTAACTGATTTCATCGTTAACTGATTTCATCTTCATTTAACTGATTTCATCGTTAACTGATTTCATCTTCATTTAACTGATTTCATCGTTAACTGATTTCATCGTTAACTGATTTCATCTTCATTTAATTGATTTCATCGTTAACTGATTTCATCGTTAACTGATTTCATCGTTAACTGATTTCATCTTCATTTAACTGATTTCATCGTTAACTGATTTCATCGTTAACTGATTTCATCTTTAACTGATTTCATCGTTAACTGATTTCATCTTCATTTAACTGATTTCATCGTTAACTGATTTCATCTTCATTTAACTGATTTCATCGTTAACTGATTTCATCGTTAACTGATTTCATCGTTAACTGATTTCATCTTCATTTAACTGATTCCATCGTTAACTGATTTCATCTTCATTTAACTGATTCCATCGTTAACTGATTTCATCGTTAACTGATTTCATCGTTAACTGATTTCATCTTCATTTAACTGATTTCATCGTTAACTGATTTCATCTTCATTTAACTGATTTCATCGTTAACTGATTTCATCGTTAACTGATTTCATCTTCATTTAACTGATTCCATCGTTAACTGATTTCATCGTTAACTGATTTCATCTTCATTTAACTGATTTCATCGTTAACTGATTTCATCGTTAACTGATTTCATCTTCATTTAACTGATTTCATTTTCATTCTTCATTTAACTGATTTCATCGTTAACTGATTTCATCTTCATTTAACTGATTTCATCGTTAACTGATTTCATCGTTAACTGATTTCATCGTTAACTGATTTCATCTTCATTTAACTGATTCCATCGTTAACTGATTTCATCGTTAACTGATTTCATCTTCATTTAACTGATTTCATCGTTAACTGATTTCATCGTTAACTGATTTCATCGTTAACTGATTTCATCGTTAACTGATTTCATCGTTAACTGATTTCATCTTCATTTAACTGATTTCATCGTTAACTGATTTCATCTTCATTTAACTGATTTCATCGTTAACTGATTTCATCGTTAACTGATTTCATCTTCATTTAACTGATTCCATCGTTAACTGATTTCATCGTTAACTGATTTCATCGTTAACTGATTTCATCTTTAACTGATTTCATCGTTAACTGATTTCATCTTCATTTAACTGATTTCATCGTTAACTGATTTCATCTTCATTTAACTGATTTCATCGTTAACTGATTTCATCGTTAACTGATTTCATCGTTAACTGATTTCATCGTTAACTGATTTCATCTTCATTTAACTGATTTCATCTTCATTTAACTGATTTCATCTTCATTTAACTGATTTCATCGTTAACTGATTTCATCGTTAACTGATTTCATCGTTAACTGATTTCATCTTCATTTAACTGATTTCATCTTCATTTAACTGATTTCATCGTTAACTGATTTCATCGTTAACTGATTTCATCGTTAACTGATTTCATCTTCATTTAACTGATTTCATTTTCATTCTTCATTTAACTGATTTCATCGTTAACTGATTTCATCTTCATTTAACTGATTTCATCGTTAACTGATTTCATCGTTAACTGATTTCATCGTTAACTGATTTCATCTTCATTTAACTGATTTCATCGTTAACTGATTTCATCTTCATTTAATTGATTTCATCGTTAACTGATTTCATCGTTAACTGATTTCATCGTTAACTGATTTCATCTTCATTTAACTGATTTCATCGTTAACTGATTTCATCGTTAACTGATTCCATCGTTAACTGATTTCATCGTTAACTGATTTCATCTTCATTTAACTGATTTCATCGTTAAGTGATTTCATCGTTAACTGATTTCATCTTCATTTAACTGATTTCATTGTTAACTGATTTCATCGTTAACTGATTTCATCTTCATTTAACTGATTCCATCGTTAACTGATTTCATCGTTAACTGATTTCATCGTTAACTGATTTCATCTTTAACTGATTTCATCTTCATTTAACTGATTTCATCGTTAACTGATTTCATCGTTAACTGATTTCATCGTTAACTGATTTCATCTTCATTTAACTGATTTCATCGTTAACTGATTTCATCGTTAACTGATTCCATCGTTAACTGATTTCATCGTTAACTGATTTCATCTTCATTTAACTGATTTAATTTTCATTCTTCATTTAACTGATTTCATCGTTAACTGATTTCATCTTCATTTAACTGATTTCATCGTTAACTGATTTCATCGTTAACTGATTTCATCTTTAACTGATTTCATCGTTAACTGATTTCATCTTCATTTAACTGATTTCATCGTTAACTGATTTCATCTTCATTTAATTGATTTCATCGTTAACTGATTTCATCGTTAACTGATTTCATCTTCATTTAACTGATTTCATCGTTAACTGATTTCATCGTTAACTGATTCCATCGTTAACTGATTTCATCGTTAACTGATTTCATCTTCATTTAACTGATTTCATCGTTAACTGATTTCATCGTTAACTGATTTCATCTTTAACTGATTTCATCGTTAACTGATTTCATCTTCATTTAACTGATTTCATCGTTAACTGATTTCATCGTTAACTGATTTCATCTTTAACTGATTTCATCGTTAACTGATTTCATCTTCATTTAACTGATTTCATCGTTAACTGATTTCATCGTTAACTGATTTCATCTTCATTTAACTGATTTCATCGTTAACTGATTTCATCGTTAACTGATTCCATCGTTAACTGATTTCATCTTTAACTGATTTCATCGTTAACTGATTTCATCTTCATTTAACTGATTTCATCGTTAAGTGATTTCATCGTTAACTGATTTCATCGTTAACTGATTTCATCGTTAACTGATTTCATCGTTAACTGATTTCATCTTCATTTAACTGATTTCATCGTTAACTGATTTCATCGTTAACTGATTTCATCTTCATTTAACTGATTTCATTGTTAACTGATTTCATCGTTAACTGATTTCATCTTCATTTAACTGATTTCATCGTTAACTGATTCTATCGTTAACTGATTTCATCGTTAACTGATTTCATCGTTAACTGATTTCATCTTCATTTAACTGATTTCATTTTCATTCTTCATTTAACTGATTTCATCGTTAACTGATTTCATCGTTAACTGATTTCATCTTCATTTAACTGATTTCATCGTTAACTGATTTCATCGTTAACTGATTTCATCTTTAACTGATTTCATCGTTAACTGATTTCATCTTCATTTAACTGATTTCATCGTTAACTGATTTCATCTTCATTTAATTGATTTCATCGTTAACTGATTTCATCGTTAACTGATTTCATCGTTAACTGATTTCATCTTTAACTGATTTCATCGTTAACTGATTTCATCTTCATTTAACTGATTTCATCGTTAACTGATTTCATCGTTAACTGATTTCATCTTTAACTGATTTCATCGTTAACTGATTTCATCTTCATTTAACTGATTTCATCGTTAACTGATTTCATCTTCATTTAACTGATTTCATCGTTAACTGATTTCATCTTCATTTAACTGATTTCATCGTTAACTGATTTCATCGTTAACTGATTTCATCGTTAACTGATTTCATCTTCATTTAACTGATTCCATCGTTAACTGATTTCATCGTTAACTGATTTCATCGTTAACTGATTTCATCTTCATTTAACTGATTTCATCGTTAACTGATTTCATCGTTAACTGATTTCATCTTTAACTGATTTCATCGTTAACTGATTTCATCTTCATTTAACTGATTTCATCGTTAACTGATTTCATCGTTAACTGATTTCATCTTCATTTAACTGATTTCATCGTTAACTGATTCCATCGTTAACTGATTCCATCGTTAACTGATTTCATCGTTAACTGATTTCATCTTCATTTAACTGATTTCATCGTTAACTGATTTCATCTTCATTTAACTGATTTCATCGTTAACTGATTTCATCGTTAACTGATTTCATCGTTAACTGATTTCATCTTCATTTAACTGATTTCATTTTCATTCTTCATTTAACTGATTTCATCGTTAACTGATTTCATCTTCATTTAATTGATTTCATTGTTAACTGATTTCATCGTTAACTGATTTCATCGTTAACTGATTTCATCTTCATTTAACTGATTTCATCGTTAACTGATTTCATCGTTAACTGATTTCATCTTCATTTAACTGATTTCATCGTTAACTGATTTCATCGTTAACTGATTTCATCGTTAACTGATTTCATCTTCATTTAACTGATTTCATCGTTAACTGATTTCATCGTTAACTGATTTCATCTTTAACTGATTTCATCGTTAACTGATTTCATCTTCATTTAACTGATTTCATCGTTAACTGATTTCATCGTTAACTGATTTCATCTTCATTTAACTGATTTCATCGTTAACTGATTTCATCGTTAACTGATTTCATCTTCATTTAACTGATTTCATCGTTAACTGATTTCATCGTTAACTGATTCCATCGTTAACTGATTTCATCGTTAACTGATTTCATCGTTAACTGATTTCATCTTCATTTAACTGATTTCATCGTTAACTGATTTCATCGTTAACTGATTTCATCTTCATTTAACTGATTTCATCGTTAACTGATTTCATCGTTAACTGATTTCATCTTCATTTAACTGATTTCATCGTTAACTGATTTCATCTTCATTTAACTGATTTCATCGTTAACTGATTTCATCGTTAACTGATTCCATCGTTAACTGATTTCGTCTTTAACTGATTTCATCGTTAACTGATTTCATCTTCATTTAACTGATTTCATCGTTAAGTGATTTCATCGTTAACTGATTTCATCGTTAACTGATTCCATCGTTAACTGATTTCATCGTTAACTGATTTCATCTTCATTTAACTGATTTCATTTTCATTCTTCATTTAACTGATTTCATCGTTAACTGATTTCATCGTTAACTGATTTCATCTTCATTTAACTGATTTCATCGTTAACTGATTTCATCGTTAACTGATTTCATCGTTAACTGATTTCATCTTTAACTGATTTCATCGTTAACTGATTTCATCTTCATTTAACTGATTTCATCGTTAACTGATTTCATCTTCATTTAATTGATTTCATCGTTAACTGATTTCATCGTTAACTGATTTCATCGTTAACTGATTTCATCGTTAACTGATTTCATCTTCATTTAACTGATTTCATCGTTAACTGATTTCATCTTCATTTAACTGATTTCATCGTTAACTGATTTCATCGTTAACTGATTCCATCGTTAACTGATTTCATCTTCATTTAACTGATTCCATCGTTAACTGATTCCATCGTTAACTGATTTCATCGTTAACTGATTTCATCGTTAACTGATTTCATCTTTAACTGATTTCATCGTTAACTGATTTCATCTTCATTTAACTGATTTCATCGTTAACTGATTTCATCGTTAACTGATTTCATCGTTAACTGATTTCATCTTCATTTAACTGATTTCATCGTTAACTGATTTCATCTTCATTTAACTGATTTCATCGTTAACTGATTTCATCGTTAACTGATTTCATCGTTAACTGATTTCATCTTCATTTAACTGATTTCATCGTTAACTGATTTCATCGTTAACTGATTTCATCTTTAACTGATTTCATCGTTAACTGATTTCATCTTCATTTAACTGATTTCATCGTTAACTGATTTCATCTTCATTTAATTGATTTCATTGTTAACTGATTTCATCGTTAACTGATTTCATCTTCATTTAACTGATTTCATCGTTAACTGATTCCATCGTTAACTGATTTCATCATTAACTGATTTCATCTTCATTTAACTGATTTCATCGTTAACTGATTTCATCGTTAACTGATTTCATCTTTAACTGATTTCATCGTTAACTGATTTCATCTTCATTTAACTGATTTCATCGTTAACTGATTTCATCGTTAACTGATTTCATCTTCATTTAACTGATTTCATCGTTAACTGATTTCATCGTTAACTGATTTCATCTTCATTTAACTGATTTCATCGTTTACTGATTTCATCGTTAACTGATTCCATCGTTAACTGATTTCATCTTTAACTGATTTCATCGTTAACTGATTTCATCTTCATTTAACTGATTTCATCGTTAAGTGATTTCATCGTTAACTGATTTCATCGTTAACTGATTTCATCGTTAACTGATTTCATCTTCATTTAACTGATTTCATTGTTAACTGATTTCATCGTTAACTGATTTCATCTTCATTTAACTGATTTCATCGTTAACTGATTTCATCGTTAACTGATTCCATCGTTAACTGATTTCATCGTTAACTGATTTCATCTTCATTTAACTGATTTCATTTTCATTCTTCATTTAACTGATTTCATCGTTAACTGATTTCATCGTTAACTGATTTCATCTTCATTTAACTGATTTCATCGTTAACTGATTTCATCGTTAACTGATTTCATCGTTAACTGATTTCATCTTCATTTAACTGATTTCATCGTTAACTGATTTCATCGTTAACTGATTTCATCGTTAACTGATTTCATCTTCATTTAAATGATTTCATCGTTAACTGATTTCATCGTTAACTGATTTCATCGTTAACTGATTTCATCGTTAACTGATTTCATCTTCATTTAACTGATTTCATCGTTAACTGATTTCATCGTTAACTGATTTCATCTTTAACTGATTTCATCGTTAACTGATTTCATCTTCATTTAACTGATTTCATCGTTAACTGATTTCATCTTCATTTAACTGATTTCATCGTTAACTGATTTCATCGTTAACTGATTTCATCGTTAACTGATTTCATCTTCATTTAACTGATTCCATCGTTAACTGATTTCATCTTCATTTAACTGATTCCATCGTTAACTGATTTCATCGTTAACTGATTTCATCGTTAACTGATTTCATCTTCATTTAACTGATTTCATCGTTAACTGATTTCATCTTCATTTAACTGATTTCATCGTTAACTGATTTCATCGTTAACTGATTTCATCTTCATTTAACTGATTCCATCGTTAACTGATTTCATCGTTAACTGATTTCATCGTTAACTGATTTCATCTTCATTTAACTGATTTCATCGTTAACTGATTTCATCGTTAACTGATTTCATCTTCATTTAACTGATTTCATTTTCATTCTTCATTTAACTGATTTCATCGTTAACTGATTTCATCTTCATTTAACTGATTTCATCGTTAACTGATTTCATCGTTAACTGATTTCATCGTTAACTGATTTCATCTTCATTTAACTGATTCCATCGTTAACTGATTTCATCGTTAACTGATTTCATCGTTAACTGATTTCATCTTTAACTGATTTCATCGTTAACTGATTTCATCGTTAACTGATTTCATCGTTAACTGATTTCATCTTCATTTAACTGATTTCATCGTTAAGTGATTTCATCGTTAACTGATTTCATCGTTAACTGATTTCATCGTTAACTGATTTCATCTTCATTTAACTGATTTCATTGTTAACTGATTTCATCGTTAACTGATTTCATCTTCATTTAACTGATTTCATCGTTAACTGATTTCATCGTTAACTGATTCCATCGTTAACTGATTTCATCGTTAACTGATTTCATCGTTAACTGATTTCATCTTCATTTAACTGATTTCATTTTCATTCTTCATTTAACTGATTTCATCGTTAACTGATTTCATCGTTAACTGATTTCATCTTCATTTAACTGATTTCATCGTTAACTGATTTCATCGTTAACTGATTTCATCTTTAACTGATTTCATCGTTAACTGATTTCATCTTCATTTAACTGATTTCATCGTTAACTGATTTCATCTTCATTTAATTGATTTCATCGTTAACTGATTTCATCGTTAACTGATTTCATCGTTAACTGATTTCATCTTCATTTAACTGATTTCATCGTTAACTGATTTCATCGTTAACTGATTTCATCGTTAACTGATTTCATCTTCATTTAACTGATTTCATCGTTAACTGATTTCATCGTTAACTGATTTCATCGTTAACTGATTTCATCTTCATTTAAATGATTTCATCGTTAACTGATTTCATCGTTAACTGATTTCATCTTTAACTGATTTCATCGTTAACTGATTTCATCTTCATTTAACTGATTTCATCGTTAACTGATTTCATCGTTAACTGATTTCATCTTTAACTGATTTCATCGTTAACTGATTTCATCTTCATTTAACTGATTTCATCGTTAACTGATTTCATCTTCATTTAACTGATTTCATCGTTAACTGATTTCATCGTTAACTGATTTCATCGTTTACTGATTTCATCTTCATTTAACTGATTCCATCGTTAACTGATTTCATCTTCATTTAACTGATTCCATCGTTAACTGATTTCATCGTTAACTGATTTCATCGTTAACTGATTTCATCTTCATTTAACTGATTTCATCGTTAACTGATTTCATCTTCATTTAACTGATTTCATCGTTAACTGATTTCATCGTTAACTGATTTCATCTTCATTTAACTGATTCCATCGTTAACTGATTTCATCGTTAACTGATTTCATCGTTAACTGATTTCATCTTCATTTAACTGATTTCATCGTTAACTGATTTCATCGTTAACTGATTTCATCTTCATTTAACTGATTTCATTTTCATTCTTCATTTAACTGATTTCATCGTTAACTGATTTCATCTTCATTTAACTGATTTCATCGTTAACTGATTTCATCGTTAACTGATTTCATCGTTAACTGATTTCATCTTCATTTAACTGATTCCATCGTTAACTGATTTCATCGTTAACTGATTTCATCTTCATTTAACTGATTTCATCGTTAACTGATTTCATCGTTAACTGATTCCATCGTTAAGTGATTTCATCGTTAACTGATTTCATCGTTAACTGATTTCATCTTTAACTGATTTCATCATTAACTGATTTCATCTTCATTTAACTGATTTCATCGTTAACTGATTTCATCGTTAACTGATTTCATCGTTAACTGATTTCATCTTCATTTAACTGATTTCATTTTCATTCTTCATTTAACTGATTTCATCGTTAACTGATTTCATCTTCATTTAACTGATTTCATCGTTAACTGATTTCATCGTTAACTGATTTCATCGTTAACTGATTTCATCTTCATTTAACTGATTTCATCGTTAACTGATTTCATCTTCATTTAATTGATTTCATCGTTAACTGATTTCATCGTTAACTGATTTCATCGTTAACTGATTTCATCTTCATTTAACTGATTTCATCGTTAACTGATTCCATCGTTAACTGATTTCATCGTTAACTGATTTCATCTTCATTTAACTGATTTCATCGTTAAGTGATTTCATCGTTAACTGATTTCATCTTCATTTAACTGATTTCATTGTTAACTGATTTCATCGTTAACTGATTTCATCTTCATTTAACTGATTCCATCGTTAACTGATTTCATCGTTAACTGATTTCATCGTTAACTGATTTCATCTTTAACTGATTTCATCTTCATTTAACTGATTTCATCGTTAACTGATTTCATCGTTAACTGATTTCATCGTTAACTGATTTCATCTTCATTTAACTGATTTCATCGTTAACTGATTTCATCGTTAACTGATTCCATCGTTAACTGATTTCATCGTTAACTGATTTCATCTTCATTTAACTGATTTAATTTTCATTCTTCATTTAACTGATTTCATCGTTAACTGATTTCATCTTCATTTAACTGATTTCATCGTTAACTGATTTCATCGTTAACTGATTTCATCTTTAACTGATTTCATCGTTAACTGATTTCATCTTCATTTAACTGATTTCATCGTTAACTGATTTCATCTTCATTTAATTGATTTCATCGTTAACTGATTTCATCGTTAACTGATTTCATCGTTAACTGATTTCATCTTCATTTAACTGATTTCATCGTTAACTGATTTCATCGTTAACTGATTCCATCGTTAACTGATTTCATCGTTAACTGATTTCATCTTCATTTAACTGATTTCATCGTTAACTGATTTCATCGTTAACTGATTTCATCTTTAACTGATTTCATCGTTAACTGATTTCATCTTCATTTAACTGATTTCATCGTTAACTGATTTCATCGTTAACTGATTTCATCTTTAACTGATTTCATCGTTAACTGATTTCATCTTCATTTAACTGATTTCATCGTTAACTGATTTCATCGTTAACTGATTTCATCTTCATTTAACTGATTTCATCGTTAACTGATTTCATCGTTAACTGATTCCATCGTTAACTGATTTCATCTTTAACTGATTTCATCGTTAACTGATTTCATCTTCATTTAACTGATTTCATCGTTAAGTGATTTCATCGTTAACTGATTTCATCGTTAACTGATTTCATCGTTAACTGATTTCATCTTCATTTAACTGATTTCATCGTTAACTGATTTCATCGTTAACTGATTTCATCTTCATTTAAATGATTTCATTGTTAACTGATTTCATCTTCATTTAACTGATTTCATTTTCATTCTTCATTTAACTGATTTCATCGTTAACTGATTTCATCGTTAACTGATTTCATCTTCATTTAACTGATTTCATCGTTAACTGATTTCATCGTTAACTGATTTCATCGTTAACTGATTTCATCTTTAACTGATTTCATCGTTAACTGATTTCATCTTCATTTAACTGATTTCATCGTTAACTGATTTCATCTTCATTTAATTGATTTCATCGTTAACTGATTTCATCGTTAACTGATTTCATCGTTAACTGATTTCATCTTTAACTGATTTCATCGTTAACTGATTTCATCTTCATTTAACTGATTTCATCGTTAACTGATTTCATCGTTAACTGATTTCATCTTTAACTGATTTCATCGTTAACTGATTTCATCTTCATTTAACTGATTTCATCGTTAACTGATTTCATCTTCATTTAACTGATTTCATCGTTAACTGATTTCATCTTCATTTAACTGATTTCATCGTTAACTGATTTCATCGTTAACTGATTTCATCGTTAACTGATTTCATCTTCATTTAACTGATTCCATCGTTAACTGATTTCATCGTTAACTGATTTCATCGTTAACTGATTTCATCTTCATTTAACTGATTTCATCGTTAACTGATTTCATCGTTAACTGATTTCATCTTTAACTGATTTCATCGTTAACTGATTTCATCTTCATTTAACTGATTTCATCGTTAACTGATTTCATCGTTAACTGATTTCATCGTTAACTGATTTCATCTTCATTTAACTGATTTCATCGTTAACTGATTTCATCGTTAACTGATTCCATCGTTAACTGATTTCATCGTTAACTGATTTCATCGTTAACTGATTTCATCGTTAACTGATTTCATCGTTAACTGATTTCATCTTCATTTAACTGATTTCATCGTTAACTGATTTCATCTTCATTTAACTGATTTCATCGTTAACTGATTTCATCGTTAACTGATTTCATCTTCATTTAACTGATTTCATCTTCATTTAACTGATTTCATTTTCATTCTTCATTTAACTGATTTCATCGTTAACTGATTTCATCTTCATTTAATTGATTTCATTGTTAACTGATTTCATCGTTAACTGATTTCATCGTTAACTGATTTCATCTTCATTTAACTGATTTCATCGTTAACTGATTTCATCGTTAACTGATTTCATCTTCATTTAACTGATTTCATCGTTAACTGATTTCATCGTTAACTGATTTCATCGTTAACTGATTTCATCTTCATTTAACTGATTTCATCGTTAACTGATTTCATCGTTAACTGATTTCATCTTTAACTGATTTCATCGTTAACTGATTTCATCTTCATTTAACTGATTTCATCGTTAACTGATTTCATCGTTAACTGATTTCATCGTTAACTGATTTCATCTTCATTTAACTGATTTCATCGTTAACTGATTTCATCGTTAACTGATTTCATCTTCATTTAACTGATTTCATCGTTAACTGATTTCATCGTTAACTGATTCCATCGTTAACTGATTTCATCGTTAACTGATTTCATCGTTAACTGATTTCATCGTTAACTGATTTCATCTTCATTTAACTGATTTCATCGTTAACTGATTTCATCGTTAACTGATTTCATCTTCATTTAACTGATTTCATCGTTAACTGATTTCATCGTTAACTGATTTCATCTTCATTTAACTGATTTCATCGTTAACTGATTTCATCGTTAACTGATTCCATCGTTAACTGATTTCGTCTTTAACTGATTTCATCGTTAACTGATTTCATCTTCATTTAACTGATTTCATCGTTAAGTGATTTCATCGTTAACTGATTTCATCGTTAACTGATTTCATCGTTAACTGATTTCATCTTCATTTAACTGATTTCATTGTTAACTGATTTCATCGTTAACTGATTTCATCTTCATTTAACTGATTTCATCGTTAACTGATTTCATCGTTAACTGATTCCATCGTTAACTGATTTCATCGTTAACTGATTCCATCGTTAACTGATTTCATCGTTAACTGATTTCATCGTTAACTGATTTCATCTTCATTTAACTGATTTCATCGTTAACTGATTTCATCTTCATTTAACTGATTTCATTTTCATTCTTCATTTAACTGATTTCATCGTTAACTGATTTCATCTTCATTTAACTGATTTCATCGTTAACTGATTTCATCGTTAACTGATTTCATCTTCTTTTAACTGATTTCATCGTTAACTGATTTCATCTTCATTTAATTGATTTCATCGTTAACTGATTTCATCGTTAACTGATTTCATCTTCATTTAACTGATTTCATCGTTAACTGATTTCATCGTTAACTGATTTCATCTTCATTTAACTGATTTCATCGTTAACTGATTTCATCTTCATTTAACTGATTTCATCGTTAACTGATTTCATCGTTAACTGATTTCATCTTCATTTAACTGATTCCATCGTTAACTGATTTCATCGTTAACTGATTTCATCGTTAACTGATTTCATCTTCATTTAACTGATTTCATCGTTAACTGATTTCATCGTTAACTGATTTCATCTTCATTTAACTGATTCCATCGTTAACTGATTTCATCGTTAACTGATTTCATCTTCATTTAACTGATTTCATCGTTAACTGATTTCATCGTTAACTGATTTCATCGTTAACTGATTTCATCGTTAACTGATTTCATCTTCATTTAACTGATTTCATCGTTAACTGATTTCATCTTCATTTAACTGATTTCATCGTTAACTGATTTCATCGTTAACTGATTTCATCGTTAACTGATTTCATCTTCATTTAACTGATTCCATCGTTAACTGATTTCATCGTTAACTGATTTCATCGTTAACTGATTTCATCTTTAACTGATTTCATCTTCATTTAACTGATTTCATCGTTAACTGATTTCATCGTTAACTGATTTCATCGTTAACTGATTTCATCTTCATTTAACTGATTTCATCGTTAACTGATTTCATCGTTAACTGATTTCATCGTTAACTGATTTCATCTTCATTTAACTGATTTCATCGTTAACCGATTTCATCGTTAACTGATTTCATCTTCATTTAACTGATTTCATTTTCATTCTTCATTTAACTGATTTCATCGTTAACTGATTTCATCGTTAACTGATTTCATCGTTAACTGATTTCATCGTTAACTGATTTCATCTTTAACTGATTTCATCGTTAACTGATTTCATCTTCATTTAACTGATTTCATCGTTAACTGATTTCATCTTCATTTAATTGATTTCATCGTTAACTGATTTCATCGTTAACTGATTTCATCGTTAACTGATTTCATCGTTAACTGATTTCATCGTTAACTGATTCCATCGTTAACTGATTTCATCATTAACTGATTTCATCTTCATTTAACTGATTTCATCGTTAACTGATTTCATCGTTAACTGATTTCATCGTTAACTGATTTCATCTTTAACTGATTTCATCGTTAACTGATTTCATCTTCATTTAACTGATTTCATCGTTAACTGATTTCATCGTTAACTGATTTCATCTTTAACTGATTTCATCGTTAACTGATTTCATCCTCATTTAACTGATTTCATCGTTAACTGATTTCATCGTTAACTGATTTCATCTTCATTTAACTGATTTCATCGTTAACTGATTTCATCGTTAACTGATTCCATCGTTAACTGATTTCATCTTTAACTGATTTCATCGTTAACTGATTTCATCTTCATTTAACTGATTTCATCGTTAAGTGATTTCATCGTTAACTGATTTCATCTTCATTTAACTGATTCCATCGTTAACTGATTTCATCGTTAACTGATTTCATCGTTAACTGATTTCATCTTCATTTAACTGATTTCATCGTTAACTGATTTCATCGTTAACTGATTTCACCGTTAACTGATTTCATCTTCATTTAACTGATTTCATTTTCATTCTTCATTTAACTGATTTCATCGTTAACTGATTTCATCTTCATTTAATTGATTTCATTGTTAACTGATTTCATCGTTAACTGATTTCATCGTTAACTGATTTCATCTTCATTTAACTGATTTCATCGTTAACTGATTTCATCGTTAACTGATTTCATCTTCATTTAACTGATTTCATCGTTAACTGATTTCATCGTTAACTGATTTCATCGTTAACTGATTTCATCTTCATTTAACTGATTTCATCGTTAACTGATTTCATCGTTAACTGATTTCATCTTTAACTGATTTCATCGTTAACTGATTTCATCTTCATTTAACTGATTTCATCGTTAACTGATTTCATCGTTAACTGATTTCATCGTTAACTGATTTCATCTTCATTTAACTGATTTCATCGTTAACTGATTTCATCGTTAACTGATTTCATCTTCATTTAACTGATTTCATCGTTAACTGATTTCATCGTTAACTGATTCCATCGTTAACTGATTTCATCGTTAACTGATTTCATCGTTAACTGATTTCATCGTTAACTGATTTCATCTTCATTTAACTGATTTCATCGTTAACTGATTTCATCGTTAACTGATTTCATCTTCATTTAACTGATTTCATCGTTAACTGATTTCATCGTTAACTGATTTCATCTTCATTTAACTGATTTCATCGTTAACTGATTTCATCTTCATTTAACTGATTTCATCGTTAACTGATTTCATCGTTAACTGATTCCATCGTTAACTGATTTCGTCTTTAACTGATTTCATCGTTAACTGATTTCATCTTCATTTAACTGATTTCATCGTTAAGTGATTTCATCGTTAACTGATTTCATCGTTAACTGATTTCATCGTTAACTGATTTCATCTTCATTTAACTGATTTCATTGTTAACTGATTTCATCGTTAACTGATTTCATCTTCATTTAACTGATTTCATCGTTAACTGATTTCATCGTTAACTGATTCCATCGTTAACTGATTTCATCGTTAACTGATTCCATCGTTAACTGATTTCATCGTTAACTGATTTCATCGTTAACTGATTTCATCTTCATTTAACTGATTTCATCGTTAACTGATTTCATCTTCATTTAACTGATTTCATTTTCATTCTTCATTTAACTGATTTCATCGTTAACTGATTTCATCTTCATTTAACTGATTTCATCGTTAACTGATTTCATCGTTAACTGATTTCATCTTCTTTTAACTGATTTCATCGTTAACTGATTTCATCTTCATTTAATTGATTTCATCGTTAACTGATTTCATCGTTAACTGATTTCATCTTCATTTAACTGATTTCATCGTTAACTGATTTCATCGTTAACTGATTTCATCGTTAACTGATTTCATCTTTAACTGATTTCATCGTTAACTGATTTCATCTTCATTTAACTGATTTCATCGTTAACTGATTTCATCGTTAACTGATTTCATCTTTAACTGATTTCATCGTTAACTGATTTCATCCTCATTTAACTGATTTCATCGTTAACTGATTTCATCGTTAACTGATTTCATCTTCATTTAACTGATTTCATCGTTAACTGATTTCATCGTTAACTGATTCCATCGTTAACTGATTTCATCTTTAACTGATTTCATCGTTAACTGATTTCATCTTCATTTAACTGATTTCATCGTTAAGTGATTTCATCGTTAACTGATTTCATCTTCATTTAACTGATTCCATCGTTAACTGATTTCATCGTTAACTGATTTCATCGTTAACTGATTTCATCTTCATTTAACTGATTTCATCGTTAACTGATTTCATCGTTAACTGATTTCATCGTTAACTGATTTCATCGTTAACTGATTTCACCTTCATTTAACTGATTTCATCGTTAACTGATTTCATCGTTAACTGATTTCATCGTTAACTGATTTCATCTTCATTTAACTGATTTCATCGTTAACTGATTTCATCGTTAACTGATTTCATCGTTAACTGATTTCATCTTCATTTAACTGATTTCATTTTCATTCTTCATTTAACTGATTTCATCGTTAACTGATTTCATCTTCATTTAACTGATTTCATCGTTAACTGATTTCATCGTTAACTGATTTCATCGTTAACTGATTTCATCTTTAACTGATTTCATCGTTAACTGATTTCATCTTCATTTAACTGATTTCATCGTTAACTGATTTCATCTTCATTTAATTGATTTCATCGTTAACTGATTTCATCGTTAACTGATTTCATCGTTAACTGATTTCATCGTTAACTGATTTCATCTTCATTTAACTGATTTCATCGTTAACTGATTTCATCGTTAACTGATTCCATCGTTAACTGATTTCATCATTAACTGATTTCATCTTCATTTAACTGATTTCATCGTTAACTGATTTCATCGTTAACTGATTTCATCTTTAACTGATTTCATCGTTAACTGATTTCATCTTCATTTAACTGATTTCATTTTCATTCTTCATTTAACTGATTTCATCGTTAACTGATTTCATCTTCATTTAACTGATTTCATCGTTAACTGATTTCATCGTTAACTGATTTCATCGTTAACTGATTTCATCTTCATTTAACTGATTTCATCGTTAACTGATTTCATCTTCATTTAATTGATTTCATCGTTAACTGATTTCATCGTTAACTGATTTCATCGTTAACTGATTTCATCTTCATTTAACTGATTTCATCGTTAACTGATTTCATCGTTAACTGATTCCATCGTTAACTGATTTCATCGTTAACTGATTTCATCTTCATTTAACTGATTTCATCGTTAAGTGATTTCATCGTTAACTGATTTCATCTTCATTTAACTGATTTCATCGTTAACTGATTTCATCGTTAACTGATTTCATCTTCATTTAACTGATTCCATCGTTAACTGATTTCATCGTTAACTGATTTCATCGTTAACTGATTTCATCTTTAACTGATTTCATCTTCATTTAACTGATTTCATCGTTAACTGATTTCATCGTTAACTGATTTCATCGTTAACTGATTTCATCGTTAACTGATTTCATCTTCATTTAACTGATTTCATCGTTAACTGATTTCATCGTTAACTGATTCCATCGTTAACTGATTTCATCGTTAACTGATTTCATCTTCATTTAACTGATTTAATTTTCATTCTTCATTTAACTGATTTCATCGTTAACTGATTTCATCTTCATTTAACTGATTTCATCGTTAACTGATTTCATCGTTAACTGATTTCATCTTTAACTGATTTCATCGTTAACTGATTTCATCTTCATTTAACTGATTTCATCGTTAACTGATTTCATCTTCATTTAATTGATTTCATCGTTAACTGATTTCATCGTTAACTGATTTCATCGTTAACTGATTTCATCTTCATTTAACTGATTTCATCGTTAACTGATTTCATCGTTAACTGATTCCATCGTTAACTGATTTCATCGTTAACTGATTTCATCTTCATTTAACTGATTTCATCGTTAACTGATTTCATCGTTAACTGATTTCATCTTTAACTGATTTCATCGTTAACTGATTTCATCTTCATTTAACTGATTTCATCGTTAACTGATTTCATCGTTAACTGATTTCATCTTTAACTGATTTCATCGTTAACTGATTTCATCTTCATTTAACTGATTTCATCGTTAACTGATTTCATCGTTAACTGATTTCATCTTCATTTAACTGATTTCATCGTTAACTGATTTCATCGTTAACTGATTCCATCGTTAACTGATTTCATCTTTAACTGATTTCATCGTTAACTGATTTCATCTTCATTTAACTGATTTCATCGTTAAGTGATTTCATCGTTAACTGATTTCATCGTTAACTGATTTCATCGTTAACTGATTTCATCTTCATTTAACTGATTTCATCGTTAACTGATTTCATCGTTAACTGATTTCATCTTCATTTAACTGATTTCATTGTTAACTGATTTCATCGTTAACTGATTTCATCTTCATTTAACTGATTTCATCGTTAACTGATTCTATCGTTAACTGATTTCATCGTTAACTGATTTCATCGTTAACTGATTTCATCTTCATTTAACTGATTTCATTTTCATTCTTCATTTAACTGATTTCATCGTTAACTGATTTCATCGTTAACTGATTTCATCTTCATTTAACTGATTTCATCGTTAACTGATTTCATCGTTAACTGATTTCATCGTTAACTGATTTCATCGTTAACTGATTTCATCGTTAACTGATTTCATCTTCATTTAACTGATTTCATCGTTAACTGATTTCATCTTCATTTAATTGATTTCATCGTTAACTGATTTCATCGTTAACTGATTTCATCGTTAACTGATTTCATCTTTAACTGATTTCATCGTTAACTGATTTCATCTTCATTTAACTGATTTCATCGTTAACTGATTTCATCGTTAACTGATTTCATCTTTAACTGATTTCATCGTTAACTGATTTCATCTTCATTTAACTGATTTCATCGTTAACTGATTTCATCTTCATTTAACTGATTTCATCGTTAACTGATTTCATCTTCATTTAACTGATTTCATCGTTAACTGATTTCATCGTTAACTGATTTCATCTTCATTTAACTGATTCCATCGTTAACTGATTTCATCGTTAACTGATTTCATCGTTAACTGATTTCATCTTCATTTAACTGATTTCATCGTTAACTGATTTCATCGTTAACTGATTTCATCGTTAACTGATTTCATCGTTAACTGATTTCATCTTCATTTAACTGATTTCATCGTTAACTGATTTCATCGTTAACTGATTTCATCGTTAACTGATTTCATCGTTAACTGATTTCATCTTCATTTAACTGATTTCATTTTCATTCTTCATTTAACTGATTTCATCGTTAACTGATTTCATCTTCATTTAATTGATTTCATTGTTAACTGATTTCATCGTTAACTGATTTCATCGTTAACTGATTTCATCTTCATTTAACTGATTTCATCGTTAACTGATTTCATCGTTAACTGATTTCATCGTTAACTGATTTCATCTTCATTTAACTGATTTCATCGTTAACTGATTTCATCGTTAACTGATTTCATCGTTAACTGATTTCATCTTCATTTAACTGATTTCATCGTTAACTGATTTCATCGTTAACTGATTTCATCTTTAACTGATTTCATCGTTAACTGATTTCATCTTCATTTAACTGATTTCATCGTTAACTGATTTCATCGTTAACTGATTTCATCGTTAACTGATTTCATCTTCATTTAACTGATTTCATCGTTAACTGATTTCATCGTTAACTGATTTCATCTTCATTTAACTGATTTCATCGTTAACTGATTTCATCGTTAACTGATTTCATCGTTAACTGATTTCATCGTTAACTGATTTCATCTTCATTTAACTGATTTCATCGTTAACTGATTTCATCGTTAACTGATTTCATCTTCATTTAACTGATTTCATCGTTAACTGATTTCATCGTTAACTGATTTCATCTTCATTTAACTGATTCCATCGTTAACTGATTTCGTCTTTAACTGATTTCATCGTTAACTGATTTCATCTTCATTTAACTGATTTCATCGTTAAGTGATTTCATCGTTAACTGATTTCATCGTTAACTGATTTCATCGTTAACTGATTTCATCTTCATTTAATTGATTTCATTGTTAACTGATTTCATCGTTAACTGATTTCATCTTCATTTAACTGATTTCATCGTTAACTGATTTCATCGTTAACTGATTCCATCGTTAACTGATTTCATCGTTAACTGATTTCATCGTTAACTGATTTCATCGTTAACTGATTTCATCTTCATTTAACTGATTTCATCGTTAACTGATTTCATCGTTAACTGATTCCATCGTTAACTGATTTCATCTTTAACTGATTTCATCGTTAACTGATTTCATCTTCATTTAACTGATTTCATCGTTAAGTGATTTCATCGTTAACTGATTTCATCGTTAACTGATTTCATCGTTAACTGATTTCATCTTCATTTAACTGATTTCATCGTTAACTGATTTCATCGTTAACTGATTTCATCTTCATTTAACTGATTTCATTGTTAACTGATTTCATCGTTAACTGATTTCATCTTCATTTAACTGATTTCATCGTTAACTGATTTCATCGTTAACTGATTCCATCGTTAACTGATTTCATCGTTAACTGATTTCATCGTTAACTGATTTCATCTTCATTTAACTGATTTCATTTTCATTCTTCATTTAACTGATTTCATCGTTAACTGATTTCATCGTTAACTGATTTCATCTTCATTTAACTGATTTCATCGTTAACTGATTTCATCGTTAACTGATTTCATCTTTAACTGATTTCATCGTTAACTGATTTCATCTTCATTTAACTGATTTCATCGTTAACTGATTTCATCTTCATTTAATTGATTTCATCGTTAACTGATTTCATCGTTAACTGATTTCATCGTTAACTGATTTCATCTTCATTTAACTGATTTCATCGTTAACTGATTTCATCTTCATTTAACTGATTTCATCGTTAACTGATTTCATCGTTAACTGATTTCATCTTCATTTAACTGATTCCATCGTTAACTGATTCCATCGTTAACTGATTTCATCGTTAACTGATTTCATCGTTAACTGATTTCATCGTTAACTGATTTCATCTTCATTTAACTGATTTCATCGTTAACTGATTTCATCGTTAACTGATTTCATCGTTAACTGATTTCATCTTCATTTAACTGATTTCATCGTTAACTGATTTCATCTTCATTTAACTGATTTCATCTTCATTTAACTGATTTCATCGTTAACTGATTTCATCGTTAACTGATTTCATCGTTAACTGATTTCATCTTCATTTAACTGATTTCATCGTTAACTGATTTCATCGTTAACTGATTTCATCTTTAACTGATTTCATCGTTAACTGATTTCATCTTCATTTAACTGATTTCATCGTTAACTGATTTCATCTTCATTTAATTGATTTCATTGTTAACTGATTTCATCGTTAACTGATTTCATCTTCATTTAACTGATTTCATCGTTAACTGATTCCATCGTTAACTGATTTCATCATTAACTGATTTCATCTTCATTTAACTGATTTCATCGTTAACTGATTTCATCGTTAACTGATTTCATCTTTAACTGATTTCATCGTTAACTGATTTCATCTTCATTTAACTGATTTCATCGTTAACTGATTTCATCGTTAACTGATTTCATCTTTAACTGATTTCATCGTTAACTGATTTCATCTTCATTTAACTGATTTCATCGTTAACTGATTTCATCGTTAACTGATTTCATCTTCATTTAACTGATTTCATCGTTAACTGATTTCATCGTTAACTGATTCCATCGTTAACTGATTTCATCTTTAACTGATTTCATCGTTAACTGATTTCATCTTCATTTAACTGATTTCATCGTTAAGTGATTTCATCGTTAACTGATTTCATCGTTAACTGATTTCATCGTTAACTGATTTCATCGTTAACTGATTTCATCTTCATTTAACTGATTTCATTGTTAACTGATTTCATCGTTAACTGATTTCATCTTCATTTAACTGATTTCATCGTTAACTGATTTCATCGTTAACTGATTCCATCGTTAACTGATTTCATCGTTAACTGATTTCATCTTCATTTAACTGATTTCATTTTCATTCTTCATTTAACTGATTTCATCGTTAACTGATTTCATCGTTAACTGATTTCATCTTCATTTAACTGATTTCATCGTTAACTGATTTCATCGTTAACTGATTTCATCTTTAACTGATTTCATCGTTAACTGATTTCATCTTCATTTAACTGATTTCATCGTTAACTGATTTCATCTTCATTTAATTGATTTCATCGTTAACTGATTTCATCGTTAACTGATTTCATCTTCATTTAACTGATTTCATCGTTAACTGATTTCATCGTTAACTGATTTCATCGTTAACTGATTTCATCTTCATTTAACTGATTTCATCGTTAACTGATTTCATCGTTAACTGATTTCATCGTTAACTGATTTCATCTTCATTTAAATGATTTCATCGTTAACTGATTTCATCGTTAACTGATTTCATCGTTAACTGATTTCATCGTTAACTGATTTCATCTTCATTTAACTGATTTCATCGTTAACTGATTTCATCGTTAACTGATTTCATCTTTAACTGATTTCATCGTTAACTGATTTCATCTTCATTTAACTGATTTCATCGTTAACTGATTTCATCTTCATTTAACTGATTTCATCGTTAACTGATTTCATCGTTAACTGATTTCATCGTTAACTGATTTCATCTTCATTTAACTGATTCCATCGTTAACTGATTTCATCTTCATTTAACTGATTCCATCGTTAACTGATTTCATCGTTAACTGATTTCATCGTTAACTGATTTCATCTTCATTTAACTGATTTCATCGTTAACTGATTTCATCTTCATTTAACTGATTTCATCGTTAACTGATTTCATCGTTAACTGATTTCATCTTCATTTAACTGATTCCATCGTTAACTGATTTCATCGTTAACTGATTTCATCGTTAACTGATTTCATCGTTAACTGATTTCATCGTTAACTGATTTCATCTTCATTTAACTGATTTCATCGTTAACTGATTTCATCGTTAACTGATTTCATCTTCATTTAACTGATTTCATTTTCATTCTTCATTTAACTGATTTCATCGTTAACTGATTTCATCTTCATTTAACTGATTTCATCGTTAACTGATTTCATCGTTAACTGATTTCATCGTTAACTGATTTCATCTTCATTTAACTGATTCCATCGTTAACTGATTTCATCGTTAACTGATTTCATCGTTAACTGATTTCATCGTTAACTGATTTCATCGTTAACTGATTTCATCTTCATTTAACTGATTTCATCGTTAAGTGATTTCATCGTTAACTGATTTCATCGTTAACTGATTTCATCGTTAACTGATTTCATCTTCATTTAACTGATTTCATTGTTAACTGATTTCATCGTTAACTGATTTCATCTTCATTTAACTGATTTCATCGTTAACTGATTTCATCGTTAACTGATTCCATCGTTAACTGATTTCATCGTTAACTGATTTCATCGTTAACTGATTTCATCTTCATTTAACTGATTTCATTTTCATTCTTCATTTAACTGATTTCATCGTTAACTGATTTCATCGTTAACTGATTTCATCTTCATTTAACTGATTTCATCGTTAACTGATTTCATCGTTAACTGATTTCATCTTTAACTGATTTCATCGTTAACTGATTTCATCTTCATTTAACTGATTTCATCGTTAACTGATTTCATCTTCATTTAATTGATTTCATCGTTAACTGATTTCATCGTTAACTGATTTCATCGTTAACTGATTTCATCTTCATTTAACTGATTTCATCGTTAACTGATTTCATCGTTAACTGATTTCATCGTTAACTGATTTCATCTTCATTTAACTGATTTCATCGTTAACTGATTTCATCGTTAACTGATTTCATCGTTAACTGATTTCATCTTCATTTAAATGATTTCATCGTTAACTGATTTCATCGTTAACTGATTTCATCTTTAACTGATTTCATCGTTAACTGATTTCATCTTCATTTAACTGATTTCATCGTTAACTGATTTCATCGTTAACTGATTTCATCTTTAACTGATTTCATCGTTAACTGATTTCATCTTCATTTAACTGATTTCATCGTTAACTGATTTCATCTTCATTTAACTGATTTCATCGTTAACTGATTTCATCGTTAACTGATTTCATCGTTAACTGATTTCATCTTCATTTAACTGATTCCATCGTTAACTGATTTCATCTTCATTTAACTGATTCCATCGTTAACTGATTTCATCGTTAACTGATTTCATCGTTAACTGATTTCATCTTCATTTAACTGATTTCATCGTTAACTGATTTCATCTTCATTTAACTGATTTCATCGTTAACTGATTTCATCGTTAACTGATTTCATCTTCATTTAACTGATTCCATCGTTAACTGATTTCATCGTTAACTGATTTCATCGTTAACTGATTTCATCTTCATTTAACTGATTTCATCGTTAACTGATTTCATCGTTAACTGATTTCATCTTCATTTAACTGATTTCATTTTCATTCTTCATTTAACTGA
Source organism: Semicossyphus pulcher (assembly GCF_022749685.1). Lineage (NCBI taxonomy): Eukaryota > Metazoa > Chordata > Actinopteri > Labriformes > Labridae > Semicossyphus > Semicossyphus pulcher. Next base: position 764,398 of record NW_027211709.1, on the reverse strand, counting down.
TTTCATCGTTAACTGATTTCATCTTCATTTAACTGATTTCATCGTTAACTGATTTCATCGTTAACTGATTTCATCGTTAACTGATTTCATCTTCATTTAACTGATTCCATCGTTAACTGATTTCATCGTTAACTGATTTCATCTTCATTTAACTGATTTCATCGTTAACTGATTTCATCGTTAACTGATTCCATCGTTAACTGATTTCATCGTTAACTGATTTCATCGTTAACTGATTTCATCTTCATTTAACTGATTTCATCGTTAACTGATTTCATCTTCATTTAACTGATTTCATCGTTAACTGATTTCATCGTTAACTGATTTCATCTTCATTTAACTGATTCCATCGTTAACTGATTTCATCGTTAACTGATTTCATCGTTAACTGATTTCATCTTTAACTGATTTCATCGTTAACTGATTTCATCTTCATTTAACTGATTTCATCGTTAACTGATTTCATCGTTAACTGATTTCATCGTTAACTGATTTCATCTTCATTTAACTGATTTCATCGTTAACTGATTTCATCGTTAACTGATTTCATCTTCATTTAACTGATTTCATCTTCATTTAACTGATTTCATCGTTAACTGATTTCATCGTTAACTGATTTCATCGTTAACTGATTTCATCTTCATTTAACTGATTTCATTTTCATTCTTCATTTAACTGATTTCATCGTTAACTGATTTCATCTTCATTTAACTGATTTCATCGTTAACTGATTTCATCGTTAACTGATTTCATCGTTAACTGATTTCATCTTCATTTAACTGATTTCATCGTTAACTGATTTCATCTTCATTTAATTGATTTCATCGTTAACTGATTTCATCGTTAACTGATTTCATCGTTAACTGATTTCATCTTCATTTAACTGATTTCATCGTTAACTGATTCCATCGTTAACTGATTTCATCGTTAACTGATTTCATCTTCATTTAACTGATTTCATCGTTAAGTGATTTCATCGTTAACTGATTTCATCTTCATTTAACTGATTTCATTGTTAACTGATTTCATCGTTAACTGATTTCATCTTCATTTAACTGATTCCATCGTTAACTGATTTCATCGTTAACTGATTTCATCGTTAACTGATTTCATCGTTAACTGATTTCATCTTTAACTGATTTCATCTTCATTTAACTGATTTCATCGTTAACTGATTTCATCGTTAACTGATTTCATCGTTAACTGATTTCATCTTCATTTAACTGATTTCATCGTTAACTGATTTCATCGTTAACTGATTCCATCGTTAACTGATTTCATCGTTAACTGATTTCATCTTCATTTAACTGATTTAATTTTCATTCTTCATTTAACTGATTTCATCGTTAACTGATTTCATCTTCATTTAACTGATTTCATCGTTAACTGATTTCATCGTTAACTGATTTCATCTTTAACTGATTTCATCGTTAACTGATTTCATCTTCATTTAACTGATTTCATCGTTAACTGATTTCATCTTCATTTAATTGATTTCATCGTTAACTGATTTCATCGTTAACTGATTTCATCGTTAACTGATTTCATCTTCATTTAACTGATTTCATCGTTAACTGATTTCATCGTTAACTGATTCCATCGTTAACTGATTTCATCGTTAACTGATTTCATCTTCATTTAACTGATTTCATCGTTAACTGATTTCATCGTTAACTGATTTCATCTTTAACTGATTTCATCGTTAACTGATTTCATCTTCATTTAACTGATTTCATCGTTAACTGATTTCATCGTTAACTGATTTCATCTTTAACTGATTTCATCGTTAACTGATTTCATCTTCATTTAACTGATTTCATCGTTAACTGATTTCATCGTTAACTGATTTCATCTTCATTTAACTGATTTCATCGTTAACTGATTTCATCGTTAACTGATTTCATCTTCATTTAACTGATTTCATCGTTAACTGATTTCATCGTTAACTGATTTCATCTTCATTTAACTGATTCCATCGTTAACTGATTTCATCTTTAACTGATTTCATCGTTAACTGATTTCATCTTCATTTAACTGATTTCATCGTTAAGTGATTTCATCGTTAACTGATTTCATCGTTAACTGATTTCATCGTTAACTGATTTCATCTTCATTTAACTGATTTCATCGTTAACTGATTTCATCGTTAACTGATTTCATCTTCATTTAACTGATTTCATTGTTAACTGATTTCATCTTCATTTAACTGATTTCATTTTCATTCTTCATTTAACTGATTTCATCGTTAACTGATTTCATCGTTAACTGATTTCATCTTCATTTAACTGATTTCATCGTTAACTGATTTCATCGTTAACTGATTTCATCGTTAACTGATTTCATCTTTAACTGATTTCATCGTTAACTGATTTCATCTTCATTTAACTGATTTCATCGTTAACTGATTTCATCTTCATTTAATTGATTTCATCGTTAACTGATTTCATCGTTAACTGATTTCATCGTTAACTGATTTCATCTTTAACTGATTTCATCGTTAACTGATTTCATCTTCATTTAACTGATTTCATCGTTAACTGATTTCATCGTTAACTGATTTCATCTTTAACTGATTTCATCGTTAACTGATTTCATCTTCATTTAACTGATTTCATCGTTAACTGATTTCATCTTCATTTAACTGATTTCATCGTTAACTGATTTCATCTTCATTTAACTGATTTCATCGTTAACTGATTTCATCGTTAACTGATTTCATCGTTAACTGATTTCATCTTCATTTAACTGATTCCATCGTTAACTGATTTCATCGTTAACTGATTTCATCGTTAACTGATTTCATCTTCATTTAACTGATTTCATCGTTAACTGATTTCATCGTTAACTGATTTCATCTTCATTTAACTGATTTCATCGTTAACTGATTTCATCTTTAACTGATTTCATCGTTAACTGATTTCATCTTCATTTAACTGATTTCATCGTTAACTGATTTCATCGTTAACTGATTTCATCTTCATTTAACTGATTTCATCGTTAACTGATTTCATCGTTAACTGATTCCATCGTTAACTGATTTCATCGTTAACTGATTTCATCGTTAACTGATTTCATCTTCATTTAACTGATTTCATCGTTAACTGATTTCATCTTCATTTAACTGATTTCATCGTTAACTGATTTCATCGTTAACTGATTTCATCGTTAACTGATTTCATCTTCATTTAACTGATTTCATTTTCATTCTTCATTTAACTGATTTCATCGTTAACTGATTTCATCTTCATTTAATTGATTTCATTGTTAACTGATTTCATCGTTAACTGATTTCATCGTTAACTGATTTCATCTTCATTTAACTGATTTCATCGTTAACTGATTTCATCGTTAACTGATTTCATCTTCATTTAACTGATTTCATCGTTAACTGATTTCATCGTTAACTGATTTCATCTTCATTTAACTGATTTCATCGTTAACTGATTTCATCGTTAACTGATTTCATCTTTAACTGATTTCATCGTTAACTGATTTCATCTTCATTTAACTGATTTCATCGTTAACTGATTTCATCGTTAACTGATTTCATCGTTAACTGATTTCATCTTCATTTAACTGATTTCATCGTTAACTGATTTCATCGTTAACTGATTTCATCTTCATTTAACTGATTTCATCGTTAACTGATTTCATCGTTAACTGATTCCATCGTTAACTGATTTCATCGTTAACTGATTTCATCGTTAACTGATTTCATCGTTAACTGATTTCATCTTCATTTAACTGATTTCATCGTTAACTGATTTCATCGTTAACTGATTTCATCGTTAACTGATTTCATCTTCATTTAACTGATTTCATTGTTAACTGATTTCATCGTTAACTGATTTCATCTTCATTTAACTGATTTCATCGTTAACTGATTTCATCTTCATTTAACTGATTTCATCGTTAACTGATTTCATCTTCATTTAACTGATTTCATCGTTAACTGATTTCATCGTTAACTGATTCCATCGTTAACTGATTTCGTCTTTAACTGATTTCATCGTTAACTGATTTCATCTTCATTTAACTGATTTCATCGTTAAGTGATTTCATCGTTAACTGATTTCATCGTTAACTGATTCCATCGTTAACTGATTTCGTCTTTAACTGATTTCATCGTTAACTGATTTCATCTTCATTTAACTGATTTCATCGTTAAGTGATTTCATCGTTAACTGATTTCATCGTTAACTGATTTCATCGTTAACTGATTTCATCTTCATTTAACTGATTTCATCGTTAACTGATTTCATCTTCATTTAACTGATTTCATCGTTAACTGATTTCATCGTTAACTGATTCCATCGTTAACTGATTTCGTCTTTAACTGATTTCATCGTTAACTGATTTCATCGTTAACTGATTTCATCGTTAACTGATTTCATCGTTAACTGATTCCATCGTTAACTGATTTCATCGTTAACTGATTTCATCTTCATTTAACTGATTTCATCGTTAACTGATTTCATCGTTAACTGATTTCATCTTCATTTAACTGATTTCATCGTTAACTGATTTCATCGTTAACTGATTTCATCTTCATTTAACTGATTTCATCGTTAACTGATTTCATCTTCATTTAACTGATTTCATCGTTAACTGATTTCATCGTTAACTCATTCCATCGTTAACTGATTTCGTCTTTAACTGATTTCATCGTTAACTGATTTCATCTTCATTTAACTGATTTCATCGTTAAGTGATTTCATCGTTAACTGATTTCATCGTTAACTGATTTCATCGTTAACTGATTTCATCTTCATTTAACTGATTTCATCGTTAACTGATTTCATCTTCATTTAACTGATTTCATCGTTAACTGATTTCATCGTTAACTGATTCCATCGTTAACTGATTTCGTCTTTAACTGATTTCATCGTTAACTGATTTCATCTTCATTTAACTGATTTCATCGTTAAGTGATTTCATCGTTAACTGATTTCATCGTTAACTGATTCCATCGTTAACTGATTTCGTCTTTAACTGATTTCATCGTTAACTGATTTCATCTTCATTTAACTGATTTCATCGTTAAGTGATTTCATCGTTAACTGATTTCATCGTTAACTGATTTCATCGTTAACTGATTTCATCTTCATTTAACTGATTTCATCGTTAACTGATTTCATCTTCATTTAACTGATTTCATCGTTAACTGATTTCATCGTTAACTGATTCCATCGTTAACTGATTTCGTCTTTAACTGATTTCATCGTTAACTGATTTCATCTTCATTTAACTGATTTCATCGTTAAGTGATTTCATCGTTAACTGATTTCATCGTTAACTGATTTCATCGTTAACTGATTTCATCTTCATTTAACTGATTTCATTGTTAACTGATTTCATCGTTAACTGATTTCATCTTCATTTAACTGATTTCATCGTTAACTGATTTCATCGTTAACTGATTCCATCGTTAACTGATTTCATCGTTAACTGATTCCATCGTTAACTGATTTCATCGTTAACTGATTTCATCGTTAACTGATTTCATCTTCATTTAACTGATTTCATCGTTAACTGATTTCATCTTCATTTAACTGATTTCATTTTCATTCTTCATTTAACTGATTTCATCGTTAACTGATTTCATCTTCATTTAACTGATTTCATCGTTAACTGATTTCATCGTTAACTGATTTCATCTTCTTTTAACTGATTTCATCGTTAACTGATTTCATCTTCATTTAATTGATTTCATCGTTAACTGATTTCATCGTTAACTGATTTCATCTTCATTTAACTGATTTCATCGTTAACTGATTTCATCGTTAACTGATTTCATCTTCATTTAACTGATTTCATCGTTAACTGATTTCATCTTCATTTAACTGATTTCATCGTTAACTGATTTCATCGTTAACTGATTTCATCTTCATTTAACTGATTCCATCGTTAACTGATTCCATCGTTAACTGATTTCATCGTTAACTGATTTCATCGTTAACTGATTTCATCGTTAACTGATTTCATCTTCATTTAACTGATTTCATCGTTAACTGATTTCATCGTTAACTGATTTCATCTTCATTTAACTGATTCCATCGTTAACTGATTTCATCGTTAACTGATTTCATCTTCATTTAACTGATTTCATCGTTAACTGATTTCATCGTTAACTGATTCCATCGTTAACTGATTTCATCGTTAACTGATTTCATCGTTAACTGATTTCATCTTCATTTAACTGATTTCATCGTTAACTGATTTCATCTTCATTTAACTGATTTCATCGTTAACTGATTTCATCGTTAACTGATTTCATCGTTAACTGATTTCATCTTCATTTAACTGATTCCATCGTTAACTGATTTCATCGTTAACTGATTTCATCGTTAACTGATTTCATCTTTAACTGATTTCATCGTTAACTGATTTCATCTTCATTTAACTGATTTCATCGTTAACTGATTTCATCGTTAACTGATTTCATCGTTAACTGATTTCATCTTCATTTAACTGATTTCATCGTTAACTGATTTCATCGTTAACTGATTTCATCGTTAACTGATTTCATCTTCATTTAACTGATTTCATCGTTAACTGATTTCATCGTTAACTGATTTCATCTTCATTTAACTGATTTCATTTTCATTCTTCATTTAACTGATTTCATCGTTAACTGATTTCATCTTCATTTAACTGATTTCATCGTTAACTGATTTCATCGTTAACTGATTTCATCTTTAACTGATTTCATCGTTAACTGATTTCATCTTCATTTAACTGATTTCATCGTTAACTGATTTCATCTTCATTTAATTGATTTCATCGTTAACTGATTTCATCGTTAACTGATTTCATCGTTAACTGATTTCATCTTCATTTAACTGATTTCATCGTTAACTGATTTCATCGTTAACTGATTCCATCGTTAACTGATTTCATCATTAACTGATTTCATCTTCATTTAACTGATTTCATCGTTAACTGATTTCATCGTTAACTGATTTCATCTTTAACTGATTTCATTGTTAACTGATTTCATCTTCATTTAACTGATTTCATCGTTAACTGATTTCATCGTTAACTGATTTCATCTTTAACTGATTTCATCGTTAACTGATTTCATCCTCATTTAACTGATTTCATCGTTAACTGATTTCATCGTTAACTGATTTCATCTTCATTTAACTGATTTCATCGTTAACTGATTTCATCGTTAACTGATTCCATCGTTAACTGATTTCATCTTTAACTGATTTCATCGTTAACTGATTTCATCTTCATTTAACTGATTTCATCGTTAAGTGATTTCATCGTTAACTGATTTCATCGTTAACTGATTTCATCGTTAACTGATTTCATCTTCATTTAACTGATTTCATTGTTAACTGATTTCATCGTTAACTGATTTCATCTTCATTTAACTGATTTCATCGTTAACTGATTTCATCGTTAACTGATTCCATCGTTAACTGATTTCATCGTTAACTGATTTCATCGTTAACTGATTTCATCTTCATTTAACTGATTTCATTTTCATTCTTCATTTAACTGATTTCATCTTCATTTAACTGATTTCATCGTTAACTGATTTCATCTTCATTTAACTGATTTCATCGTTAACTGATTTCATCGTTAACTGATTTCATCTTCATTTAACTGATTTCATCGTTAACTGATTTCATCTTCATTTAACTGATTTCATCGTTAACTGATTTCATCGTTAACTGATTTCATCTTCATTTAACTGATTCCATCGTTAACTGATTTCATCGTTAACTGATTTCATCGTTAACTGATTTCATCTTCATTTAACTGATTTCATCGTTAACTGATTTCATCGTTAACTGATTTCATCTTCATTTAACTGATTCCATCGTTAACTGATTTCATCGTTAACTGATTTCATCTTCATTTAACTGATTTCATCGTTAACTGATTTCATCGTTAACTGATTCCATCGTTAACTGATTTCATCGTTAACTGATTTCATCTTCATTTAACTGATTTCATCGTTAACTGATTTCATCGTTAACTGATTTCATCGTTAACTGATTTCATCTTCATTTAACTGATTTCATCGTTAACTGATTTCATCGTTAACTGATTTCATCTTCATTTAACTGATTCCATCGTTAACTGATTTCATCGTTAACTGATTTCATCGTTAACTGATTTCATCTTCATTTAACTGATTTCATCGTTAACTGATTTCATCGTTAACTGATTTCATCTTCATTTAACTGATTCCATCGTTAACTGATTTCATCGTTAACTGATTTCATCTTCATTTAACTGATTTCATCGTTAACTGATTTCATCGTTAACTGATTCCATCGTTAACTGATTTCATCGTTAACTGATTTCATCTTCATTTAACTGATTTCATCGTTAACTGATTTCATCTTCATTTAACTGATTTCATCGTTAACTGATTTCATCGTTAACTGATTTCATCTTCATTTAACTGATTCCATCGTTAACTGATTTCATCGTTAACTGATTTCATCGTTAACTGATTTCATCGTTAACTGATTTCATCTTCATTTAACTGATTTCATCGTTAACTGATTTCATCGTTAACTGATTTCATCGTTAACTGATTTCATCTTCATTTAACTGATTTCATCGTTAACTGATTTCATCGTTAACTGATTTCATCGTTAACTGATTTCATCTTCATTTAACTGATTTCATCGTTAACTGATTTCATCGTTAACTGATTTCATCTTCATTTAACTGATTTCATTTTCATTCTTCATTTAACTGATTTCATCGTTAACTGATTTCATCTTCATTTAACTGATTTCATCGTTAACTGATTTCATCGTTAACTGATTTCATCTTTAACTGATTTCATCGTTAACTGATTTCATCTTCATTTAACTGATTTCATCGTTAACTGATTTCATCTTCATTTAATTGATTTCATCGTTAACTGATTTCATCGTTAACTGATTTCATCGTTAACTGATTTCATCTTCATTTAACTGATTTCATCGTTAACTGATTTCATCGTTAACTGATTCCATCGTTAACTGATTTCATCATTAACTGATTTCATCTTCATTTAACTGATTTCATCGTTAACTGATTTCATCGTTAACTGATTTCATCTTTAACTGATTTCATCGTTAACTGATTTCATCTTCATTTAACTGATTTCATCGTTAACTGATTTCATCGTTAACTGATTTCATCTTTAACTGATTTCATCGTTAACTGATTTCATCTTCATTTAACTGATTTCATCGTTAACTGATTTCATCGTTAACTGATTTCATCTTCATTTAACTGATTTCATCGTTAACTGATTTCATCGTTAACTGATTCCATCGTTAACTGATTTCATCTTTAACTGATTTCATCGTTAACTGATTTCATCTTCATTTAACTGATTTCATCGTTAAGTGATTTCATCGTTAACTGATTTCATCGTTAACTGATTTCATCGTTAACTGATTTCATCTTCATTTAACTGATTTCATTGTTAACTGATTTCATCGTTAACTGATTTCATCTTCATTTAACTGATTTCATCGTTAACTGATTTCATCGTTAACTGATTCCATCGTTAACTGATTTCATCGTTAACTGATTTCATCGTTAACTGATTTCATCTTCATTTAACTGATTTCATCGTTAACTGATTTCATCGTTAACTGATTTCATCTTCATTTAACTGATTTCATCGTTAACTGATTTCATCGTTAACTGATTTCATCTTCATTTAAATGATTTCATCGTTAACTGATTTCATCGTTAACTGATTTCATCTTTAACTGATTTCATCGTTAACTGATTTCATCTTCATTTAACTGATTTCATCGTTAACTGATTTCATCGTTAACTGATTTCATCTTTAACTGATTTCATCGTTAACTGATTTCATCTTCATTTAACTGATTTCATCGTTAACTGATTTCATCTTCATTTAACTGATTTCATCGTTAACTGATTTCATCGTTAACTGATTTCATCGTTAACTGATTTCATCTTCATTTAACTGATTCCATCGTTAACTGATTTCATCGTTAACTGATTTCATCGTTAACTGATTTCATCTTCATTTAACTGATTTCATCGTTAACTGATTTCATCGTTAACTGATTTCATCGTTAACTGATTTCATCGTTAACTGATTTCATCTTCATTTAACTGATTTCATCGTTAACTGATTTCATCGTTAACTGATTTCATCGTTAACTGATTTCATCTTCATTTAACTGATTTCATCGTTAACTGATTCCATCGTTAACTGATTTCATCGTTAACTGATTTCATCTTCATTTAACTGATTTCATCGTTAACTGATTTCATCTTCATTTAACTGATTTCATCGTTAACTGATTTCATCGTTAACTGATTTCATCGTTAACTGATTTCATCTTCATTTAACTGATTTCATTTTCATTCTTCATTTAACTGATTTCATCGTTAACTGATTTCATCTTCATTTAATTGATTTCATCGTTAACTGATTTCATCGTTAACTGATTTCATCGTTAACTGATTTCATCTTCATTTAACTGATTTCATCGTTAACTGATTTCATCGTTAACTGATTTCATCTTCATTTAACTGATTTCATCGTTAACTGATTTCATCGTTAACTGATTTCATCGTTAACTGATTTCATCTTCATTTTACTGATTTCATCGTTAACTGATTTCATCGTTAACTGATTTCATCGTTAACTGATTTCATCTTCATTTAACTGATTTCATCGTTAACTGATTTCATCGTTAACTGATTCCATCGTTAACTGATTTCATCGTTAACTGATTTCATCTTCATTTAACTGATTTCATCGTTAACTGATTTCATCTTCATTTAACTGATTTCATCGTTAACTGATTTCATCGTTAACTGATTTCATCGTTAACTGATTTCATCTTCATTTAACTGATTTCATCGTTAACTGATTTCATCGTTAACTGATTTCATCTTTAACTGATTTCATCGTTAACTGATTTCATCTTCATTTAACTGATTTCATCGTTAACTGATTTCATCTTCATTTAATTGATTTCATCGTTAACTGATTTCATCGTTAACTGATTTCATCGTTAACTGATTTCATCTTCATTTAACTGATTTCATCGTTAACTGATTTCATCGTTAACTGATTTCATCTTCATTTAACTGATTTCATCGTTAACTGATTTCATCGTTAACTGATTTCATCTTTAACTGATTTCATCTTTAACTGATTTCATCGTTAACTGATTTCATCGCTAACTGATTTCATCTTCATTTAACTGATTTCATCGTTAACTGATTTCATCTTCATTTAACTGATTTCATCGTTAACTGATTTCATCGTTAACTGATTTCATCGTTAACTGATTTCATCTTCATTTAACTGATTCCATCGTTAACTGATTTCATCGTTAACTGATTTCATCGTTAACTGATTTCATCGTTAACTGATTTCATCTTCATTTAACTGATTTCATCGTTAACTGATTTCATCGTTAACTGATTTCATCTTTAACTGATTTCATCGTTAACTGATTTCATCTTCATTTAACTGATTTCATCGTTAACTGATTTCATCGTTAACTGATTTCATCTTCATTTAACTGATTTCATCGTTAACTGATTCCATCGTTAACTGATTTCGTTAACTGATTTCATCTTCATTTAACTGATTTCATCGTTAACTGATTTCATCTTCATTTAACTGATTTCATCGTTAACTGATTTCATCTTCATTTAACTGATTTCATCGTTAACTGATTTCATCGTTAACTGATTTCATCGTTAACTGATTTCATCTTCATTTAACTGATTTCATTTTCATTCTTCATTTAACTGATTTCATCGTTAACTGATTTCATCTTCATTTAATTGATTTCATCGTTAACTGATTTCATCGTTAACTGATTTCATCGTTAACTGATTTCATCTTCATTTAACTGATTTCATCGTTAACTGATTTCATCGTTAACTGATTTCATCTTCATTTAACTGATTTCATCGTTAACTGATTTCATCGTTAACTGATTTCATCGTTAACTGATTTCATCTTCATTTTACTGATTTCATCGTTAACTGATTTCATCGTTAACTGATTTCATCGTTAACTGATTTCATCTTCATTTAACTGATTTCATCGTTAACTGATTTCATCGTTAACTGATTCCATCGTTAACTGATTTCATCGTTAACTGATTTCATCTTCATTTAACTGATTTCATCGTTAACTGATTTCATCTTCATTTAACTGATTTCATCGTTAACTGATTTCATCGTTAACTGATTTCATCGTTAACTGATTTCATCTTCATTTAACTGATTTCATCGTTAACTGATTTCATCGTTAACTGATTTCATCTTTAACTGATTTCATCGTTAACTGATTTCATCTTCATTTAACTGATTTCATCGTTAACTGATTTCATCTTCATTTAATTGATTTCATCGTTAACTGATTTCATCGTTAACTGATTTCATCGTTAACTGATTTCATCTTCATTTAACTGATTTCATCGTTAACTGATTTCATCGTTAACTGATTTCATCTTCATTTAACTGATTTCATCGTTAACTGATTTCATCGTTAACTGATTTCATCTTTAACTGATTTCATCTTTAACTGATTTCATCGTTAACTGATTTCATCGTTAACTGATTTCATCTTCATTTAACTGATTTCATCGTTAACTGATTTCATCTTCATTTAACTGATTTCATCGTTAACTGATTTCATCGTTAACTGATTTCATCGTTAACTGATTTCATCTTCATTTAACTGATTCCATCGTTAACTGATTTCATCGTTAACTGATTTCATCGTTAACTGATTTCATCGTTAACTGATTTCATCTTCATTTAACTGATTTCATCGTTAACTGATTTCATCGTTAACTGATTTCATCTTTAACTGATTTCATCGTTAACTGATTTCATCTTCATTTAACTGATTTCATCGTTAACTGATTTCATCGTTAACTGATTTCATCTTCATTTAACTGATTTCATCGTTAACTGATTCCATCGTTAACTGATTTCGTTAACTGATTTCATCTTCATTTAACTGATTTCATCGTTAACTGATTTCATCTTCATTTAACTGATTTCATCGTTAACTGATTTCATCGTTAACTGATTTCATCGTTAACTGATTTCATCTTCATTTAACTGATTTCATTTTCATTCTTCATTTAACTGATTTCATCGTTAACTGATTTCATCTTCATTTAATTGATTTCATCGTTAACTGATTTCATCGTTAACTGATTTCATCGTTAACTGATTTCATCTTCATTTAACTGATTTCATCGTTAACTGATTTCATCGTTAACTGATTTCATCTTCATTTAACTGATTTCATCGTTAACTGATTTCATCGTTAACTGATTTCATCGTTAACTGATTTCATCGTTAACTGATTTCATCTTCATTTAACTGATTTCATCGTTAACTGATTTCATCGTTAACTGATTTCATCTTTAACTGATTTCATCGTTAACTGATTTCATCTTCATTTAACTGATTTCATCGTTAACTGATTTCATCGTTAACTGATTTCATCTTTAACTGATTTCATCGTTAACTGATTTCATCTTCATTTAACTGATTTCATCGTTAACTGATTTCATCTTCATTTAACTGATTTCATCGTTAACTGATTTCATCGTTAACTGATTTCATCGTTAACTGATTTCATCTTCATTTAACTGATTCCATCGTTAACTGATTTCATCGTTAACTGATTTCATCGTTAACTGATTTCATCTTCATTTAACTGATTTCATCGTTAACTGATTTCATCGTTAACTGATTTCATCGTTAACTGATTTCATCTTCATTTTACTGATTTCATCGTTAACTGATTTCATCGTTAACTGATTTCATCGTTAACTGATTTCATCTTCATTTAACTGATTTCATCGTTAACTGATTTCATCGTTAACTGATTCCATCGTTAACTGATTTCATCGTTAACTGATTTCATCTTCATTTAACTGATTTCATCGTTAACTGATTTCATCTTCATTTAACTGATTTCATCGTTAACTGATTTCATCGTTAACTGATTTCATCTTCATTTAACTGATTTCATCGTTAACTGATTTCATCGTTAACTGATTTCATCGTTAACTGATTTCATCTTCATTTAACTGATTTCATCGTTAACTGATTTCATCGTTAACTGATTTCATCTTTAACTGATTTCATCGTTAACTGATTTCATCTTCATTTAACTGATTTCATCGTTAACTGATTTCATCTTCATTTAATTGATTTCATCGTTAACTGATTTCATCGTTAACTGATTTCATCGTTAACTGATTTCATCTTCATTTAACTGATTTCATCGTTAACTGATTCCATCGTTAACTGATTTCATCTTCATTTAACTGATTTCATCGTTAACTGATTTCATCGTTAACTGATTTCATCTTCATTTAACTGATTTCATCGTTAACTGATTTCATCGTTAACTGATTTCATCGTTAACTGATTTCATCGTTAACTGATTTCATCTTCATTTAACTGATTTCATCGTTAACTGATTTCATCGTTAACTGATTTCATCTTCATTTAACTGATTTCATCGTTAACTGATTTCATCGTTAACTGATTCCATCGTTAACTGATTTCATCTTTAACTGATTTCATCGTTAACTGATTTCATCTTCATTTAACTGATTTCATCGTTAAGTGATTTCATCGTTAACTGATTTCATCTTCATTTAACTGATTTCATTGTTAACTGATTTCATCGTTAACTGATTTCATCTTCATTTAACTGATTCCATCGTTAACTGATTTCATCGTTAACTGATTTCATCGTTAACTGATTTCATCTTTAACTGATTTCATCTTCATTTAACTGATTTCATCGTTAACTGATTTCATCGTTAACTGATTTCATCGTTAACTGATTTCATCTTCATTTAACTGATTTCATCGTTAACTGATTCCATCGTTAACTGATTTCATCGTTAACTGATTTCATCTTCATTTAACTGATTTAATTTTCATTCTTCATTTAACTGATTTCATCGTTAACTGATTTCATCTTCATTTAACTGATTTCATCGTTAACTGATTTCATCGTTAACTGATTTCATCGTTAACTGATTTCATCGTTAACTGATTTCATCTTTAACTGATTTCATCGTTAACTGATTTCATCTTCATTTAATTGATTTCATCGTTAACTGATTTCATCGTTAACTGATTTCATCGTTAACTGATTTCATCTTCATTTAACTGATTTCATCGTTAACTGATTTCATCGTTAACTGATTCCATCGTTAACTGATTTCATCGTTAACTGATTTCATCTTCATTTAACTGATTTCATCGTTAACTGATTTCATCGTTAACTGATTTCATCTTTAACTGATTTCATCGTTAACTGATTTCATCTTCATTTAACTGATTTCATCGTTAACTGATTTCATCGTTAACTGATTTCATCTTTAACTGATTTCATCGTTAACTGATTTCATCTTCATTTAACTGATTTCATCGTTAACTGATTTCATCGTTAACTGATTTCATCTTCATTTAACTGATTTCATCGTTAACTGATTTCATCGTTAACTGATTCCATCGTTAACTGATTTCATCTTCATTTAACTGATTTCATCGTTAAGTGATTTCATCGTTAACTGATTTCATCGTTAACTGATTTCATCTTCATTTAACTGATTTCATCTTCATTTAACTGATTTCATCGTTAACTGATTTCATCGTTAACTGATTTCATCTTCATTTAACTGATTTCATTGTTAACTGATTTCATCGTTAACTGATTTCATCTTCATTTAACTGATTTCATCGTTAACTGATTTCATCGTTAACTGATTCCATCGTTAACTGATTTCATCGTTAACTGATTTCATCTTCATTTAACTGATTTCATTTTCATTCTTCATTTAACTGATTTCATCGTTAACTGATTTCATCGTTAACTGATTTCATCTTCATTTAACTGATTTCATCGTTAACTGATTTCATCGTTAACTGATTTCATCTTTAACTGATTTCATCGTTAACTGATTTCATCTTCATTTAACTGATTTCATCGTTAACTGATTTCATCTTCATTTAATTGATTTCATCGTTAACTGATTTCATCGTTAACTGATTTCATCGTTAACTGATTTCATCTTCATTTAACTGATTTCATCGTTAACTGATTTCATCGTTAACTGATTTCATCGTTAACTGATTTCATCTTCATTTAACTGATTTCATCGTTAACTGATTTCATCTTCATTTAACTGATTTCATCGTTAACTGATTTCATCTTTAACTGATTTCATCGTTAACTGATTTCATCTTCATTTAACTGATTTCATCGTTAACTGATTTCATCGTTAACTGATTTCATCGTTAACTGATTTCATCTTTAACTGATTTCATCGTTAACTGATTTCATCTTCATTTAACTGATTTCATCGTTAACTGATTTCATCTTCATTTAATTGATTTCATCGTTAACTGATTTCATCGTTAACTGATTTCATCGTTAACTGATTTCATCTTCATTTAACTGATTTCATCGTTAACTGATTTCATCGTTAACTGATTTCATCGTTAACTGATTTCATCTTCATTTAAATGATTTCATCGTTAACTGATTTCATCGTTAACTGATTTCATCTTTAACTGATTTCATCGTTAACTGATTTCATCTTCATTTAACTGATTTCATCGTTAACTGATTTCATCGTTAACTGATTTCATCTTTAACTGATTTCATCGTTAACTGATTTCATCTTCATTTAACTGATTTCATCGTTAACTGATTTCATCTTCATTTAACTGATTTCATCGTTAACTGATTTCATCGTTAACTGATTTCATCGTTAACTGATTTCATCTTCATTTAACTGATTCCATCGTTAACTGATTTCATCGTTAACTGATTTCATCGTTAACTGATTTCATCTTCATTTAACTGATTTCATTTTCATTCTTCATTTAACTGATTTCATCGTTAACTGATTTCATCTTCATTTAACTGATTTCATCGTTAACTGATTTCATCGTTAACTGATTTCATCGTTAACTGATTTCATCTTTAACTGATTTCATCGTTAACTGATTTCATCTTCATTTAACTGATTTCATCGTTAACTGATTTCATCTTCATTTAATTGATTTCATCGTTAACTGATTTCATCGTTAACTGATTTCATCGTTAACTGATTTCATCTTCATTTAACTGATTTCATCGTTAACTGATTTCATCGTTAACTGATTTCATCTTCATTTAACTGATTTCATCGTTAACTGATTTCATCGTTAACTGATTCCATCGTTAACTGATTTCATCTTTAACTGATTTCATCGTTAACTGATTTCATCTTCATTTAACTGATTTCATCGTTAAGTGATTTCATCGTTAACTGATTTCATCTTCATTTAACTGATTTCATTGTTAACTGATTTCATCTTCATTTAACTGATTTCATCGTTAACTGATTTCATCGTTAACTGATTCCATCGTTAACTGATTTCATCGTTAACTGATTTCATCTTCATTTAACTGATTTCATCGTTAACTGATTTCATCTTCATTTAACTGATTTCATTTTCATTCTTCATTTAACTGATTTCATCGTTAACTGATTTCATCTTCATTTAACTGATTTCATCGTTAACTGATTTCATCGTTAACTGATTTCATCTTCATTTAACTGATTTCATCGTTAACTGATTTCATCGTTAACTGATTCCATCGTTAACTGATTTCATCTTTAACTGATTTCATCGTTAACTGATTTCATCTTCATTTAACTGATTTCATCGTTAAGTGATTTCATCGTTAACTGATTTCATCTTCATTTAACTGATTTTATTGTTAACTGATTTCATCGTTAACTGATTTCATCTTCATTTAACTGATTTCATCGTTAACTGATTTCATCGTTAACTGATTCCATCGTTAACTGATTTCATCGTTAACTGATTTCATCGTTAACTGATTTCATCGTTAACTGATTTCATCTTTAACTGATTTCATCGTTAACTGATTTCATCGTTAACTGATTTCATCGTTAACTGATTTCATCTTTAACTGATTTCATCGTTAACTGATTTCATCTTCATTTAACTGATTTCATCGTTAACTGATTCCATCGTTAACTGATTTCATCTTCATTTAACTGATTTCATCGTTAACTGATTTCATCGTTAACTGATTTCATCGTTAACTGATTTCATCTTCATTTAACTGATTTCATCGTTAACTGATTTCATCGTTAACTGATTTCATCTTCATTTAACTGATTTCATCGTTAACTGATTTCATCGTTAACTGATTCCATCGTTAACTGATTTCATCTTTAACTGATTTCATCGTTAACTGATTTCATCTTCATTTAACTGATTTCATCGTTAAGTGATTTCATCGTTAACTGATTTCATCTTCATTTAACTGATTTCATTGTTAACTGATTTCATCGTTAACTGATTTCATCTTCATTTAACTGATTTCATCGTTAACTGATTTCATCGTTAACTGATTCCATCGTTAACTGATTTCATCGTTAACTGATTTCATCTTCATTTAACTGATTTCATCGTTAACTGATTTCATCTTCATTTAACTGATTTCATTTTCATTCTTCATTTAACTGATTTCATCGTTAACTGATTTCATCTTCATTTAACTGATTTCATCGTTAACTGATTTCATCGTTAACTGATTTCATCTTCATTTAACTGATTTCATCGTTAACTGATTTCATCGTTAACTGATTTCATCTTCATTTAACTGATTTCATCGTTAACTGATTTCATCGTTAACTGATTCCATCGTTAACTGATTTCATCTTTAACTGATTTCATCGTTAACTGATTTCATCTTCATTTAACTGATTTCATCGTTAAGTGATTTCATCGTTAACTGATTTCATCTTCATTTAACTGATTTCATTGTTAACTGATTTCATCGTTAACTGATTTCATCTTCATTTAACTGATTTCATCGTTAACTGATTTCATCGTTAATTGATTTCATCGTTAACTGATTCCATCGTTAACTGATTTCATCGTTAACTGATTTCATCGTTAACTGATTTCATCTTCATTTAACTGATTTCATCGTTAACTGATTTCATCTTCATTTAACTGATTTCATTTTCATTCTTCATTTAACTGATTTCATCGTTAACTGATTTCATCTTCATTTAACTGATTTCATCGTTAACTGATTTCATCGTTAACTGATTTCATCTTCTTTTAACTGATTTCATCTTCATTTAATTGATTTCATCGTTAACTGATTTCATCGTTAACTGATTTCATCTTCATGTAACTGATTTCATCGTTAACTGATTTCATCGTTAACTGATTTCATCTTCATTTAACTGATTTCATCGTTAACTGATTTCATCTTCATTTAACTGATTTCATCGTTAACTGATTTCATCGTTAACTGATTTCATCTTCATTTAACTGATTCCATCGTTAACTGATTTCATCGTTAACTGATTTCATCGTTAACTGATTTCATCTTTAACTGATTTCATCGTTAACTGATTTCATCTTCATTTAACTGATTTCATCGTTAACTGATTTCATCGTTAACTGATTTCATCGTTAACTGATTTCATCTTCATTTAACTGATTCCATCGTTAACTGATTTCATCGTTAACTGATTTCATCGTTAACTGATTTCATCTTCATTTAACTGATTTCATCGTTAACTGATTTCATCGTTAACTGATTTCATCTTTAACTGATTTCATCGTTAACTGATTTCATCTTCATTTAACTGATTTCATCGTTAACTGATTTCATCGTTAACTGATTTCATCTTCATTTAACTGATTTCATCGTTAACTGATTCCATCGTTAACTGATTTCATCGTTAACTGATTTCATCTTTAACTGATTTCATCGTTAACTGATTTCATCTTCATTTAACTGATTTCATCGTTAAGTGATTTCATCGTTAACTGATTTCATCTTCATTTAACTGATTTCATTGTTAACTGATTTCATCGTTAACTGATTTCATCTTCATTTAACTGATTTCATCGTTAACTGATTTCATCGTTAACTGATTTCATCGTTAACTGATTCCATCGTTAACTGATTTCATCGTTAACTGATTTCATCGTTAACTGATTTCATCTTCATTTAACTGATTTCATCGTTAACTGATTTCATCTTCATTTAACTGATTTCATTTTCATTCTTCATTTAACTGATTTCATCGTTAACTGATTTCATCTTCATTTAACTGATTTCATCGTTAACTGATTTCATCGTTAACTGATTTCATCTTCTTTTAACTGATTTCATCGTTAACTGATTTCATCTTCATTTAATTGATTTCATCGTTAACTGATTTCATCGTTAACTGATTTCATCTTCATGTAACTGATTTCATCGTTAACTGATTTCATCGTTAACTGATTTCATCTTCATTTAACTGATTTCATCGTTAACTGATTTCATCTTCATTTAACTGATTTCATCGTTAACTGATTTCATCGTTAACTGATTTCATCTTCATTTAACTGATTCCATCGTTAACTGATTTCATCGTTAACTGATTTCATCGTTAACTGATTTCATCTTTAACTGATTTCATCGTTAACTGATTTCATCTTCATTTAACTGATTTCATCGTTAACTGATTTCATCGTTAACTGATTTCATCGTTAACTGATTTCATCTTCATTTAACTGATTCCATCGTTAACTGATTTCATCGTTAACTGATTTCATCGTTAACTGATTTCATCTTCATTTAACTGATTTCATCGTTAACTGATTTCATCGTTAACTGATTTCATCTTTAACTGATTTCATCGTTAACTGATTTCATCTTCATTTAACTGATTTCATCGTTAACTGATTTCATCGTTAACTGATTTCATCTTCATTTAACTGATTTCATCGTTAACTGATTTCATCGTTAACTGATTCCATCGTTAACTGATTTCATCGTTAACTGATTTCATCTTCATTTAACTGATTTCATCGTTAACTGATTTCATCTTCATTTAACTGATTTCATCGTTAACTGATTTCATCGTTAACTGATTTCATCGTTAACTGATTTCATCTTCATTTAACTGATTTCATTTTCATTCTTCATTTAACTGATTTCATCGTTAACTGATTTCATCTTCATTTAACTGATTTCATCGTTAACTGATTTCATCTTCATTTAACTGATTTCATCGTTAACTGATTTCATCTTCATTTAATTGATTTCATCGTTAACTGATTTCATCGTTAACTGATTTCATCGTTAACTGATTTCATCTTCATTTAACTGATTTCATCGTTAACTGATTTCATCGTTAACTGATTCCATCGTTAACTGATTTCATCGTTAACTGATTTCATCTTCATTTAACTGATTTCATCGTTAACTGATTTCATCGTTAACTGATTTCATCTTCATTTAACTGATTTCATCGTTAACTGATTTCATCGTTAACTGATTTCATCGTTAACTGATTTCATCTTCATTTAACTGATTTCATCGTTAACTGATTTCATCGTTAACTGATTTCATCTTCATTTAACTGATTTCATCGTTAACTGATTTCATCGTTAACTGATTTCATCTTCATTTAACTGATTTCATCGTTAACTGATTTCATCGTTAACTGATTCCATCGTTAACTGATTTCATCTTTAACTGATTTCATCGTTAACTGATTTCATCTTCATTTAACTGATTTCATCGTTAAGTGATTTCATCGTTAACTGATTTCATCATTAACTGATTTCATCTTCATTTAACTGATTTCATCGTTAACTGATTTCATCGTTAACTGATTTCATCGTTAACTGATTTCATCTTCATTTAACTGATTTCATCGTTCACTGATTTCATCGTTAACTGATTTCATCTTCATTTAACTGATTTCATCGTTAACTGATTTCATCGTTAACTGATTTCATCTTCATTTAACTGATTTCATCGTTAACTGATTTCATCTTCATTTAACTGATTTCATCGTTAACTGATTTCGTCTTCATTTAACTGATTTCATCGTTAACTGATTTCGTCTTCATTTAACTGATTTCATCGTTAACTGATTTCATCGTTAACTGATTTCATCGTTAACTGATTTCATCGTTAACTGATTTCATCTTCATTTAACTGATTTCATCGTTAACTGATTTCATCGTTAACTGATTCCATCGTTAACTGATTTCATCTTTAACTGATTTCATCGTTAACTGATTTCATCTTCATTTAACTGATTTCATCGTTAACTGATTTCATCTTCATTTAATTGATTTCATCTTCATTTAACTGATTTCATCGTTAACTGATTTCGTCTTCATTTAACTGATTTCATCGTTAACTGATTTCGTCTTCATTTAACTGATTTCATCGTTAACTGATTTCATCGTTAACTGATTTCATCGTTAACTGATTTCATCTTCATTTAACTGATTTCATCGTTAACTGATTTCATCGTTAACTGATTCCATCGTTAACTGATTTCATCGTTAACTGATTTCATCTTCATTTAACTGATTTCATCCTTAACTGATTTCATCTTCATTTAACTGATTTCATCGTTAACTGATTTCATCGTTAACTGATTTCATCTTCATTTAATTGATTTCATCGTTAACTGATTTCATCGTTAACTGATTTCATCTTCATTTAACTGATTTCATCGTTAACTGATTTCATCGTTAACTGATTTCATCTTCATTTAACTGATTTCATCGTTAACTGATTTCATCGTTAACTGATTTCATCGTTAACTGATTTCATCTTCATTTAACTGATTTCATCGTTAACTGATTTCATCGTTAACTGATTTCATCTTCATTTAACTGATTTCATCGTTAACTGATTTCATCGTTAACTGATTTCATCTTCATTTAACTGATTTCATCGTTAACTGATTTCATCGTTAACTGATTTCATCTTTAACTGATTTCATCGTTAACTGATTTCATCTTCATTTAACTGATTTCATCGTTAACTGATTTCATCGTTAACTGATTTCATCTTCATTTAACTGATTTCATCTTCATTTAACTGATTTCATCGTTAACTGATTTCATCTTCATTTAACTGATTCCATCGTTAACTGATTTCATCGTTAACTGATTTCATCGTTAACTGATTTCATCTTTAACTGATTTCATCGTTAACTGATTTCATCTTCATTTAACTGATTTCATCGTTAACTGATTTCATCGTTAACTGATTTCATCTTCATTTAACTGATTTCATCGTTAACTGATTCCATCGTTAACTGATTTCATCGTTAACTGATTTCATCTTTAACTGATTTCATCGTTAACTGATTTCATCTTCATTTAACTGATTTCATCGTTAAGTGATTTCATCGTTAACTGATTTCATCTTCATTTAACTGATTTCATTGTTAACTGATTTCATCGTTAACTGATTTCATCTTCATTTAACTGATTTCATCGTTAACTGATTTCATCGTTAACTGATTCCATCGTTAACTGATTCCATCGTTAACTGATTTCATCGTTAACTGATTTCATCGTTAACTGATTTCATCTTCATTTAACTGATTTCATCGTTAACTGATTTCATCTTCATTTAACTGATTTCATTTTCATTCTTCATTTAACTGATTTCATCGTTAACTGATTTCATCTTCATTTAACTGATTTCATCGTTAACTGATTTCATCGTTAACTGATTTCATCTTCTTTTAACTGATTTCATCGTTAACTGATTTCATCTTCATTTAATTGATTTCATCGTTAACTGATTTCATCGTTAACTGATTTCATCTTCATTTAACTGATTCCATCGTTAACTGATTTCATCGTTAACTGATTTCATCTTCATTTAACTGATTTCATCGTTAACTGATTTCATCTTCATTTAACTGATTTCATCGTTAACTGATTTCATCGTTAACTGATTTCATCTTCATTTAACTGATTCCATCGTTAACTGATTTCATCGTTAACTGATTTCATCTTTAACTGATTTCATCGTTAACTGATTTCATCTTCATTTAACTGATTTCATCGTTAACTGATTTCATCGTTAACTGATTTCATCTTCATTTAACTGATTCCATCGTTAACTGATTTCATCGTTAACTGATTTCATCGTTAACTGATTTCATCGTTAACTGATTTCATCTTCATTTAACTGATTTCATCGTTAACTGATTTCATCGTTAACTGATTTCATCTTTAACTGATTTCATCGTTAACTGATTTCATCTTCATTTAACTGATTTCATCGTTAACTGATTTCATCGTTAACTGATTTCATCTTCATTTAACTGATTTCATCGTTAACTGATTTCATCGTTAACTGATTCCATCGTTAACTGATTTCATCGTTAACTGATTTCATCTTCATTTAACTGATTTCATCGTTAACTGATTTCATCTTCATTTAACTGATTTCATCGTTAACTGATTTCATCGTTAACTGATTTCATCGTTAACTGATTTCATCTTCATTTAACTGATTTCATTTTCATTCTTCATTTAACTGATTTCATCGTTAACTGATTTCATCTTCATTTAACTGATTTCATCGTTAACTGATTTCATCTTCATTTAACTGATTTCATCGTTAACTGATTTCATCTTCATTTAATTGATTTCATCGTTAACTGATTTCATCGTTAACTGATTTCATCGTTAACTGATTTCATCTTCATTTAACTGATTTCATCGTTAACTGATTTCATCGTTAACTGATTCCATCGTTAACTGATTTCATCGTTAACTGATTTCATCTTCATTTAACTGATTTCATCGTTAACTGATTTCATCGTTAACTGATTTCATCTTCATTTAACTGATTTCATCGTTAACTGATTTCATCGTTAACTGATTTCATCGTTAACTGATTTCATCGTTAACTGATTTCATCTTCATTTAACTGATTTCATCGTTAACTGATTTCATCGTTAACTGATTTCATCTTCATTTAACTGATTTCATCGTTAACTGATTTCATCGTTAACTGATTTCATCTTCATTTAACTGATTTCATCGTTAACTGATTTCATCGTTAACTGATTCCATCGTTAACTGATTTCATCTTTAACTGATTTCATCGTTAACTGATTTCATCTTCATTTAACTGATTTCATCGTTAAGTGATTTCATCGTTAACTGATTTCATCATTAACTGATTTCATCTTCATTTAACTGATTTCATCGTTAACTGATTTCATCGTTAACTGATTTCATCGTTAACTGATTTCATCTTCATTTAACTGATTTCATCGTTCACTGATTTCATCGTTAACTGATTTCATCTTCATTTAACTGATTTCATCGTTAACTGATTTCATCGTTAACTGATTTCATCTTCATTTAACTGATTTCATCGTTAACTGATTTCATCTTCATTTAACTGATTTCATCGTTAACTGATTTCGTCTTCATTTAACTGATTTCATCGTTAACTGATTTCGTCTTCATTTAACTGATTTCATCGTTAACTGATTTCATCGTTAACTGATTTCATCGTTAACTGATTTCATCTTCATTTAACTGATTTCATCGTTAACTGATTTCATCGTTAACTGATTCCATCGTTAACTGATTTCATCTTTAACTGATTTCATCGTTAACTGATTTCATCTTCATTTAACTGATTTCATCGTTAACTGATTTCATCTTCATTTAATTGATTTCATCTTCATTTAACTGATTTCATCGTTAACTGATTTCGTCTTCATTTAACTGATTTCATCGTTAACTGATTTCGTCTTCATTTAACTGATTTCATCGTTAACTGATTTCATCGTTAACTGATTTCATCGTTAACTGATTTCATCTTCATTTAACTGATTTCATCGTTAACTGATTTCATCGTTAACTGATTCCATCGTTAACTGATTTCATCGTTAACTGATTTCATCGTTAACTGATTTCATCTTCATTTAACTGATTTCATCCTTAACTGATTTCATCTTCATTTAACTGATTTCATCGTTAACTGATTTCATCGTTAACTGATTTCATCTTCATTTAATTGATTTCATCGTTAACTGATTTCATCGTTAACTGATTTCATCTTCATTTAACTGATTTCATCGTTAACTGATTTCATCGTTAACTGATTTCATCTTCATTTAACTGATTTCATCGTTAACTGATTTCATCGTTAACTGATTTCATCGTTAACTGATTTCATCTTCATTTAACTGATTTCATCGTTAACTGATTTCATCGTTAACTGATTTCATCTTCATTTAACTGATTTCATCGTTAACTGATTTCATCGTTAACTGATTTCATCTTCATTTAACTGATTTCATCGTTAACTGATTTCATCGTTAACTGATTTCATCTTTAACTGATTTCATCGTTAACTGATTTCATCTTCATTTAACTGATTTCATCGTTAACTGATTTCATCGTTAACTGATTTCATCTTCATTTAACTGATTTCATCTTCATTTAACTGATTTCATCGTTAACTGATTTCATCTTCATTTAACTGATTCCATCGTTAACTGATTTCATCGTTAACTGATTTCATCGTTAACTGATTTCATCTTCATTTAACTGATTTCATCGTTAACTGATTTCATCGTTAACTGATTTCATCTTTAACTGATTTCATCTTTAACTGATTTCATCTTCATTTAACTGATTTCATCGTTAACTGATTTCATCTTCATTTAACTGATTCCATCGTTAACTGATCTCATCGTTAACTGATTCCATCGTTAACTGATTTCACCGTTAACTGATTTCACCGTTAACTGATTTCATCTTCATTTAACTGATTCCATCGTTAACAGATTTCATCTTTAACTGATTTCATCGTTAACTGATTTCATCGTTAACTGATTTCATCGTTAACTGATTTCATCTTCATTTAACTGATTTCATCGTTAACTGATTTCATCGTTAACTGATTTCATCGTTAACTGATTTCATCTTCATTTAACTGATTTCATTTTCATTCTTCATTTAACTGATTTCATCGTTAACTGATTTCATCGTTAACTGATTTCATCGTTAACTGATTTCATCTTCATTTAACTGATTTCATCGTTAACTGATTTCGTCGTTAACTGATTTCATCTTTAACTGATTTCATCGTTAACTGATTTCATCTTCATTTAACTGATTTCATCGTTAACTGATTTCATCGTTTACTGATTTCATCTTCATTTAACTGATTTCATCGTTAACTGATTTCATCGTTAACTGATTTCATCTTTAACTGATTTCATCGTTAACTGATTTCATCTTCATTTAACGGATTTCATCGTTAACGGATCTCATCGTTAACGGATTTCATCGTTAACGGATTCCATCGTTAACGGATTTCATCGTTAACGGATTTCATCGTTAACTGATTTCATCTTCATTTAACTGATTTCATCGTTAACTGATTTCATCTTCATTTAACTGATTTCATCGTTAACTGATTTCATCGTTAACTGATTTCATCGTTTACTGATTTCATCGTTAACTGATTTCATCTTCATTTAACTGATTTCATTTTCATTCTTCATTTAACTGATTTCATCGTTAACTGATTTCATCGTTAACTGATTTCATCTTCATTTAACTGATTTCATCGTTAACTGATTTCATCGTTAACTGATTTCATCGTTAACTGATTTCATCTTCATTTAACTGATTTCATCTGTAACTGATTTCATCGTTAACTGATTTCATCTTCATTTAACTGATTTCATCTTCATTTAACTGATTTCATCGTTAACTGATGTCATCTTCATTTAACTGATTTCATCGTTAACTGATTTCATCGTTAACTGATTTAATCTTCATGTAACTGATTTCATCTGTAACTGATTTCATCTTCATTTAACTGATTTCATCTTCATTTAACTGATTTCATCGTTAACTGATTTCATCTTCATTTAACTGATTTCATCGTTAACTGATTTCATTGTTAACTGATTTCATCTTTAACTGATTTCATCGTTAACTGATTTCATCTTCATTTAACTGATTTCATCGTTAACTGATTTCATCGTTAACTGATTTCATCTTCATTTAACTGATTCCATCGTTAACTGATTTCATCTTTAACTGATTTCATCGTTAACTGATTTCATCTTCATTTAACTGATTTCATCGTTAACTGATTTCATCGTTAACTGATTTCATCTTCATTTAACTGATTCCATCGTTAACTGATTTCATCTTTAACTGATTTCATCTTCATTTAACTGATTTCATCGTTAACTGATTTCATCGTTAACTGATTTAATCTTTAACTGATTTCATCGTTAACTGATTTAATCTTCATGTAACTGATTTCATCTGTAACTGATTTCATCTTTAACTGATTTCATCGTTAACTGATTTCATCTTCATTTAACTGATTTCATCTTCATTTAACTGATTTCATCGTTAACTGATTTCATCTTCATTTAACTGATTCCATCGTTAACTGATTTCATCGTTAACTGATTTCATCGTTAACTGATTTCATCTTCATTTAACTGATTTCATCGTTAACTGATTTCATCTTCATTTAACTGATTTCATCGTTAACTGATTTCATCGTTAACTGATTTCATCGTTAACTGATTTCATCTTTTACTGATTTCATCGTTAACTGATTTCATCTTCATTTAACTGATTTCATCGTTGACTGATTTCATCTTCATTTAACTGATTCCATCGTTAACTGATTTCATCTTCATTTAACTGATTCCATCATTAACTGATCTCATCGTTAACTGATTTCATCGTTAACTGATTTCATCTTCATTTAACTGATTCCATCATTAACTGATCTCATCGTTAACTGATTTCATCGTTAACTGATTTCATCTTCATTTAACTGATTTCATCTTTAACTGATTTCATCGTTAACTGATTTCATCTTCATTTAACTGATTTCATCGTTGACTGATTTCATCTTCATTTAACTGATTCCATCGTTAACTGATTTCATCTTCATTTAACTGATTCCATCATTAACTGATCTCATCGTTAACTGATTTCATCGTTAACTGATTCCATCGTTAACTGATTTCACCGTTAACTGATTTCACCGTTAACTGATTTCATCTTCATTTAACTGATTCCATCGTTAACAGATTTCATCTTTAACTGATTTCATCGTTAACTGATTTCATCTTTAACTGATTTCATCGTTAACTGATTTCATCTTCATTTAACTGATTTCATCGTTAACTGATTTCATCGTTAACTGATTTCATCGTTAACTGATTTCATCTTCATTTAACTGATTTCATTTTCATTCTTCATTTAACTGATTTCATCGTTAACTGATTTCATCGTTAACTGATTTCATCGTTAACTGATTTCATCTTCATTTAACTGATTTCATCGTTAACTGATTTCGTCGTTAACTGATTTCATCTTTAACTGATTTCATCGTTAACTGATTTCATCTTCATTTAACTGATTTCATCGTTAACTGATTTCATCGTTTACTGATTTCATCTTCATTTAACTGATTTCATCGTTAACTGATTTCATCGTTAACTGATTTCATCTTTAACTGATTTCATCGTTAACTGATTTCATCTTCATTTAACTGATTTCATCGTTAACTGATCTCATCGTTAACTGATTTCATCGTTAACGGATTTCATCGTTAACGGATTCCATCGTTAACGGATTTCATCGTTAACGGATTTCATCGTTAACTGATTTCATCTTCATTTAACTGATTTCATCGTTAACTGATTTCATCTTCATTTAACTGATTTCATCGTTAACTGATTTCATCGTTAACTGATTTCATTTTCATTCTTCATTTAACTGATTTCATCGTTAACTGATTTCATCTTTAACTGATTTTATCGTTAACTGATTTCAACTTCATGTAAATGATTTCATCTGTAACTGATTTCATCGTTAACTGATTTCATCTTCATTTAACTGATTTCATCTGTAACTGATTTCATCGTTAACTGATTTCATCTTCATTGAACTGATTTCATCTTCATTTAACTGATTTCATCGTTAACTGATGTCATCTTCATTTAACTGATTTCATCGTTAACTGATTTCATCGTTAACTGATTTAATCTTCATGTAACTGATTTCATCTGTAACTGATTTCATCGTTAACTGATTTCATCTTCATTTAACTGATTTCATCTTCATTTAACTGATTTCATCGTTAACTGATTTCATCTTCATTTAACTGATTTCATCGTTAACTGATTTCATTGTTAACTGATTTCATCGTTAACTGATTTCATCGTTAACTGATTTCATCTTCATTTAACTGATTTCATCGTTAACTGATTTCATCGTTAACTGATTTCATCTTCATTTAACTGATTCCATCGTTAACTGATTTCATCTTTAACTGATTTCATCGTTAACTGATTTCATCTTCATTTAACTGATTTCATCGTTAACTGATTTCATCGTTAACTGATTTCATCTTCATTTAACTGATTCCATCGTTAACTGATTTCATCTTTAACTGATTTCATCATTAACTGATTTCATCTTCATTTAACTGATTTCATCGTTAACTGATTTCATCGTTAACTGATTTAATCTTTAACTGATTTCATCGTTAACTGATTTAATCTTCATGTAACTGATTTCATCTGTAACTGATTTCATCTTTAACTGATTTCATCGTTAACTGATTTCATCTTCATTTAACTGATTTCATCTTCATTTAACTGATTTCATCGTTAACTGATTTCATCTTCATTTAACTGATTCCATCGTTAACTGATTTCATCGTTAACTGATTTCATCGTTAACTGATTTCATCTTCATTTAACTGATTTCATCGTTAACTGATTTCATCTTCATTTAACTGATTTCATCTTTAACTGATTTCATCGTTAACTGATTCCATCGTTAACTGATTTCATCGTTAACTGATTTCATATTCATTTAACTGATTTCATCGTTAACTGATTTCATCGTTAACTGATTTCATCTTCATTTAACTGATTTCATCGTTAACTGATTTCATCGTTAACTGATTCCATCGTTAACTGATTTCATCTTTAACTGATTTCATCGTTAACTGATTTCATCTTCATTTAACTGATTTCATCGTTAACTGATTTCATCTTCATTTAACTGATTTCATCGTTAAGTGATTTCATCGTTAACTGATTTCATCGTTAACTGATTTCATCTTCATTTAACTGATTTCATCGTTAACTGATTTCATCGTTAACTGATTTCATCTTCATTTAACTGATTTCATCGTTAACTGATTTCATCGTTAACTGATTTCATCGTTAACTGATTTCATCTTCATTTAACTGATTTCATCGTTAACTGATTTCATCGTTAACTGATTTCATCGTTAACTGATTTCATCTTCATTCTTCATTTAACTGATTTCATCGTTAACTGATTTCATCGTTAACTGATTTCATCTTCATTTAACTGATTTCATCGTTAATTGATTTCATCGTTAACTGATTTCATCGTTAACTGATTTCATCTTCATTTAACTGATTTCATCGTTAACTGATTTCATCGTTAACTGATTTCATCTTTAACTGATTTCATCTTCATTTAACTGATTTCATCGTTAACTGATTTCATCGTTAACTGATTTCATCTTCATTTAACTGATTTCATCTTCATTTAACTGATTTCATCGTTAACTGATTTCATCTTTAACTGATTTCATCGTTAACTGATTTCATCTTCATTTAACTGATTCCATCGTTAACTGATTTCATCGTTAACTGATTTCATCTTCATTTAACTGATTTCATCGTTAACTGATTTCATCGTTAACTGATTTCATCTTTAACTGATTTCATCGTTAACTGATTTCATCTTCATTTAACTGATTTCATCTTCATTTAACTGATTTCATCGTTAACTGATTCCATCGTTAACTGATTTCATCGTTAACTGATTTCATCTTCATTTAACTGATTTCATCTTTAACTGATTTCATCGT
The DNA here is from genome assembly GCF_022749685.1 of Semicossyphus pulcher. Lineage (NCBI taxonomy): Eukaryota > Metazoa > Chordata > Actinopteri > Labriformes > Labridae > Semicossyphus > Semicossyphus pulcher. The sequence goes on along the minus strand of NW_027211709.1, from coordinate 732,585 downwards.
TAACTGATTTCATCTTCATTTAACTGATTTCATCGTTAACTGATTTCATCGTTAACTGATTTCATCTTTAACTGATTTCATCGTTAACTGATTTCATCTTCATTTAACTGATTTCATCGTTAACTGATTTCATCTTCATTTAATTGATTTCATCGTTAACTGATTTCATCGTTAACTGATTTCATCGTTAACTGATTTCATCTTCATTTAACTGATTTCATCGTTAACTGATTTCATCGTTAACTGATTCCATCGTTAACTGATTTCATCGTTAACTGATTTCATCGTTAACTGATTTCATCTTCATTTAACTGATTTCATCGTTAACTGATTTCATCGTTAACTGATTTCATCTTCATTTAACTGATTTCATCGTTAACTGATTTCATCGTTAACTGATTTCATCTTCATTTAACTGATTTCATCTTCATTTAACTGATTTCATCGTTAACTGATTCCATCGTTAACTGATTTCATCTTTAACTGATTTCATCGTTAACTGATTTCATCTTCATTTAACTGATTTCATCGTTAACTGATTTCATCTTCATTTAACTGATTTCATCGTTAAGTGATTTCATCGTTAACTGATTTCATCGTTAACTGATTTCATCGTTAATTGATTTCATCTTCATTTAACTGATTTCATCGTTAACTGATTTCATCTTCATTTAACTGATTTCATCGTTAACTGATTTCATCGTTAACTGATTCCATCGTTAACTGATTTCATCGTTAACTGATTCCATCGTTAACTGATTTCATCGTTAACTGATTTCATCTTCATTTAACTGATTCCATCGTTAACTGATTTCATCGTTAACTGATTTCATCGTTAACTGATTTCATCTTCATTTAACTGATTTCATCGTTAACTGATTTCATCTTCATTTAACTGATTTCATCGTTAACTGATTCCATCGTTAACTGATTTCATCGTTAACTGATTTCATCTTCATTTAACTGATTTCATCGTTAACTGATTTCATCGTTAACTGATTTCATCTTCATTTAACTGATTCCATCGTTAACTGATTTCATCGTTTACTGATTTCATCGTTAACTGATTTCATCTTCATTTAACTGATTTCATCGTTAACTGATTTCATCGTTAACTGATTTCATCTTTTACTGATTTCATCGTTAACTGATTTCATCTTTAACTGATTTCATCGTTAACTGATTTCATCTTCATTTAACTGATTTCATCGTTGACTGATTTCATCTTCATTTAACTGATTCCATCGTTAACTGATTTCATCTTCATTTAACTGATTCCATCGTTAACTGATCTCATCGTTAACTGATTCCATCGTTAACTGATTTCACCGTTAACTGATTTCACCGTTAACTGATTTCATCTTCATTTAACTGATTCCATCGTTAACAGATTTCATCGTTAACTGATTTCATCGTTAACTGATTTCATCGTTAACTGATTTCATCGTTAACTGATTTCATCTTCATTTAACTGATTTCATCGTTAACTGATTTCATCGTTAACTGATTTCATCTTCATTTAACTGATTTCATTTTCATTCTTCATTTAACTGATTTCATCGTTAACTGATTTCATCGTTAACTGATTTCATCGTTAACTGATTTCATCTTCATTTAACTGATTTCATCGTTAACTGATTTCATCTTTAACTGATTTCATCGTTAACTGATTTCATCTTCATTTAACTGATTTCATCGTTAACTGATTTCATCGTTTACTGATTTCATCTTCATTTAACTGATTTCATCGTTAACTGATTTCATCGTTAACTGATTTCATCTTTAACTGATTTCATCGTTAACTGATTTCATCTTCATTTAACTGATTTCATCTTTAACTGATCTCATCGTTAACGGATTTCATCGTTAACGGATTTCATCGTTAACGGATTCCATCGTTAACGGATTTCATCGTTAACTGATTTCATCTTCATTTAACTGATTTCATCGTTAACTGATTTCATCTTCATTTAACTGATTTCATCGTTAACTGATTTCATCGTTAACTGATTTCATTTTCATTCTTCATTTAACTGATTTCATCGTTAACTGATTTCATCTTTAACTGATTTTATCGTTAACTGATTTCATCTTCATGTAACTGATTTCATCTGTAACTGATTTCATCGTTAACTGATTTCATCTTCATTTAACTGATTTCATCTGTAACTGATTTCATCGTTAACTGATTTCATCTTCATTTAACTGATTTCATCTTCATTTAACTGATTTCATCGTTAACTGATGTCATCTTCATTTAACTGATTTCATCGTTAACTGATTTCATCGTTACCTGATTTCATCGTTAACTGATTTCATCGTTAACTGATTTCATCGTTAACTGATTTCATCTTTAACTGATTTCATCTTCATTTAACTGATTTCATCTTCATTTAACTGATTTCATCGTTAACTGATTCCATCGTTAACTGATTTCATCTTCATTTAACTGATTTCATCGTTAACTGATTTCATCTTCATTTAACTGATTTCATCGTTAACTGATTTCATCGTTAACTGATTTCATCGTTAACTGATTTCATCTTCATTTAACTGATTTCATCGTTAACTGATTTCATCTTCATTTAACTGATTCCATCGTTAACTGATTTCATCGTTAACTGATTTCATCTTCATTTAACTGATTTCATCGTTAACTGATTTCATCGTTAACTGATTTCATCTTCATTTAACTGATTCCATCGTTAACTGATTTCATCGTTAACTGATTTCATCGTTAACTGATTTCATCTTCATTTAACTGATTTCATCGTTAACTGATTTCATCGTTAACTGATTTCATCGTTAACTGATTCCATCGTTAACTGATTTCATCGTTAACTGATTTCATCTTCATTTAACTGATTTCATCGTTAACTGATTTCATCGTTAACTGATTTCATCGTTAACTGATTTCATCGTTAACTGATTTCATCTTCATTTAACTGATTCCATCGTTAACTGATTTCATCGTTTACTGATTTCATCGTTAACTGATTTCATCTTCATTTAACTGATTTCATTTTCATTCTTCATTTAACTGATTTCATCGTTAACTGATTTCATCGTTAACTGATTTCATCTTCATTTAACTGATTTCATCGTTAACTGATTTCATCGTTAACTGATTTCATCTTCATTTAACTGATTTCATCGTTAACTGATTTCATCGTTAACTGATTTCATCTTTTACTGATTTCATCGTTAACTGATTTCATCTTTAACTGATTTCATCGTTGACTGATTTCATCTTCATTTAACTGATTCCATCGTTAACTGATTTCATCTTCATTTAACTGATTCCATCGTTAACTGATCTCATCGTTAACTGATTTCATCGTTAACTGATTCCATCGTTAACTGATTTCACCGTTAACTGATTTCACCGTTAACTGATTTCATCTTCATTTAACTGATTCCATCGTTAACAGATTTCATCTTTAACTGATTTCATCGTTAAGTGATTTCATCTTTAACTGATTTCATCTTCATTTAACTGATTTCATCGTTAACTGATTTCATCGTTAACTGATTTCATCGTTAACTGATTTCATCTTCATTTAACTGATTTCATTTTCATTCTTCATTTAACTGATTTCATCGTTAACTGATTTCATCGTTAACTGATTTCATCGTTAACTGATTTCATCGTTAACTGATTTCATCTTCATTTAACTGATTTCATCGTTAACTGATTTCGTCGTTAACTGATTTCATCGTTAACTGATTTCATCGTTAACTGATTTCATCGTTAACTGATTTCATCTTCATTTAACTGATTTCATCGTTAACTGATTTCATCTTCATTTAACTGATTTCATCGTTAACTGATTTCATCGTTTACTGATTTCATCTTCATTTAACTGATTTCATCGTTAACTGATTTCATCTTTAACTGATTTCATCGTTAACTGATTTCATCTTCATTTAACTGATTTCATCGTTAACTGATCTCATCGTTAACTGATTTCATCGTTAACGGATTTCATCGTTAACGGATTCCATCGTTAACGGATTTCATCGTTAACGGATTTCATCGTTAACTGATTTCATCTTCATTTAACTGATTTCATCGTTAACTGATTTCATCTTCATTTAACTGATTTCATCGTTAACTGATTTCATTTTCATTCTTCATTTAACTGATTTCATCGTTAACTGATTTCATCTTTAACTGATTTTATCGTTAACTGATTTCAACTTCATGTAAATGATTTCATCTGTAACTGATTTCATCGTTAACTGATTTCATCTTCATTTAACTGATTTCATCTTCATTTAACTGATTTCATCGTTAACTGATTTCATCTTCATTTAACTGATTTCATCTTCATTTAACTGATTTCATCGTTAACTGATGTCATCTTCATTTAACTGATTTCATCGTTAACTGATTTCATCGTTAACTGATTTAATCTTCATGTAACTGATTTCATCTGTAACTGATTTCATCGTTAACTGATTTCATCTTCATTTAACTGATTTCATCTTCATTTAACTGATTTCATCGTTAACTGATTTCATCTTCATTTAACTGATTTCATCGTTAACTGATTTCATTGTTAACTGATTTCATCTTTAACTGATTTCATCGTTAACTGATTTCATCTTCATTTAACTGATTTCATCGTTAACTGATTTCATCGTTAACTGATTTCATCTTCATTTAACTGATTCCATCGTTAACTGATTTCATCTTTAACTGATTTCATCGTTAACTGATTTCATCTTCATTTAACTGATTTCATCGTTAACTGATTTCATCGTTAACTGATTTCATCTTCATTTAACTGATTCCATCGTTAACTGATTTCATCTTTAACTGATTTCATCATTAACTGATTTCATCTTCATTTAACTGATTTCATCGTTAACTGATTTCATCGTTAACTGATTTAATCTTTAACTGATTTCATCGTTAACTGATTTAATCTTCATGTAACTGATTTCATCTGTAACTGATTTCATCTTTAACTGATTTCATCGTTAACTGATTTCATCTTCATTTAACTGATTTCATCTTCATTTAACTGATTTCATCGTTAACTGATTTCATCTTCATTTAACTGATTCCATCGTTAACTGATTTCATCGTTAACTGATTTCATCGTTAACTGATTTCATCTTCATTTAACTGATTTCATCGTTAACTGATTTCATCTTCATTTAACTGATTTCATCGTTAACTGATTTCATCGTTAACTGATTCCATCGTTAACTGATTTCATCGTTAACTGATTTCATATTCATTTAACTGATTTCATCGTTAACTGATTTCATCGTTAACTGATTTCATCGTTAACTGATTTCATCTTCATTTAACTGATTCCATCGTTAACTGATTTCATCGTTAACTGATTTCATCGTTAACTGATTTCATCTTCATTTAACTGATTTCATCGTTAACTGATTTCATCGTTAACTGATTTCATCGTTAACTGATTCCATCGTTAACTGATTTCATCGTTAACTGATTTCATCTTCATTTAACTGATTTCATCGTTAACTGATTTCATCGTTAACTGATTTCATCGTTAACTGATTTCATCTTCATTTAACTGATTTCATTTTCATTCTTCATTTAACTGATTTCATCGTTAACTGATTTCATCGTTAACTGATTTCATCTTCATTTAACTGATTTCATCGTTAACTGATTTCATCGTTAACTGATTTCATCTTCATTTAACTGATTTCATCGTTAACTGATTTCATCGTTAACTGATTTCATCTTTTACTGATTTCATCGTTAACTGATTTCATCTTTAACTGATTTCATCGTTAACTGATTTCATCTTCATTTAACTGATTTCATCGTTGACTGATTTCATCTTCATTTAACTGATTCCATCGTTAACTGATTTCATCTTCATTTAACTGATTCCATCGTTAACTGATCTCATCGTTAACTGATTTCATCGTTAACTGATTCCATCGTTAACTGATTTCACCGTTAACTGATTTCATCTTCATTTAACTGATTCCATCGTTAACAGATTTCATCGTTAACTGATTTCATCGTTAACTGATTTCATCGTTAACTGATTTCATCTTCATTTAACTGATTTCATCGTTAACTGATTTCATCGTTAACTGATTTCATCGTTAACTGATTTCATCTTCATTTAACTGATTTCATTTTCATTCTTCATTTAACTGATTTCATCGTTAACTGATTTCATCGTTAACTGATTTCATCGTTAACTGATTTCATCTTCATTTAACTGATTTCATCGTTAACTGATTTCGTCGTTAACTGATTTCATCTTTAACTGATTTCATCGTTAACTGATTTCATCTTCATTTAACTGATTTCATCGTTAACTGATTTCATCGTTTACTGATTTCATCTTCATTTAACTGATTTCATCGTTAACTGATTTCATCGTTAACTGATTTCATCTTTAACTGATTTCATCGTTAACTGATTTCATCTTCATTTAACTGATTTCATCGTTAACGGATCTCATCGTTAACGGATTTCATCGTTAACGGATTTCATCGTTAACGGATTCCATCGTTAACGGATTTCATCGTTAACGGATTTCATCGTTAACTGATTTCATCTTCATTTAACTGATTTCATCGTTAACTGATTTCATCTTCATTTAACTGATTTCATCGTTAACTGATTTCATCGTTAACTGATTTCATTTTCATTCTTCATTTAACTGATTTCATCGTTAACTGATTTCATCTTTAACTGATTTTATCGTTAACTGATTTCAACTTCATGTAAATGATTTCATCTCTAACTGATTTCATCGTTAACTGATTTCATCTTCATTTAACTGATTTCATCTGTAACTGATTTCATCGTTAACTGATTTCATCTTCATTTAACTGATTTCATCTTCATTTAACTGATTTCATCGTTAACTGATGTCATCTTCATTTAACTGATTTCATCGTTAACTGATTTCACCGTTAACTGATTTAATCTTCATGTAACTGATTTCATCTGTAACTGATTTCATCGTTAACTGATTTCATCTTCATTTAACTGATTTCATCTTCATTTAACTGATTTCATCGTTAACTGATTTCATCTTCATTTAACTGATTTCATCGTTAACTGATTTCATTGTTAACTGATTTCATCTTTAACTGATTTCATCGTTAACTGATTTCATCTTCATTTAACTGATTTCATCGTTAACTGATTTCATCGTTAACTGATTTCATCTTCATTTAACTGATTTCATCGTTAACTGATTCCATCGTTAACTGATTTCATCTTTAACTGATTTCATCGTTAACTGATTTCATCTTCATTTAACTGATTTCATCGTTAACTGATTTCATCGTTAACTGATTTCATCTTCATTTAACTGATTCCATCGTTAACTGATTTCATCTTTAACTGATTTCATCATTAACTGATTTCATCTTCATTTAACTGATTTCATCGTTAACTGATTTCATCGTTAACTGATTTAATCTTTAACTGATTTCATCGTTAACTGATTTCATCTTCATGTAACTGATTTCATCTGTAACTGATTTCATCTTTAACTGATTTCATCGTTAACTGATTTCATCTTCATTTAACTGATTTCATCTTCATTTAACTGATTTCATCGTTAACTGATTTCATCTTCATTTAACTGATTCCATCGTTAACTGATTTCATCGTTAACTGATTTCATCGTTAACTGATTTCATCTTCATTTAACTGATTTCATCGTTAACTGATTTCATCTTCATTTAACTGATTTCATCGTTAACTGATTTCATCGTTAACTGATTCCATCGTTAACTGATTTCATCGTTAACTGATTTCATATTCATTTAACTGATTTCATCGTTAACTGATTTCATCGTTAACTGATTTCATCTTTAACTGATTTCATCGTTAACTGATTTCATCTTCATTTAACTGATTTCATCGTTAACTGATTTCATCGTTAACTGATTTCATCGTTAACTGATTTCATCGTTAACTGATTTCATCTTCATTTAACTGATTTCATCGTTAACTGATTTCATCGTTAACTGATTTCATCTTCATTTAACTGATTTCATCGTTAACTGATTTCATCGTTAACTGATCTCATCGTTAACTGATTTCATCGTTAACTGATTTCATCGTTAACTGATTTCATCTTCATTTAACTGATTCCATCGTTAACTGATTTCATCTTTAACTGATTTCATCGATAACTGATTTCATCTTCATTTAACTGATTTCATCGTTAACTGATTTCATCGTTAACTGATTTCATCTTTAACTGATTTCATCGTTAACTGATTTCATCTTCATTTAACTGATTTCATCTTCATTTAACTGATTTCATCGTTAACTGATTTCATCTTCATTTAACTGATTTCATCGTTAACTGATTTCATCTTCATTTAACTGATTCCATCGTTAGCTGATTTCATCTTTAACTGATTTCATCGTTAACTGATTTCATCTTCATTTAACTGATTTCATCGTTAACTGATTTCATCGTTAACTGATTTCATCTTCATTTAACTGATTTCATCGTTAACTGATTTCATCTTCATTTAACTGATTTCATCGTTAACTGATTTCATCGTTAACTGATCTCATCGTTAACTGATTTCATCGTTAACTGATTTCATCGTTAACTGATTTCATCTTCATTTAACTGATTTCATCGTTAACTGATTTCATCGTTAACTGATTTCATCTTCATTTAACTGATTTCATCGTTAACTGATTTCATCGTTAACTGATTTCATCGTTAACTGATTCCATCGTTAACTGATTTCATCGTTAACTGATTCCATCGTTAACTGATTTCATCGTTAACTGATTCCATCGTTAACTGATTTCATCGTTAACTGATTTCATCGTTAACTGATTTCATCTTCATTTAACTGATTTCATCGTTAAGTGATTTCATCGTTAACTGATTTCATCGTTAACTGATTTCATCGTTAACTGATTTCATCTTCATTTAACTGATTTCATTGTTAACTGATTTCATCGTTAACTGATTTCATCTTCATTTAACTGATTTCATCGTTAACTGATTTCATCGTTAACTGATTCCATCGTTAACTGATTTCATCGTTAACTGATTCCATCGTTAACTGATTTCATCGTTAACTGATTTCATCTTCATTTAACTGATTTCATCGTTAACTGATTTCATCTTCATTTAACTGATTTCATTTTCATTCTTCATTTAACTGATTTCATCGTTAACTGATTTCATCTTCATTTAACTGATTTCATCGTTAACTGATTTCATCGTTAACTGATTTCATCTTCTTTTAACTGATTTCATCGTTAACTGATTTCATCGTTAACTGATTTCATCTTCATTTAACTGATTTCATCGTTAACTGATTTCATCGTTAACTGATTTCATCTTCATTTAACTGATTTCATCGTTAACTGATTTCATCTTCATTTAACTGATTTCATCGTTAACTGATTTCATCGTTAACTGATTTCATCTTCATTTAACTGATTCCATCGTTAACTGATTTCATCGTTAACTGATTTCATCGTTAACTGATTTCATCGTTAACTGATTTCATCTTTAACTGATTTCATCGTTAACTGATTTCATCTTCATTTAACTGATTTCATCGTTAACTGATTTCATCGTTAACTGATTTCATCTTCATTTAACTGATTTCATTTTCATTCTTCATTTAACTGATTTCATCGTTAACTGATTTCATCTTCATTTAACTGATTTCATCGTTAACTGATTTCATCGTTAACTGATTTCATCTTCATTTAACTGATTCCATCGTTAACTGATTTCATCGTTAACTGATTTCATCTTCATTTAACTGATTTCATCGTTAACTGATTTCATCGTTAACTGATTCCATCGTTAACTGATTTCATCGTTAACTGATTTCATCGTTAACTGATTTCATCTTCATTTAACTGATTTCATCGTTAACTGATTTCATCTTCATTTAACTGATTTCATCGTTAACTGATTTCATCGTTAACTGATTTCATTTTCATTTAACTGATTCCATCGTTAACTGATTCCATCGTTAACTGATTTCATCGTTAACTGATTTCATCGTTAACTGATTTCATCTTTAACTGATTTCATCGTTAACTGATTTCATCTTCATTTAACTGATTTCATCGTTAACTGATTTCATCGTTAACTGATTTCATCTTCATTTAACTGATTTCATCGTTAACTGATTTCATCGTTAACTGATTCCATCGTTAACTGATTTCATCGTTAACTGATTTCATCGTTAACTGATTTCATCTTCATTTAACTGATTTCATCGTTAACTGATTTCATCTTCATTTAACTGATTTCATCGTTAACTGATTTCATCGTTAACTGATTTCATCGTTAACTGATTTCATCTTCATTTAACTGATTTCATCGTTAACTGATTTCATCGTTAACTGATTTCATCTTCATTTAACTGATTTCATTTTCATTCTTCATTTAACTGATTTCATCGTTAACTGATTTCATCTTCATTTAACTGATTTCATCGTTAACTGATTTCATCGTTAACTGATTTCATCGTTAACTGATTTCATCTTTAACTGATTTCATCGTTAACTGATTTCATCTTCATTTAACTGATTTCATCGTTAACTGATTTCATCTTCATTTAATTGATTTCATCGTTAACTGATTTCATCGTTAACTGATTTCATCGTTAACTGATTTAATCTTCATTTAACTGATTTCATCGTTAACTGATTTCATCGTTAACTGATTCCATCGTTAACTGATTTCATCGTTAACTGATTTCATCTTCATTTAACTGATTTCATCGTTAACTGATTTCATCGTTAACTGATTCCATCGTTAACTGATTTCATCGTTAACTGATTTCATCGTTAACTGATTTCATCTTCATTTAACTGATTTCATCGTTAACTGATTCCATCGTTAACTGATTTCATCGTTAACTGATTTCATCGTTAACTGATTCCATCGTTAACTGATTTCATCGTTAACTGATTTCATCGTTAACTGATTTCATCTTCATTTAACTGATTTCATCGTTAACTGATTTCATCGTTAACTGATTCCATCGTTAACTGATTTCATCGTTAACTGATTTCATCTTCATTTAACTGATTTCATCGTTAACTGATTTCATCGTTAACTGATTTCATCTTTAACTGATTTCATCGTTAACTGATTTCATCTTCATTTAACTGATTTCATCGTTAACTGATTTCATCGTTAACTGATTTCATCGTTAACTGATTTCATCTTCATTTAACTGATTTCATCGTTAACTGATTTCATCGTTAACTGATTTCATCTTCATTTAACTGATTTCATCGTTAACTGATTTCATCGTTAACTGATTCCATCGTTAACTGATTTCATCGTTAACTGATTTCATCGTTAACTGATTTCATCTTCATTTAACTGATTTCATCGTTAACTGATTTCATCTTCATTTAACTGATTTCATCGTTAACTGATTTCATCGTTAACTGATTTCATCGTTAACTGATTTCATCTTCATTTAACTGATTTCATTTTCATTCTTCATTTAACTGATTTCATCGTTAACTGATTTCATCTTCATTTAACTGATTTCATCGTTAACTGATTTCATCGTTAACTGATTTCATCGTTAACTGATTTCATCTTTAACTGATTTCATCGTTAACTGATTTCATCTTCATTTAACTGATTTCATCGTTAACTGATTTCATCTTCATTTAATTGATTTCATCGTTAACTGATTTCATCGTTAACTGATTTCATCGTTAACTGATTTAATCTTCATTTAACTGATTTCATCGTTAACTGATTTCATCGTTAACTGATTCCATCGTTAACTGATTTCATCGTTAACTGATTTCATCTTCATTTAACTGATTTCATCGTTAACTGATTTCATCGTTAACTGATTTCATCTTTAACTGATTTCATCGTTAACTGATTTCATCTTCATTTAACTGATTTCATCGTTAACTGATTTCATCGTTAACTGATTTCATCTTTAACTGATTTCATCGTTAACTGATTTCATCTTCATTTAACTGATTTCATCGTTAACTGATTTCATCGTTAACTGATTTCATCTTCAACTGATTTCATCGTTAACTGATTTCATCTTCATTTAACTGATTTCATCGTTAACTGATTTCATCTTCATTTAACTGATTTCATCTTCATTTAACTGATTCCATCGTTAACTGATTTCATCGTTAACTGATTTCATCGTTAACTGATTTCATCTTAATTTAACTGATTTCATCGTTAACTGATTTCATCGTTAACTGATTTCATCTTCATTTAACTGATTTCATCGTTAACTGATTTCATCGTTAACTGATTTCATCGTTAACTGATTTCATCTTCATTTAACTGATTTCATTTTCATTCTTCATTTAACTGATTTCATCGTTAACTGATTTCATCTTCATTTAACTGATTTCATCGTTAACTGATTTCATCGTTAACTGATTTCATCTTCATTTAACTGATTTCCTCGTTAAGTGATTTCATCGTTAACTGATTTCATCGTTAACTGATTTCATCGTTAACTGATTTCATCGTTAACTGATTTCATCTTCATTTAACTGATTTCATTGTTAACTGATTTCATCGTTAACTGATTTCATCTTCATTTAACTGATTTCATCGTTAACTGATTTCATCGTTAACTGATTCCATCGTTAACTGATTTCATCGTTAACTGATTCCATCGTTAACTGATTTCATCGTTAACTGATTTCATCGTTAACTGATTTCATCTTCATTTAACTGATTTCATCGTTAACTGATTTCATCTTCATTTAACTGATTTCATTTTCATTCTTCATTTGACTGATTTCATCGTTAACTGATTTCATCTTCATTTAACTGATTTCATCGTTAACTGATTTCATCGTTAACTGATTTCATCTTTTAACTGATTTCATCTTTAACTGATTTCATCGTTAACTGATTTCATCTTCATTTAATTGATTTCATCGTTAACTGATTTCATCGTTAACTGATTTCATCTTCATTTAACTGATTTCATCGTTAACTGATTTCATCGTTAACTGATTTCATCTTCATTTAACTGATTTCATCGTTAACTGATTTCATCTTCATTTAACTGATTCCATCGTTAACTGATTTCATCGTTAACTGATTTCATCGTTAACTGATTTCATCTTCATTTAACTGATTTCATCGTTAACTGATTTCATCGTTAACTGATTTCATCTTCATTTAACTGATTTCATCGTTAACTGATTTCATCGTTAACTGATTTCATCTTCATTTAACTGATTTCATTTTCATTCTTCATTTAACTGATTTCATCGTTAACTGATTTCATCTTCATTTAACTGATTTCATCGTTAACTGATTTCATCGTTAACTGATTTCATCTTCATTTAACTGATTCCATCGTTAACTGATTTCATCGTTAACTGATTTCATCTTCATTTAACTGATTTCATCGTTAACTGATTTCATCGTTAACTGATTCCATCGTTAACTGATTTCATCGTTAACTGATTTCATCGTTAACTGATTTCATCTTCATTTAACTGATTTCATCGTTAACTGATTCCATCGTTAACTGATTTCATCTTTAACTGATTTCATCGTTAACTGATTTCATCTTCATTTAACTGATTTCATCGTTAACTGATTTCATCGTTAACTGATTTCATCTTTAACTGATTTCATCGTTAACTGATTTCATCTTCATTTAACTGATTTCATCGTTAACTGATTTCATCGCTAACTGATTTCATCTTCATTTAACTGATTTCATCGTTAACTGATTTCATCGTTAACTGATTCCATCGTTAACTGATTTCATCTTTAACTGATTTCATCGTTAACTGATTTCATCTTCATTTAACTGATTTCATCGTTAAGTGATTTCATCGTTAACTGATTTCATCGTTAACTGATTTCATCGTTAACTGATTTCATCTTCATTTAACTGATTTCATCGTTAACTGATTTCATCGTTAACTGATTTCATCTTCATTTAACTGATTTCATTGTTAACTGATTTCATCGTTAACTGATTTCATCTTCATTTAACTGATTTCATCGTTAACTGATTTCATCGTTAACTGATTCCATCGTTAACTGATTTCATCGTTAACTGATTTCATCGTTAACTGATTTCATCTTCATTTAACTGATTTCATTTTCATTCTTCATTTAACTGATTTCATCGTTAACTGATTTCATCGTTAACTGATTTCATCTTCATTTAACTGATTTCATCGTTAACTGATTTCATCGTTAACTGATTTCATCTTCATTTAACTGATTTCATCGTTAACTGATTTCATCGTTAACTGATTTCATCGTTAACTGATTTCATCTTCATTTAACTGATTTCATCGTTAACTGATTTCATCGTTAACTGATTTCATCTTTAACTGATTTCATCGTTAACTGATTTCATCTTCATTTAACTGATTTCATCGTTAACTGATTTCATCGTTAACTGATTTCATCGTTAACTGATTTCATCGTTAACTGATTTCATCTTTAACTGATTTCATCGTTAACTGATTTCATCTTCATTTAACTGATTTCATCGTTAACTGATTTCATCTTCATTTAACTGATTTCATCGTTAACTGATTTCATCGTTAACTGATTTCATCGTTAACTGATTTCATCTTCATTTAACTGATTCCATCGTTAACTGATTTCATCGTTAACTGATTTCATCGTTAACTGATTTCATCTTCATTTAACTGATTTCATCGTTAACTGATTTCATCGTTAACTGATTTCATCTTTAACTGATTTCATCGTTAACTGATTTCATCTTTAACTGATTTCATCGTTAACTGATTTCATCTTCATTTAACTGATTTCATCTTCATTTAACTGATTTCATCGTTAAGTGATTTCATCGTTAACTGATTTCATCGTTAACTGATTTCATCGTTAACTGATTTCATCTTCATTTAACTGATTTCATCGTTAACTGATTTCATCGTTAACTGATTTCATCTTCATTTAACTGATTTCATTGTTAACTGATTTCATCGTTAACTGATTTCATCTTCATTTAACTGATTTCATCGTTAACTGATTTCATCGTTAACTGATTCCATCGTTAACTGATTTCATCGTTAACTGATTTCATCGTTAACTGATTTCATCTTCATTTAACTGATTTCATTTTCATTCTTCATTTAACTGATTTCATCGTTAACTGATTTCATCGTTAACTGATTTCATCTTCATTTAACTGATTTCATCGTTAACTGATTTCATCGTTAACTGATTTCATCGTTAACTGATTTCATCTTCATTTAACTGATTTCATCGTTAACTGATTTCATCGTTAACTGATTTCATCTTTAACTGATTTCATCGTTAACTGATTTCATCGTTAACTGATTTCATCGTTAACTGATTTCATCGTTAACTGATTTCATCTTTAACTGATTTCATCTTCATTTAACTGATTCCATCGTTAACTGATTTCATCGTTAACTGATTTCATCGTTAACTGATTTCATCTTCATTTAACTGATTTCATCGTTAACTGATTTCATCTTCATTTAACTGATTTCATCGTTAACTGATTTCATCGTTAACTGATTTCATCTTCATTTAACTGATTTCATCGTTAACTGATTTCATCTTTAACTGATTTCATCGTTAACTGATTTCATCTTTAACTGATTTCATCGTTAACTGATTTCATCTTCATTTAACTGATTTCATCGTTAACTGATTTCATCGTTAACTGATTTCATCGTTAACTGATTTCATCTTCATTTAACTGATTTCATCGTTAACTGATTTCATCGTTAACTGATTTCATCGTTAACTGATTTCATCTTCATTTAACTGATTTCATCGTTAACTGATTTCATCTTCATTTAACTGATTTCATCGTTAACTGATTTCATCGTTAACTGATTTCATCGTTAACTGATTTCATTTTCATTCTTCATTTAACTGATTTCATCGTTAACTGATTTCATCTTCATTTAATTGATTTCATCGTTAACTGATTTCATCGTTAACTGATTTCATCGTTAACTGATTTCATCTTCATTTAACTGATTTCATCGTTAACTGATTTCATCGTTAACTGATTTCATCTTCATTTAACTGATTTCATCGTTAACTGATTTCATCGTTAACTGATTTCATCGTTAACTGATTTCATCTTCATTTAACTGATTTCATCGTTAACTGATTTCATCGTTAACTGATTTCATCTTTAACTGATTTCATCGTTAACTGATTTCATCTTCATTTAACTGATTTCATCGTTAACTGATTTCATCTTCATTTAACTGATTTCATCGTTAACTGATTTCATCGTTAACTGATTTCATCTTCATTTAACTGATTTCATCGTTAACTGATTTCATCTTCATTTAACTGATTTCATCTTTAACTGATTTCATCGTTAACTGATTTCATCTTCATTTAACTGATTTCATCGTTAACTGATTTCATCTTCATTTAACTGATTTCATCGTTAACTGATTTCATCGTTAACTGATTTCATCTTCATTTAACTGATTTCATCGTTAACTGATTTCATCTTCATTTAACTGATTTCATCGTTAACTGATTTCATCGTTAACTGATTTCATCTTCATTTAACTGATTCCATCGTTAATTGATTTCATCGTTAACTGATTTCATCGTTAACTGATTTCATCGTTAACTGATTTCATCTTCATTTAACTGATTTCATCGTTAACTGATTTCATCGTTAACTGATTTCATCTTCATTTAACTGATTTCATTTTCATTCTTCATTTAACTGATTTCATCGTTAACTGATTTCATCTTCATTTAACTGATTTCATCGTTAACTGATTTCATCGTTAACTGATTTCATCGTTAACTGATTTCATCTTCATTTAACTGATTCCATCGTTAACTGATTTCATCGTTAACTGATTTCATCTTCATTTAACTGATTTCATCGTTAACTGATTTCATCGTTAACTGATTCCATCGTTAACTGATTTCATCGTTAACTGATTTCATCGTTAACTGATTTCATCTTCATTTAACTGATTTCATCGTTAACTGATTTCATCTTCATTTAACTGATTTCATCGTTAACTGATTTCATCGTTAACTGATTTCATCGTTAACTGATTTCATCTTCATTTAACTGATTCCATCGTTAACTGATTTCATCGTTAACTGATTTCATCGTTAACTGATTTCATCTTTAACTGATTTCATCGTTAACTGATTTCATCTTCATTTAACTGATTTCATCGTTAACTGATTTCATCGTTAACTGATTTCATCTTCATTTAACTGATTTCATCGTTAACTGATTTCATCGTTAACTGATTTCATCTTCATTTAACTGATTTCATCTTCATTTAACTGATTTCATCGTTAACTGATTTCATCGTTAACTGATTTCATCGTTAACTGATTTCATCTTCATTTAACTGATTTCATTTTCATTCTTCATTTAACTGATTTCATCGTTAACTGATTTCATCTTCATTTAACTGATTTCATCGTTAACTGATTTCATCGTTAACTGATTTCATCTTTAACTGATTTCATCGTTAACTGATTTCATCTTCATTTAACTGATTTCATCGTTAACTGATTTCATCTTCATTTAATTGATTTCATCGTTAACTGATTTCATCGTTAACTGATTTCATCGTTAACTGATTTCATCGTTAACTGATTTCATCTTCATTTAACTGATTTCATTGTTAACTGATTTCATCGTTAACTGATTCCATCGTTAACTGATTTCATCATTAACTGATTTCATCTTCATTTAACTGATTTCATCGTTAACTGATTTCATCGTTAACTGATTTCATCTTTAACTGATTTCATCGTTAACTGATTTCATCTTCATTTAACTGATTTCATCGTTAACTGATTTCATCGTTAACTGATTTCATCTTCATTTAACTGATTTCATCGTTAACTGATTTCATCGTTAACTGATTCCATCGTTAACTGATTTCATCTTTAACTGATTTCATCGTTAACTGATTTCATCTTCATTTAACTGATTTCATCGTTAAGTGATTTCATCGTTAACTGATTTCATCGTTAACTGATTTCATCGTTAACTGATTTCATCTTCATTTAACTGATTTCATTGTTAACTGATTTCATCGTTAACTGATTTCATCTTCATTTAACTGATTTCATCGTTAACTGATTTCATCGTTAACTGATTCCATCGTTAACTGATTTCATCGTTAACTGATTTCATCGTTAACTGATTTCATCTTCATTTAACTGATTTCATTTTCATTCTTCATTTAACTGATTTCATCGTTAACTGATTTCATCTTCATTTAACTGATTTCATCGTTAACTGATTTCATCGTTAACTGATTTCATCGTTAACTGATTTCATCTTTAACTGATTTCATCGTTAACTGATTTCATCTTCATTTAACTGATTTCATCGTTAACTGATTTCATCTTCATTTAATTGATTTCATCGTTAACTGATTTCATCGTTAACTGATTTCATCGTTAACTGATTTCATCTTCATTTAACTGATTTCATCGTTAACTGATTTCATCTTCATTTAACTGATTTCATCGTTAACTGATTTCATCGTTAACTGATTTCATCTTCATTTAAAGGATTTCATCGTTAACTGATTTCATCGTTAACTGATTTCATCTTTAACTGATTTCATCGTTAACTGATTTCATCTTCATTTAACTGATTTCATCGTTAACTGATTTCATCGTTAACTGATTTCATCTTTAACTGATTTCATCGTTAACTGATTTCATCTTCATTTAACTGATTTCATCGTTAACTGATTTCATCTTCATTTAACTGATTTCATCGTTAACTGATTTCATCGTTAACTGATTTCATCTTCATTTAACTGATTCCATCGTTAACTGATTTCATCGTTAACTGATTTCATCGTTAACTGATTTCATCTTCATTTAACTGATTTCATCGTTAACTGATTTCATCTTCATTTAACTGATTTCATCGTTAACTGATTTCATCGTTAACTGATTTAATCGTTAACTGATTTCATCTTCATTTAACTGATTTCATTTTCATTCTTCATTTAACTGATTTCATCGTTAACTGATTTCATCTTCATTTAATTGATTTCATCGTTAACTGATTTCATCGTTAACTGATTTCATCGTTAACTGATTTCATCTTCATTTAACTGATTTCATCGTTAACTGATTTCATCGTTAACTGATTTCATCTTCATTTAACTGATTTCATCGTTAACTGATTTCATCGTTAACTGATTTCATCGTTAACTGATTTCATCTTTAACTGATTTCATCGTTAACTGATTTCATCTTCATTTAACTGATTTCATCGTTAACTGATTTCATCGTTAACTGATTTCATCTTTAACTGATTTCATCGTTAACTGATTTCATCTTCATTTAACTGATTTCATCGTTAACTGATTTCATCGTTAACTGATTTCATCTTTAACTGATTTCATCGTTAACTGATTTCATCTTCATTTAACTGATTTCATCGTTAACTGATTTCATCGTTAACTGATTTCATCTTCATTTAACTGATTCCATCGTTAACTGATTTCATCGTTAACTGATTTCATCGTTAACTGATTTCATCTTCATTTAACTGATTTCATCGTTAACTGATTTCATCGTTAACTGATTTCATCTTTAACTGATTTCATCGTTAACTGATTTCATCTTCATTTAACTGATTTCATCGTTAACTGATTTCATTTTCATTCTTCATTTAACTGATTTCATCGTTAACTGATTTCATCTTCATTTAACTGATTTCATTTTCATTCTTCATTTAACTGATTTCATCGTTAACTGATTTCATCTTCATTTAACTGATTTCATCGTTAACTGATTTCATCGTTAACTGATTTCATCGTTAACTGATTTCATCTTTAACTGATTTCATCGTTAACTGATTTCATCTTCATTTAACTGATTTCATCGTTAACTGATTTCATCTTCATTTAATTGATTTCATCGTTAACTGATTTCATCGTTAACTGATTTCATCTTCATTTAACTGATTTCATCGTTAACTGATTTCATCTTCATTTAACTGATTTCATCGTTAACTGATTTCATCGTTAACTGATTTCATCGTTAACTGATTTCATCTTCATTTAACTGATTTCATTTTCATTCTTCATTTAACTGATTTCATCGTTAACTGATTTCATCTTCATTTAATTGATTTCATCGTTAACTGATTTCATCGTTAACTGATTTCATCGTTAACTGATTTCATCTTCATTTAACTGATTTCATCGTTAACTGATTTCATCGTTAACTGATTTCATCTTCATTTAACTGATTTCATCGTTAACTGATTTCATCGTTAACTGATTTCATCTTCATTTAACTGATTTCATCGTTAACTGATTTCATCGTTAACTGATTTCATCTTTAACTGATTTCATCGTTAACTGATTTCATCTTCATTTAACTGATTTCATCGTTAACTGATTTCATCGTTAACTGATTTCATCTTTAACTGATTTCATCGTTAACTGATTTCATCTTCATTTAACTGATTTCATCGTTAACTGATTTCATCTTCATTTAACTGATTTCATCGTTAACTGATTTCATCGTTAACTGATTTCATCTTCATTTAACTGATTCCATCGTTAACTGATTTCATCGTTAACTGATTTCATCGTTAACTGATTTCATCTTCATTTAACTGATTTCATCGTTAACTGATTTCATCTTCATTTAACTGATTTCATCGTTAACTGATTCCATCGTTAACTGATTTCATCTTCATTTAACTGATTTCATCGTTAACTGATTTCATCGTTAACTGATTTCATCTTCATTTAACTGATTTCATCGTTAACTGATTTCATCGTTAACTGATTTCATCGTTAACTGATTTCATCTTCATTTAACTGATTTCATCGTTAACTGATTTCATCGTTAACTGATTTCATCTTCATTTAACTGATTTCATCGTTAACTGATTTCATCGTTAACTGATTCCATCGTTAACTGATTTCATCTTTAACTGATTTCATCGTTAACTGATTTCATCTTCATTTAACTGATTTCATCGTTAAGTGATTTCATCGTTAACTGATTTCATCTTCATTTAACTGATTTCATTGATAACTGATTTCATCGTTAACTGATTTCATCTTCATTTAACTGATTCCATCGTTAACTGATTTCATCGTTAACTGATTTCATCGTTAACTGATTTCATCTTTAACTGATTTCATCTTCATTTAACTGATTTCATCGTTAACTGATTTCATCGTTAACTGATTTCATCGTTAACTGATTTCATCTTCATTTAACTGATTTAATTTTCATTCTTCATTTAACTGATTTCATCGTTAACTGATTTCATCTTCATTTAACTGATTTCATCGTTAACTGATTTCATCGTTAACTGATTTCATCTTTAACTGATTTCATCGTTAACTGATTTCATCTTCATTTAACTGATTTCATCGTTAACTGATTTCATCTTCATTTAATTGATTTCATCGTTAACTGATTTCATCGTTAACTGATTTCATCGTTAACTGATTTCATCTTCATTTAACTGATTTCATCGTTAACTGATTTCATCTTCATTTAACTGATTTCATCGTTAACTGATTTCATCGTTAACTGATTCCATCGTTAACTGATTTCATCGTTAACTGATTTCATCGTTAACTGATTTCATCGTTAACTGATTTCATCTTCATTTAACTGATTTCATCGTTAACTGATTTCATCGTTAACTGATTTCATCTTTAACTGATTTCATCGTTAACTGATTTCATCTTCATTTAACTGATTTCATCGTTAACTGATTTCATCGTTAACTGATTTCATCTTCATTTAACTGATTTCATCGTTAACTGATTTCATCGTTAACTGATTCCATCGTTAACTGATTTCATCTTTAACTGATTTCATCGTTAACTGATTTCATCTTCATTTAACTGATTTCATCGTTAACTGATTTCATCTTCATTTAACTGATTTCATCGTTAAGTGATTTCATCGTTAACTGATTTCATCGTTAACTGATTTCATCGTTAACTGATTTCATCTTCATTTAACTGATTTCATCGTTAACTGATTTCATCGTTAACTGATTTCATCTTCATTTAACTGATTTCATTGTTAACTGATTTCATCGTTAACTGATTTCATCTTCATTTAACTGATTTCATCGTTAACTGATTTCATCGTTAACTGATTCCATCGTTAACTGATTTCATCTTTAACTGATTTCATCGTTAACTGATTTCATCTTCATTTAACTGATTTCATCGTTAAGTGATTTCATCGTTAACTGATTTCATCGTTAACTGATTTCATCGTTAACTGATTTCATCTTCATTTAACTGATTTCATCTTCATTTAACTGATTTCATCGTTAACTGATTTCATCTTCATTTAACTGATTTCATCGTTAACTGATTTCATCGTTAACTGATTTCATCGTTAACTGATTTCATCTTCATTTAACTGATTCCATCGTTAACTGATTTCATCGTTAACTGATTTCATCGTTAACTGATTTCATCGTTAACTGATTTCATCGTTAACTGATTTCATCGTTAACTGATTTCATCTTCATTTAACTGATTTCATCGTTAACTGATTTCATCGTTAACTGATTTCATCTTCATTTAACTGATTTCATCGTTAACTGATTTCATCGTTAACTGATTTCATCTTCATTTAACTGATTTCATCGTTAACTGATTTCATCGTTAACTGATTCCATCGTTAACTGATTTCATCTTTAACTGATTTCATCGTTAACTGATTTCATCTTCATTTAACTGATTTCATCGTTAAGTGATTTCATCGTTAACTGATTTCATCTTCATTTAACTGATTTCATTGTTAACTGATTTCATCGTTAACTGATTTCATCTTC
Organism: Semicossyphus pulcher; assembly: GCF_022749685.1. Lineage (NCBI taxonomy): Eukaryota > Metazoa > Chordata > Actinopteri > Labriformes > Labridae > Semicossyphus > Semicossyphus pulcher. The sequence continues at coordinate 709,761 of NW_027211709.1, read as the reverse complement.
ATTTAACTGATTTCATCGTTAACTGATTTCATCGTTAACTGATTCCATCGTTAACTGATTTCATCGTTAACTGATTTCATCGTTAACTGATTTCATCTTCATTTAACTGATTTCATCGTTAACTGATTTCATCTTCATTTAACTGATTTCATTTTCATTCTTCATTTAACTGATTTCATCGTTAACTGATTTCATCTTCATTTAACTGATTTCATCGTTAACTGATTTCATCGTTAACTGATTTCATCTTCATTTAACTGATTTCATCGTTAACTGATTTCATCGTTAACTGATTTCATCTTCATTTAACTGATTTCATCGTTAACTGATTTCATCGTTAACTGATTCCATCGTTAACTGATTTCATCTTTAACTGATTTCATCGTTAACTGATTTCATCTTCATTTAACTGATTTCATCGTTAAGTGATTTCATCGTTAACTGATTTCATCTTCATTTAACTGATTTCATTTCATCGTTAACTGATTTCATCTTCATTTAACTGATTTCATCGTTAACTGATTTCATCGTTAACTGATTTCATCGTTAACTGATTCCATCGTTAACTGATTTCATCGTTAACTGATTTCATCGTTAACTGATTTCATCTTCATTTAACTGATTTCATCGTTAACTGATTTCATCGTTAACTGATTTCATCTTCATTTAACTGATTTCATCGTTAACTGATTTCATCGTTAACTGATTCCATCGTTAACTGATTTCATCGTTAACTGATTTCATCGTTAACTGATTTCATCTTCATTTAACTGATTTCATCGTTAACTGATTTCATCTTCATTTAACTGATTTCATCGTTAACTGATTTCATCGTTAACTGATTTCATCGTTAACTGATTTCATCTTCATTTAACTGATTTCATCGTTAACTGATTTCATCTTCATTTAATTGATTTCATCGTTAACTGATTTCATCGTTAACTGATTTCATCGTTAACTGATTTCATCTTCATTTAACTGATTTCATCGTTAACTGATTTCATCGTTAACTGATTTCATCTTCATTTAACTGATTTCATCGTTAACTGATTTCATCGTTAACTGATTTCATCGTTAACTGATTTCATCGTTAACTGATTTCATCTTTAACTGATTTCATCGTTAACTGATTTCATCTTCATTTAACTGATTTCATCGTTAACTGATTTCATCGTTAACTGATTTCATCTTTAACTGATTTCATCGTTAACTGATTTCATCTTTAACTGATTTCATCGTTAACTGATTTCATCTTCATTTAACTGATTTCATCGTTAACTGATTTCATCGTTAACTGATTTCATCTTCATTTAACTGATTCCATCGTTAACTGATTTCATCGTTAACTGATTTCATCGTTAACTGATTTCATCTTCATTTAACTGATTTCATCGTTAACTGATTTCATCGTTAACTGATTTCATCTTTAACTGATTTCATCGTTAACTGATTTCATCTTCATTTAACTGATTTCATCGTTAACTGATTTCATCGTTTACTGATTTCATCGTTAACTGATTTCATCTTCATTTAACTGATTTCATCGTTAACTGATTTCATCGTTAACTGATTCCATCGTTAACTGATTTCATCGTTAACTGATTTCATCTTCATTTAACTGATTTCATCGTTAACTGATTTCATCTTCATTTAACTGATTTCATTTTCATTCTTCATTTAACTGATTTCATCGTTAACTGATTTCATCTTCATTTAACTGATTTCATCGTTAACTGATTTCATCGTTAACTGATTTCATCTTCATTTAACTGATTTCATCGTTAACTGATTTCATCGTTAACTGATTTCATCTTCATTTAACTGATTTCATCGTTAACTGATTTCATCGTTAACTGATTCCATCGTTAACTGATTTCATCTTTAACTGATTTCATCGTTAACTGATTTCATCTTCATTTAACTGATTTCATCGTTAAGTGATTTCATCGTTAACTGATTTCATCTTCATTTAACTGATTTCATTTCATCGTTAACTGATTTCATCTTCATTTAACTGATTTCATCGTTAACTGATTTCATCGTTAACTGATTTCATCGTTAACTGATTCCATCGTTAACTGATTTCATCGTTAACTGATTTCATCGTTAACTGATTTCATCTTCATTTAACTGATTTCATCGTTAACTGATTTCATCGTTAACTGATTTCATCTTCATTTAACTGATTTCATCGTTAACTGATTTCATCGTTAACTGATTCCATCGTTAACTGATTTCATCGTTAACTGATTTCATCGTTAACTGATTTCATCTTCATTTAACTGATTTCATCGTTAACTGATTTCATCTTCATTTAACTGATTTCATCGTTAACTGATTTCATCGTTAACTGATTTCATCGTTAACTGATTTCATCTTCATTTAACTGATTTCATCGTTAACTGATTTCATCTTCATTTAATTGATTTCATCGTTAACTGATTTCATCGTTAACTGATTTCATCGTTAACTGATTTCATCTTCATTTAACTGATTTCATCGTTAACTGATTTCATCGTTAACTGATTTCATCTTCATTTAACTGATTTCATCGTTAACTGATTTCATCGTTAACTGATTTCATCGTTAACTGATTTCATCTTTAACTGATTTCATCGTTAACTGATTTCATCTTCATTTAACTGATTTCATCGTTAACTGATTTCATCGTTAACTGATTTCATCTTTAACTGATTTCATCGTTAACTGATTTCATCTTTAACTGATTTCATCGTTAACTGATTTCATCTTCATTTAACTGATTTCATCGTTAACTGATTTCATCGTTAACTGATTTCATCTTCATTTAACTGATTCCATCGTTAACTGATTTCATCGTTAACTGATTTCATCGTTAACTGATTTCATCTTCATTTAACTGATTTCATCGTTAACTGATTTCATCGTTAACTGATTTCATCTTTAACTGATTTCATCGTTAACTGATTTCATCTTCATTTAACTGATTTCATCGTTAACTGATTTCATCGTTTACTGATTTCATCGTTAACTGATTTCATCTTCATTTAACTGATTTCATCGTTAACTGATTTCATCGTTAACTGATTCCATCGTTAACTGATTTCATCGTTAACTGATTTCATCTTCATTTAACTGATTTCATCGTTAACTGATTTCATCTTCATTTAACTGATTTCATCGTTAACTGATTTCATCGTTAACTGATTTCATCGTTAACTGATTTCATCTTCATTTAACTGATTTCATTTTCATTCTTCATTTAACTGATTTCATCGTTAACTGATTTCATCTTCATTTAACTGATTTCATCGTTAACTGATTTCATCGTTAACTGATTTCATCGTTAACTGATTTCATCTTTAACTGATTTCATCGTTAACTGATTTCATCTTCATTTAACTGATTTCATCGTTAACTGATTTCATCTTCATTTAATTGATTTCATCGTTAACTGATTTCATCGTTAACTGATTTCATCGTTAACTGATTTCATCTTCATTTAACTGATTTCATCGTTAACTGATTCCATCGTTAACTGATTTCATCTTCATTTAACTGATTTCATCGTTAACTGATTTCATCGTTAACTGATTTCATCTTCATTTAACTGATTTCATCGTTAACTGATTTCATCGTTAACTGATTTCATCGTTAACTGATTTCATCGTTAACTGATTTCATCTTCATTTAACTGATTTCATCGTTAACTGATTTCATCGTTAACTGATTTCATCTTCATTTAACTGATTTCATCGTTAACTGATTTCATCGTTAACTGATTCCATCGTTAACTGATTTCATCTTTAACTGATTTCATCGTTAACTGATTTCATCTTCATTTAACTGATTTCATCGTTAAGTGATTTCATCGTTAACTGATTTCATCTTCATTTAACTGATTTCATCGTTAACTGATTTCATCGTTAACTGATTTCATCTTTAACTGATTTCATCGTTAACTGATTTCATCTTCATTTAACTGATTTCATCGTTAACTGATTTCATCGTTAACTGATTTCATCTTTAACTGATTTCATCGTTAACTGATTTCATCTTCATTTAACTGATTTCATCGTTAACTGATTTCATCGTTAACTGATTTCATCTTCATTTAACTGATTTCATCGTTAACTGATTTCATCGTTAACTGATTCCATCGTCAACTGATTTCATCTTTAACTGATTTCATCGTTAACTGATTTCATCGTTAACTGATTCCATCGTTAACTGATTTCATCGTTAACTGATTTCATCGTTAACTGATTTCATCTTCATTTAACTGATTTCATCGTTAACTGATTTCATCTTCATTTAACTGATTTCATTTTCATTCTTCATTTAACTGATTTCATCGTTAACTGATTTCATCTTCATTTAACTGATTTCATCGTTAACTGATTTCATCGTTAACTGATTTCATCTTCATTTAACTGATTTCATCGTTAACTGATTTCATCGTTAACTGATTTCATCTTCATTTAACTGATTTCATCGTTAACTGATTTCATCGTTAACTGATTCCATCGTTAACTGATTTCATCTTTAACTGATTTCATCGTTAACTGATTTCATCTTCATTTAACTGATTTCATCGTTAAGTGATTTCATCGTTAACTGATTTCATCTTCATTTAACTGATTTCATTGTTAACTGATTTCATCGTTAACTGATTTCATCTTCATTTAACTGATTTCATCGTTAACTGATTTCATCGTTAACTGATTCCATCGTTAACTGATTTCATCTTCATTTAACTGATTTCATCGTTAACTGATTTCATCTTCATTTAACTGATTTCATTTTCATTCTTCATTTAACTGATTTCATCGTTAACTGATTTCATCTTCATTTAACTGATTTCATCGTTAACTGATTTCATCGTTAACTGATTTCATCGTTAACTGATTTCATCTTCTTTTAACTGATTTCATCGTTAACTGATTTCATCTTCATTTAATTGATTTCATCGTTAACTGATTTCATCGTTAACTGATTTCATCTTCATTTAACTGATTTCATCGTTAACTGATTTCATCTTCATTTAACTGATTTCATCGTTAACTGATTTCATCTTCATTTAACTGATTTCATCGTTAACTGATTTCATCGTTAACTGATTTCATCTTCATTTAACTGATTCCATCGTTAACTGATTTCATCGTTAACTGATTTCATCGTTAACTGATTTCATCTTTAACTGATTTCATCGTTAACTGATTTCATCTTCATTTAACTGATTTCATCGTTAACTGATTTCATCGTTAACTGATTTCATCTTCATTTAACTGATTTCATTTTCATTCTTCATTTAACTGATTTCATCGTTAACTGATTTCATCTTCATTTAACTGATTTCATCGTTAACTGATTTCATCGTTAACTGATTTCATCTTCTTTTAACTGATTTCATCGTTAACTGATTTCATCTTCATTTAATTGATTTCATCGTTAACTGATTTCATCGTTAACTGATTTCATCTTCATTTAACTGATTTCATCGTTAACTGATTTCATCGTTAACTGATTTCATCTTCATTTAACTGATTTCATCGTTAACTGATTTCATCTTCATTTAACTGATTTCATCGTTAACTGATTTCATCGTTAACTGATTTCATCTTCATTTAACTGATTCCATCGTTAACTGATTTCATCGTTAACTGATTTCATCGTTAACTGATTTCATCTTTAACTGATTTCATCGTTAACTGATTTCATCTTCATTTAACTGATTTCATCGTTAACTGATTTCATCTTCATTTAACTGATTTCATTTTCATTCTTCATTTAACTGATTTCATCGTTAACTGATTTCATCTTCATTTAACTGATTTCATCGTTAACTGATTTTATCGTTAACTGATTTCATCGTTAACTGATTTCATCTTCATTTAACTGATTCCATCGTTAACTGATTTCATCGTTAACTGATTTCATCTTCATTTAACTGATTTCATCGTTAACTGATTCCATCGTTAACTGATTTCATCGTTAACTGATTTCATCTTCATTTAACTGATTTCATCGTTAACTGATTTCATCTTCATTTAACTGATTTCATCGTTAACTGATTTCATCGTTAACTGATTTCATCTTCATTTAACTGATTTCATTTTCATTCTTCATTTAACTGATTTCATCGTTAACTGATTTCATCTTCATTTAACTGATTTCATCGTTAACTGATTTCATCGTTAACTGATTTCATCTTTAACTGATTTCATCGTTAACTGATTTCATCTTCATTTAACTGATTTCATCGTTAACTGATTTCATCTTCATTTAATTGATTTCATCGTTAACTGATTTCATCGTTAACTGATTTCATCGTTAACTGATTTCATCTTCATTTAACTGATTTCATCGTTAACTGATTTCATCGTTAACTGATTCCATCGTTAACTGATTTCATCGTTAACTGATTTCATCTTCATTTAACTGATTTCATCGTTAACTGATTTCATCGTTAACTGATTTCATCTTTAACTGATTTCATCGTTAACTGATTTCATCTTCATTTAACTGATTTCATCGTTAACTGATTTCATCGTTAACTGATTTCATCTTTAACTGATTTCATCGTTAACTGATTTCATCTTCATTTAACTGATTTCATCGTTAACTGATTTCATCGTTAACTGATTTCATCTTCATTTAACTGATTTCATCGTTAACTGATTTCATCGTTAACTGATTCCATCGTCAACTGATTTCATCTTTAACTGATTTCATCGTTAACTGATTTCATCTTCATTTAACTGATTTCATCGTTAACTGATTTCATCGTTAACTGATTCCATCGTTAACTGATTTCATCTTCATTTAACTGATTTCATTGTTAACTGATTTCATCGTTAACTGATTTCATCGTTAACTGATTTCATCTTCATTTAACTGATTTCATCGTTAACTGATTTCATCGTTAACTGATTCCATCGTTAACTGATTTCATCGTTAACTGATTTCATCGTTAACTGATTTCATCTTCATTTAACTGATTTCATCGTTAACTGATTTCATCTTCATTTAACTGATTTCATTTTCATTCTTCATTTAACTGATTTCATCGTTAACTGATTTCATCTTCATTTAACTGATTTCATCGTTAACTGATTTCATCGTTAACTGATTTCATCGTTAACTGATTTCATCTTCATTTAACTGATTTCATCTTCATTTAACTGATTTCATCTTCATTTAATTGATTTCATCGTTAACTGATTTCATCGTTAACTGATTTCATCGTTAACTGATTTCATCTTCATTTAACTGATTTCATCGTTAACTGATTTCATCGTTAACTGATTTCATCGTTAACTGATTTCATCTTCATTTAACTGATTTCATCGTTAACTGATTTCATCTTTAACTGATTTCATCGTTAACTGATTTCATCTTCATTTAACTGATTTCATCGTTAACTGATTTCATCTTCATTTAACTGATTTCATCGTTAACTGATTTCATCGTTAACTGATTTCATCGTTAACTGATTTCATCTTCATTTAACTGATTCCATCGTTAACTGATTTCATCGTTAACTGATTTCATCGTTAACTGATTTCATCTTCATTTAACTGATTTCATCGTTAACTGATTTCATCGTTAACTGATTTCATCTTTAACTGATTTCGTCGTTAACTGATTTCATCTTCATTTAACTGATTTCATCGTTAACTGATTTCATCGTTAACTGATTTCATCGTTAACTGATTTCATCTTCATTTAACTGATTTCATCGTTAACTGATTTCATCGTTAACTGATTCCATCGTTAACTGATTTCATCGTTAACTGATTTCATCTTCATTTAACTGATTTCATCGTTAACTGATTTCATCTTCATTTAACTGATTTCATCGTTAACTGATTTCATCGTTAACTGATTTCATCGTTAACTGATTTCATCTTCATTTAACTGATTTCATTTTCATTCTTCATTTAACTGATTTCATCGTTAACTGATTTCATCTTCATTTAACTGATTTCATCGTTAACTGATTTCATCTTCATTTAACTGATTTCATCGTTAACTGATTTCATCGTTAACTGATTTCATCTTCATTTAATTGATTTCATCGTTAACTGATTTCATCGTTAACTGATTTCATCGTTAACTGATTTCATCGTTAACTGATTTCATCTTCATTTAACTGATTTCATCGTTAACTGATTTCATCTTCATTTAACTGATTTCATCGTTAACTGATTTCATCGTTAACTGATTTCATCTTCATTTAACTGATTTCATTTTCATTCTTCATTTAACTGATTTCATCGTTAACTGATTTCATCTTCATTTAACTGATTTCATCGTTAACTGATTTCATCGTTAACTGATTTCATCTTTAACTGATTTCATCGTTAACTGATTTCATCTTCATTTAACTGATTTCATCGTTAACTGATTTCATCTTCATTTAATTGATTTCATCGTTAACTGATTTCATCGTTAACTGATTTCATCGTTAACTGATTTCATCTTCATTTAACTGATTTCATCGTTAACTGATTTCATCGTTAACTGATTCCATCGTTAACTGATTTCATCGTTAACTGATTTCATCTTCATTTAACTGATTTCATCGTTAACTGATTTCATCGTTAACTGATTTCATCTTTAACTGATTTCATCGTTAACTGATTTCATCTTCATTTAACTGATTTCATCGTTAACTGATTTCATCGTTAACTGATTTCATCTTTAACTGATTTCATCGTTAACTGATTTCATCTTCATTTAACTGATTTCATCGTTAACTGATTTCATCTTCATTTAACTGATTTCATCGTTAACTGATTTCATCGTTAACTGATTCCATCGTCAACTGATTTCATCTTTAACTGATTTCATCGTTAACTGATTTCATCTTCATTTAACTGATTTCATCGTTAACTGATTTCATCGTTAACTGATTCCATCGTTAACTGATTTCATCTTCATTTAACTGATTTCATTGTTAACTGATTTCATCGTTAACTGATTTCATCTTCATTTAACTGATTTCATCGTTAACTGATTTCATCGTTAACTGATTCCATCGTTAACTGATTTCATCGTTAACTGATTTCATCGTTAACTGATTTCATCTTCATTTAACTGATTTCATCGTTAACTGATTTCATCTTCATTTAACTGATTTCATTTTCATTCTTCATTTAACTGATTTCATCGTTAACTGATTTCATCTTCATTTAACTGATTTCATCGTTAACTGATTTCATCGTTAACTGATTTCATCTTCATTTAACTGATTTCATCTTCATTTAACTGATTTCATCTTCATTTAATTGATTTCATCGTTAACTGATTTCATCGTTAACTGATTTCATCGTTAACTGATTTCATCTTCATTTAACTGATTTCATCGTTAACTGATTTCATCGTTAACTGATTTCATCGTTGACTGATTTCATCTTCATTTAACTGATTTCATCGTTAACTGATTTCATCTTTAACTGATTTCATCGTTAACTGATTTCATCTTCATTTAACTGATTTCATCTTTAACTGATTTCATCGTTAACTGATTTCATCGTTAACTGATTTCATCTTCATTTAACTGATTTCATCGTTAACTGATTTCATCTTCATTTAACTGATTTCATCGTTAACTGATTTCATCGTTAACTGATTTCATCGTTAACTGATTTCATCTTCATTTAACTGATTCCATCGTTAACTGATTTCATCGTTAACTGATTTCATCGTTAACTGATTTCATCTTCATTTAACTGATTTCATCGTTAACTGATTTCATCGTTAACTGATTTCATCTTTAACTGATTTCGTCGTTAACTGATTTCATCTTCATTTAACTGATTTCATCGTTAACTGATTTCATCGTTAACTGATTTCATCGTTAACTGATTTCATCTTCATTTAACTGATTTCATCGTTAACTGATTTCATCGTTAACTGATTTCATCGTTAACTGATTTCATCTTCATTTAACTGATTTCATTTTCATTCTTCATTTAACTGATTTCATCGTTAACTGATTTCATCTTCATTTAACTGATTTCATCGTTAACTGATTTCATCTTCATTTAACTGATTTCATCGTTAACTGATTTCATCGTTAACTGATTTCATCTTCATTTAATTGATTTCATCGTTAACTGATTTCATCGTTAACTGATTTCATCGTTAACTGATTTCATCTTCATTTAACTGATTTCATCGTTAACTGATTTCATCGTTAACTGATTCCATCGTTAACTGATTTCATCTTCATTTAACTGATTTCATCTTCATTTAACTGATTTCATCGTTAACTGATTTCATCGTTAACTGATTTCATCTTCATTTAACTGATTTCATCGTTAACTGATTTCATCTTTAACTGATTTCATCGTTAACTGATTTCATCGTTAACTGATTTCATCTTCATTTAACTGATTTCATCGTTAACTGATTTCATCGTTAACTGATTTCATCGTTAACTGATTTCATCGTTAACTGATTTCATCTTCATTTAACTGATTTCATCGTTAACTGATTTCATCGTTAACTGATTTCATCTTCATTTAACTGATTTCATCTTTAACTGATTTCATCGTTAACTGATTTCATCTTCATTTAACTGATTTCATCGTTAAGTGATTTCATCGTTAACTGATTTCATCGTTAACTGATTTCATCGTTAACTGATTTCATCTTCATTTAACTGATTTCATCGTTAACTGATTTCATCGTTAACTGATTTCATCTTCATTTAACTGATTTCATCGTTAACTGATTTCATCGTTAACTGATTTCATCTTCATTTAACTGATTTCATCGTTAACTGATTTCATCGTTAACTGATTTCATCTTCATTTAACTGATTTCATCGTTAACTGATTTCATCTTCATTTAACTGATTTCATCGTTAACTGATTTCGTCTTCATTTAACTGATTTCATCGTTAACTGATTTCGTCTTCATTTAACTGATTTCATCGTTAACTGATTTCATCGTTAACTGATTTCATCGTTAACTGATTTCATCGTTAACTGATTTCATCGTTAACTGATTTCATCTTCATTTAACTGATTTCATCGTTAACTGATTTCATCTTCATTTAACTGATTTCATCGTTAACTGATTTCATCTTCATTTAACTGATTTCATCGTTAACTGATTTCATCTTCATTTAACTGATTTCATCGTTAACTGATTTCATCTTCATTTAATTGATTTCATCGTTAACTGATTTCATCTTCATTTAACTGATTTCATCGTTAACTGATTTCATCTTTAACTGATTTCATCGTTAACTGATTTCATCTTCATTTAACTGATTTCATCGTTAACTGATTTCATCTTCATTTAACTGATTTCATCGTTCACTGATTTCATCCTTAACTGATTTCATCTTCATTTAACTGATTTCATCGTTAACTGATTTCATCGTTAACTGATTTCATCTTCATTTAATTGATTTCATCGTTAACTGATTTCATCGTTAACTGATTTCATCTTCATTTAACTGATTTCATCGTTAACTGATTTCATCGTTAACTGATTTCATCTTCATTTAACTGATTTCATCGTTAACTGATTTCATCGTTAACTGATTTCATCGTTAACTGATTTCATCTTCATTTAACTGATTTCATCGTTAACTGATTTCATCGTTAACTGATTTCATCTTCATTTAACTGATTTCATCGTTAACTGATTTCATCGTTAACTGATTTCATCGTTAACTGATTTCATCTTCATTTAACTGATTTCATCGTTAACTGATTTCATCGTTAACTGATTTCATCTTTAACTGATTTCATCTTTAACTGATTTCGTCGTTAACTGATTTCATCTTCATTTAACTGATTTCATCGTTAACTGATTTCATCGTTAACTGATTTCATCGTTAACTGATTTCATCTTCATTTAACTGATTTCATCGTTAACTGATTTCATCGTTAACTGATTCCATCGTTAACTGATTTCATCGTTAACTGATTTCATCTTCATTTAACTGATTTCATCGTTAACTGATTTCATCTTCATTTAACTGATTTCATCGTTAACTGATTTCATCGTTAACTGATTTCATCGTTAACTGATTTCATCTTCATTTAACTGATTTCATTTTCATTTTTCATTTAACTGATTTCATCGTTAACTGATTTCATCTTCATTTAACTGATTTCATCGTTAACTGATTTCATCTTCATTTAACTGATTTCATCGTTAACTGATTTCATCGTTAACTGATTTCATCTTCATTTAATTGATTTCATCGTTAACTGATTTCATCGTTAACTGATTTCATCGTTAACTGATTTCATCGTTAACTGATTTCATCTTCATTTAACTGATTTCATCGTTAACTGATTTCATCTTCATTTAACTGATTTCATCGTTAACTGATTTCATCGTTAACTGATTTCATCTTCATTTAACTGATTTCATTTTCATTCTTCATTTAACTGATTTCATCGTTAACTGATTTCATCTTCATTTAACTGATTTCATCGTTAACTGATTTCATCGTTAACTGATTTCATCTTTAACTGATTTCATCGTTAACTGATTTCATCTTCATTTAACTGATTTCATCGTTAACTGATTTCATCTTCATTTAATTGATTTCATCGTTAACTGATTTCATCGTTAACTGATTTCATCGTTAACTGATTTCATCTTCATTTAACTGATTTCATCGTTAACTGATTTCATCGTTAACTGATTCCATCGTTAACTGATTTCATCGTTAACTGATTTCATCTTCATTTAACTGATTTCATCGTTAACTGATTTCATCGTTAACTGATTTCATCTTTAACTGATTTCATCGTTAACTGATTTCATCTTCATTTAACTGATTTCATCGTTAACTGATTTCATCGTTAACTGATTTCATCTTTAACTGATTTCATCGTTAACTGATTTCATCTTCATTTAACTGATTTCATCGTTAACTGATTTCATCTTCATTTAACTGATTTCATCGTTAACTGATTTCATCGTTAACTGATTCCATCGTCAACTGATTTCATCTTTAACTGATTTCATCGTTAACTGATTTCATCTTCATTTAACTGATTTCATCGTTAACTGATTTCATCGTTAACTGATTCCATCGTTAACTGATTTCATCTTCATTTAACTGATTTCATTGTTAACTGATTTCATCGTTAACTGATTTCATCGTTAACTGATTTCATCTTCATTTAACTGATTTCATCGTTAACTGATTTCATCGTTAACTGATTCCATCGTTAACTGATTTCATCGTTAACTGATTTCATCGTTAACTGATTTCATCTTCATTTAACTGATTTCATCGTTAACTGATTTCATCTTCATTTAACTGATTTCATTTTCATTCTTCATTTAACTGATTTCATCGTTAACTGATTTCATCTTCATTTAACTGATTTCATCGTTAACTGATTTCATCGTTAACTGATTTCATCTTCATTTAACTGATTTCATCTTCATTTAACTGATTTCATCTTCATTTAATTGATTTCATCGTTAACTGATTTCATCGTTAACTGATTTCATCGTTAACTGATTTCATCTTCATTTAACTGATTTCATCGTTAACTGATTTCATCGTTAACTGATTTCATCGTTAACTGATTTCATCTTCATTTAACTGATTTCATCGTTAACTGATTTCATCTTTAACTGATTTCATCGTTAACTGATTTCATCTTCATTTAACTGATTTCATCTTTAACTGATTTCATCGTTAACTGATTTCATCGTTAACTGATTTCATCTTCATTTAACTGATTTCATCGTTAACTGATTTCATCTTCATTTAACTGATTTCATCGTTAACTGATTTCATCGTTAACTGATTTCATCGTTAACTGATTTCATCTTCATTTAACTGATTCCATCGTTAACTGATTTCATCGTTAACTGATTTCATCGTTAACTGATTTCATCTTCATTTAACTGATTTCATCGTTAACTGATTTCATCGTTAACTGATTTCATCTTTAACTGATTTCGTCGTTAACTGATTTCATCTTCATTTAACTGATTTCATCGTTAACTGATTTCATCGTTAACTGATTTCATCGTTAACTGATTTCATCTTCATTTAACTGATTTCATCGTTAACTGATTTCATCTTCATTTAACTGATTTCATCGTTAACTGATTTCATCGTTAACTGATTTCATCGTTAACTGATTTCATCTTCATTTAACTGATTTCATTTTCATTCTTCATTTAACTGATTTCATCGTTAACTGATTTCATCTTCATTTAACTGATTTCATCGTTAACTGATTTCATCTTCATTTAACTGATTTCATCGTTAACTGATTTCATCGTTAACTGATTTCATCTTCATTTAATTGATTTCATCGTTAACTGATTTCATCGTTAACTGATTTCATCGTTAACTGATTTCATCGTTAACTGATTTCATCTTCATTTAACTGATTTCATCGTTAACTGATTTCATCGTTAACTGATTCCATCGTTAACTGATTTCATCTTCATTTAACTGATTTCATCTTCATTTAACTGATTTCATCGTTAACTGATTTCATCGTTAACTGATTTCATCTTCATTTAACTGATTTCATCGTTAACTGATTTCATCTTTAACTGATTTCATCGTTAACTGATTTCATCGTTAACTGATTTCATCTTCATTTAACTGATTTCATCGTTAACTGATTTCATCGTTAACTGATTTCATCGTTAACTGATTTCATCGTTAACTGATTTCATCTTTATTTAACTGATTTCATCGTTAACTGATTTCATCGTTAACTGATTTCATCTTCATTTAACTGATTTCATCTTTAACTGATTTCATCGTTAACTGATTTCATCTTCATTTAACTGATTTCATCGTTAAGTGATTTCATCGTTAACTGATTTCATCGTTAACTGATTTCATCGTTAACTGATTTCATCTTCATTTAACTGATTTCATCGTTAACTGATTTCATCGTTAACTGATTTCATCTTCATTTAACTGATTTCATCGTTAACTGATTTCATCGTTAACTGATTTCATCTTCATTTAACTGATTTCATCGTTAACTGATTTCATCGTTAACTGATTTCATCTTCATTTAACTGATTTCATCGTTAACTGATTTCATCTTCATTTAACTGATTTCATCGTTAACTGATTTCGTCTTCATTTAACTGATTTCATCGTTAACTGATTTCGTCTTCATTTAACTGATTTCATCGTTAACTGATTTCATCTTTAACTGATTTCATCGTTAACTGATTTCATCGTTAACTGATTTCATCGTTAACTGATTTCATCTTCATTTAACTGATTTCATCGTTAACTGATTTCATCGTTAACTGATTTCATCTTCATTTAACTGATTTCATCGTTAACTGATTTCATCTTCATTTAACTGATTTCATCGTTAACTGATTTCATCTTCATTTAACTGATTTCATCGTTAACTGATTTCATCTTCATTTAACTGATTTCATCGTTAACTGATTTCATCTTCATTTAATTGATTTCATCGTTAACTGATTTCATCTTCATTTAACTGATTTCATCGTTAACTGATTTCATCTTTAACTGATTTCATCGTTAACTGATTTCATCTTCATTTAACTGATTTCATCGTTAACTGATTTCATCTTCATTTAACTGATTTCATCGTTCACTGATTTCATCCTTAACTGATTTCATCTTCATTTAACTGATTTCATCGTTAACTGATTTCATCGTTAACTGATTTCATCTTCATTTAATTGATTTCATCGTTAACTGATTTCATCGTTAACTGATTTCATCTTCATTTAACTGATTTCATCGTTAACTGATTTCATCGTTAACTGATTTCATCTTCATTTAACTGATTTCATCGTTAACTGATTTCATCGTTAACTGATTTCATCTTCATTTAACTGATTTCATCGTTAACTGATTTCATCGTTAACTGATTTCATCTTCATTTAACTGATTTCATCGTTAACTGATTTCATCGTTAACTGATTTCATCGTTAACTGATTTCATCTTCATTTAACTGATTTCATCGTTAACTGATTTCATCGTTAACTGATTTCATCTTTAACTGATTTCATCTTTAACTGATTTCATCTTCATTTAACTGATTTCATCGTTAACTGATTTCATCTTCATTTAACTGATTTCATCGTTAACTGATTTCATCGTTAACTGATTTCATCTTCATTTAACTGATTCCATCGTTAACTGATTTCATCGTTCACTGATTTCATCGTTAACTGATTTCATCTTCATTTAACTGATTTCATCATTAACTGATTTCATCGTTAACTGATTTCATCTTTAACTGATTTCATCGTTAACTGATTTCATCTTCATTTAACTGATTCCATCGTTAACTGATTTCATCGTTAACTGATTTCATCTTCATTTAACTGATTTCATCGTTAACTGATTTCATCGTTAACTGATTTCATCTTCATTTAACTGATTTCATCGTTAACTGATTTCATCTTTAACTGATTTCATCGTTAACTGATTTCATCTTCATTTAACTGATTTCATCGTTAACTGATTTCATCGTTAACTGATTTCATCTTCATTTAACTGATTTCATCGTTAACTGATTTCATCTTCATTTAACTGATTTCATCGTTAACTGATTTCATCGTTAACTGATTTCATCTTCATTTAACTGATTTCATCGTTAACTGATTTCATCTTTAACTGATTTCATCGTTAACTGATTTCATCTTCATTTAACTGATTTCATCGTTAACTGATTTCATCGTTAACTGATTTCATCTTCATTTAACTGATTTCATCGTTAACTGATTTCATCTTCATTTAACTGATTTCATCGTTAACTGATTTCATCTTTAACTGATTTCATCGTTAACTGATTTCATCTTCATTTAACTGATTTCATCGTTAACTGATTTCATCGTTAACTGATTTCATCTTCATTTAACTGATTTCATCGTTAACTGATTTCATCTTCATTTAACTGATTTCATCTTTAACTGATTTCATCGTTAACTGATTTCATCTTCATTTAACTGATTTCATCGTTAACTGATTTCATCGTTAACTGATTTCATCTTCATTTAACTGATTTCATCGTTAACTGATTTCATCTTCATTTAACTGATTTCATCGTTAACTGATTTCATCGTTAACTGATTTCATCTTCATTTAACTGATTCCATCGTTAACTGATTTCATCGTTAACTGATTTCATCTTCATTTAACTGATTCCATCGTTAACTGATTTCATCGTTAACTGATTTCATCGTTAACTGATTTCATCTTCATTTAACTGATTTCATCGTTAACTGATTTCATCTTCATTTAACTGATTTCATCGTTAACTGATTTCATCTTCATTTAACTGATTTCATCGTTAACTGATTTCATCGTTAACTGATTTCATCTTCATTTAACTGATTTCATCGTTAACTGATTTCATCGTTAACTGATTCCATCGTTAACTGATTTCATCTTCATTTAACTGATTTCATCGTTAACTGATTTCATCTTCATTTAACTGATTCCATCGTTAACTGATTCCATCGTTAACTGATTCCATCGTTAACTGATTTCATCGTTAACTGATTTCATCTTCATTTAACTGATTTCATTTTCATTCTTCATTTAACTGATTTCATCGTTAACTGATTTCATCTTCATTTAACTGATTTCATCGTTAACTGATTTCATCGTTAACTGATTTCATCGTTAACTGATTTCATCGTTAACTGATTTCATCTTCATTTAACTGATTTCATCGTTAACTGATTTCATCTTCATTTAACTGATTCCATCGTTAACTGATTTCATCGTTAACTGATTTCATCTTCATTTAACTGATTTCATCGTTAACTGATCTCATCGTTAACTGATCTCATCGTTAACTGATCTCATCGTTAACTGATTCCATCGTTAACTGATTTCACCGTGAACTGATTTCATCTTCATTTAACTGATTCCATCGTTAACTGATTTCATCGTTAA
Organism: Semicossyphus pulcher; assembly: GCF_022749685.1. NCBI lineage: Eukaryota > Metazoa > Chordata > Actinopteri > Labriformes > Labridae > Semicossyphus > Semicossyphus pulcher. The sequence continues at coordinate 691,855 of NW_027211709.1, read as the reverse complement.
CTGATTTCATCGTTAACTGATTTCATCGTTAACTGATTTCATCTTCATTTAACTGATTTCATTTTCATTCTTCATTTAACTGATTTCATCGTTAACTGATTTCATCGTTAACTGATTTCATCTTCATTTAACTGATTTCATCGTTAATTGATTTCATCGTTAACTGATTTCATCTTCATTCTTCATTTAACTGATTTCATCGTTAACTGATTTCATCGTTAACTGATTTCATCTTCATTTAACTGATTTCATCGTTAACTGATTTCATCTTCATTCTTCATTTAACTGATTTCATCTTTAACTGATTTCATCGTTAACTGATTTCATCTTCATTTAACTGATTTCATCGTTAATTGATTTCATCGTTAACTGATTTCATCGTTAACTGATTTCATCTTCATTTAACTGATTTCATCGTTAACTGATTTCATCGTTAACTGATTTCATCTTCATTTAACTGATTTCATCGTTAACTGATTTCATCGTTAACTGATTTCATCTTCATTTAACTGATTTCATCTTCATTTAACTGATTTCATCGTTAACTGATTTCATCGTTAACTGATTTCATCGTTAACTGATTTCATCTTCATTTAACTGATTCCATCGTTAACTGATTTCATCGTTAACTGATTTCATCTTTAACTGATTTCATCGTTAACTGATTTCATCTTCATTTAACTGATTTCATCGTTAACTGATTTCATCGTTAACTGATTTCATCTTTAACTGATTTCATCGTTAACTGATTTCATCTTCATTTAACTGATTTCATCGTTAACTGATTTCATCTTCATTTAACTGATTCCATCGTTAACTGATTCCATCGTTAACTGATTTCATCGTTAACTGATTTCATCTTCATTTAACTGATTTCATCGTTAACTGATTTCATCGTTAACTGATTTCATCTTCATTTAACTGATTTCATCGTTAACTGATTTCATCTTCATTTAACTGATTCCATCGTTAACTGATTTCATCGTTAACTGATTTCATCTTCATTTAACTGATTTCATCGTTAACTGATTTCATCGTTAACTGATCTCATCGTTAACTGATTCCATCGTTAACTGATTTCACCGTGAACTGATTTCATCTTCATTTAACTGATTCCATCGTTAACTGATTTCATCGTTAACTGATTTCATCGTTAACTGATTTCATCTTCATTTAACTGATTTCATTTTCATTCTTCATTTAACTGATTTCATCGTTAACTGATTTCATCTTCATTTAACTGATTTCATCGTTAACTGATTTCATCGTTAACTGATTTCATCTTTAACTGATTTCATCGTTAACTGATTTCATCTTCATTTAACTGATTTCATCGTTAACTGATTTCATCGTTAACTGATTTCATCTTTAACTGATTTCATCTTTAACTGATTTCATCTTCATTTAACTGATTTCATCGTTAACTGATTTCATCTTCATTTAATTGATTTCATCGTTAACTGATTTCATCGTTAACTGATTTCATCTTCATTTAACTGATTTCATCGTTAACTGATTTCATCGTTAACTGATTTCATCTTCATTTAACTGATTTCATCGTTAACTGATTTCATCGTTAACTGATTTCATCTTCATTTAACTGATTTCATCGTTAACTGATTTCATCTTCATTTAACTGATTCCATCGTTAACTGATTTCATCGTTAACTGATTTCATCTTCATTTAACTGATTTCATCGTTAACTGATTTCATCGTTAACTGATCTCATCGTTAACTGATTCCATCGTTAACTGATTTCACCGTGAACTGATTTCATCTTCATTTAACTGATTCCATCGTTAACTGATTTCATCGTTAACTGATTTCATCGTTAACTGATTTCATCGTTAACTGATTTCATCGTTAACTGATTTCATCTTCATTTAACTGATTCCATCGTTAACTGATTTCATCGTTAACTGATTTCATCTTTAACTGATTTCATCGTTAACTGATTTCATCTTCATTTAACTGATTTCATCGTTAACTGATTTCATCGTTAACTGATTTCATCTTTAACTGATTTCATCGTTAACTGATTTCATCTTCATTTAACTGATTTCATCGTTAACTGATTTCATCTTCATTTAACTGATTCCATCGTTAACTGATTCCATCGTTAACTGATTTCATCGTTAACTGATTTCATCTTCATTTAACTGATTTCATCGTTAACTGATTTCATCGTTAACTGATTTCATCTTCATTTAACTGATTTCATCGTTAACTGATTTCATCTTCATTTAACTGATTCCATCGTTAACTGATTTCATCGTTAACTGATTTCATCTTCATTTAACTGATTTCATCGTTAACTGATTTCATCGTTAACTGATCTCATCGTTAACTGATTCCATCGTTAACTGATTTCACCGTGAACTGATTTCATCTTCATTTAACTGATTCCATCGTTAACTGATTTCATCGTTAACTGATTTCATCGTTAACTGATTTCATCTTCATTTAACTGATTTCATTTTCATTCTTCATTTAACTGATTTCATCGTTAACTGATTTCATCTTCATTTAACTGATTTCATCGTTAACTGATTTCATCGTTAACTGATTTCATCTTTAACTGATTTCATCGTTAACTGATTTCATCTTCATTTAACTGATTTCATCGTTAACTGATTTCATCGTTAACTGATTTCATCTTTAACTGATTTCATCTTTAACTGATTTCATCTTCATTTAACTGATTTCATCGTTAACTGATTTCATCTTCATTTAATTGATTTCATCGTTAACTGATTTCATCGTTAACTGATTTCATCTTCATTTAACTGATTTCATCGTTAACTGATTTCATCGTTAACTGATTTCATCTTCATTTAACTGATTTCATCGTTAACTGATTTCATCGTTAACTGATTTCATCTTCATTTAACTGATTTCATCGTTAACTGATTTCATCTTCATTTAACTGATTCCATCGTTAACTGATTTCATCGTTAACTGATTTCATCTTCATTTAACTGATTTCATCGTTAACTGATTTCATCGTTAACTGATCTCATCGTTAACTGATTCCATCGTTAACTGATTTCACCGTGAACTGATTTCATCTTCATTTAACTGATTCCATCGTTAACTGATTTCATCGTTAACTGATTTCATCGTTAACTGATTTCATCTTCATTTAACTGATTTCATTTTCATTCTTCATTTAACTGATTTCATCGTTAACTGATTTCATCTTCATTTAACTGATTTCATCGTTAACTGATTTCATCGTTAACTGATTTCATCTTTAACTGATTTCATCGTTAACTGATTTCATCTTCATTTAACTGATTTCATCGTTAACTGATTTCATCGTTAACTGATTTCATCTTTAACTGATTTCATCGTTAACTGATTTCATCTTCATTTAACTGATTTCATCGTTAACTGATTTCATCTTCATTTAATTGATTTCATCGTTAACTGATTTCATCGTTAACTGATTTCATCGTTAACTGATTTCATCTTCATTTAACTGATTTCATCGTTAACTGATTTCATCGTTAACTGATTCCATCGTTAACTGATTTCATCGTTAACTGATTTCATCTTCATTTAACTGATTTCATCGTTAACTGATTTCATCGTTAACTGATTTCATCTTCATTTAACTGATTTCATCGTTAACTGATTTCATCGTTAACTGATTTCATCGTTAACTGATTTCATCGTTAACTGATTTCATCTTCATTTAACTGATTTCATCGTTAACTGATTTCATCGTTAACTGATTCCATCGTTAACTGATTTCATCTTTAACTGATTTCATCGTTAACTGATTTCATCTTCATTTAACTGATTTCATCGTTAACTGATTTCATCTTCATTTAACTGATTTCATCGTTAAGTGATTTCATCGTTAACTGATTTCATCGTTAACTGATTTCATCGTCATTTAACTGATTTCATCGTTAACTGATTTCATCGTTAACTGATTTCATCTTCATTTAACTGATTTCATCGTTAACTGATTTCATCGTTAACTGATTTCATCTTCATTTAACTGATTTCATCGTTAACTGATTTCATCGTTAACTGATTTCATCTTCATTCTTCATTTAACTGATTTCATCGTTAACTGATTTCATCGTTAACTGATTTCATCGTTAACTGATTTCATCTTCATTTAACTGATTTCATCGTTAACTGATTTCATCGTTAACTGATTTCATCTTCATTCTTCATTTAACTGATTTCATCGTTAATTGATTTCATCGTTAACTGATTTCATCGTTAACTGATTTCATCGTTAACTGATTTCATCTTCATTTAACTGATTTCATCGTTAACTGATTTCATCGTTAACTGATTTCATCTTTAACTGATTTCATCTTCATTTAACTGATTTCATCGTTAACTGATTTCATCGTTAACTGATTTCATCTTTAACTGATTTCATCTTCATTTAACTGATTTCATCGTTAACTGATTTCATCGTTAACTGATTTCATCTTTAACTGATTTCATCTTCATTTAACTGATTTCATCTTCATTTAACTGATTTCATCGTTAACTGATTTCATCTTCATTTAACTGATTTCATCGTTAACTGATTTCATCGTTAACTGATTTCATCGTTAACTGATTTCATCTTCATTTAACTGATTTCATCGTTAACTGATTTCATCGTTAACTGATTCCATCGTTAACTGATTTCATCTTCATTTAACTGATTTCATCGTTAACTGATTTCATCTTCATTTAACTGATTCCATCGTTAACTGATTCCATCGTTAACTGATTTCATCGTTAACTGATTTCATCTTCATTTAACTGATTTCATCGTTAACTGATTTCATCTTCATTTAACTGATTTCATCGTTAACTGATTTCATCGTTAACTGATTTCATCGTTAACTGATTTCATCTTCATTTAACTGATTTCATTTTCATTCTTCATTTAACTGATTTCATCGTTAACTGATTTCATCTTCATTTAACTGATTTCATCGTTAACTGATTTCATCGTTAACTGATTTCATCGTTAACTGATTTCATCTTTAACTGATTTCATCGTTAACTGATTTCATCTTCATTTAACTGATTTCATCGTTAACTGATTTCATCTTCATTTAATTGATTTCATCGTTAACTGATTTCATCGTTAACTGATTTCATCGTTAACTGATTTCATCTTCATTTAACTGATTTCATCGTTAACTGATTCCATCGTTAACTGATTTCATCTTCATTTAACTGATTTCATCGTTAACTGATTTCATCGTTAACTGATTTCATCTTCATTTAACTGATTTCATCGTTAACTGATTTCATCGTTAACTGATTTCATCGTTAACTGATTTCATCTTCATTTAACTGATTTCATCGTTAACTGATTTCATTGTTAACTGATTTCATCTTCATTTAACTGATTTCATCGTTAACTGATTTCATCGTTAACTGATTCCATCGTTAACTGATTTCATCTTTAACTGATTTCATCGTTAACTGATTTCATCTTCATTTAACTGATTTCATCGTTAAGTGATTTCATCGTTAACTGATTTCATCTTCATTTAACTGATTTCATCGTTAACTGATTTCATCGTTAACTGATTCCATCGTTAACTGATTTCATCGTTAACTGATTTCATCGTTAACTGATTTCATCTTCATTTAACTGATTTCATCGTTAACTGATTTCATCTTCATTTAACTGATTTCATTTTCATTCTTCATTTAACTGATTTCATCGTTAACTGATTTCATCTTCATTTAACTGATTTCATCGTTAACTGATTTCATCGTTAACTGATTTCATCTTCATTTAACTGATTTCATCGTTAACTGATTTCATCGTTAACTGATTTCATCTTCATTTAACTGATTTCATCGTTAACTGATTTCATCGTTAACTGATTCCATCGTTAACTGATTTCATCTTTAACTGATTTCATCGTTAACTGATTTCATCTTCATTTAACTGATTTCATCGTTAAGTGATTTCATCGTTAACTGATTTCATCTTCATTTAACTGATTTCATTGTTAACTGATTTCATCGTTAACTGATTTCATCTTCATTTAACTGATTTCATCGTTAACTGATTTCATCGTTAACTGATTTCATCGTTAACTGATTCCATCGTTAACTGATTTCATCGTTAACTGATTTCATCGTTAACTGATTTCATCTTTAACTGATTTCATCGTTAACTGATTTCATCTTCATTTAACTGATTTCATCGTTAACTGATTTCATCGTTAACTGATTTCATCTTCATTTAACTGATTTCATTTTCATTCTTCATTTAACTGATTTCATCGTTAACTGATTTCATCTTCATTTAACTGATTTCATCGTTAACTGATTTCATCGTTAACTGATTTCATCTTCTTTTAACTGATTTCATCGTTAACTGATTTCATCTTCATTTAACTGATTTCATTGTTAACTGATTTCATCGTTAACTGATTTCATCTTCATTTAACTGATTTCATCGTTAACTGATTTCATCGTTAACTGATTTCATCGTTAACTGATTCCATCGTTAACTGATTTCATCGTTAACTGATTTCATCGTTAACTGATTTCATCTTTAACTGATTTCATCGTTAACTGATTTCATCTTCATTTAACTGATTTCATTTTCATTCTTCATTTAACTGATTTCATCGTTAACTGATTTCATCTTCATTTAACTGATTTCATCGTTAACTGATTTCATCGTTAACTGATTTCATCTTCTTTTAACTGATTTCATCGTTAACTGATTTCATCTTCATTTAATTGATTTCATCGTTAACTGATTTCATCGTTAACTGATTTCATCTTCATTTAACTGATTTCATCGTTAACTGATTTCATCGTTAACTGATTTCATCTTCATTTAACTGATTTCATCGTTAACTGATTTCATCGTTAACTGATTCCATCGTTAACTGATTTCATCTTTAACTGATTTCATCGTTAACTGATTTCATCTTCATTTAACTGATTTCATCGTTAACTGATTTCATCTTCATTTAACTGATTTCATCGTTAAGTGATTTCATCGTTAACTGATTTCATCGTTAACTGATTTCATCGTCATTTAACTGATTTCATCGTTAACTGATTTCATCGTTAACTGATTTCATCTTCATTTAACTGATTTCATCGTTAACTGATTTCATCGTTAACTGATTTCATCTTCATTTAACTGATTCCATCGTTAACTGATTTCATCTTTAACTGATTTCATCGTTAACTGATTTCATCTTCATTTAACTGATTTCATCGTTAACTGATTTCATCTTCATTTAACTGATTTCATTTTCATTCTTCATTTAACTGATTTCATCGTTAACTGATTTCATCTTCATTTAACTGATTTCATCGTTAACTGATTTTATCGTTAACTGATTTCATCGTTAACTGATTTCATCTTCATTTAACTGATTCCATCGTTAACTGATTTCATCGTTAACTGATTTCATCTTCATTTAACTGATTTCATCGTTAACTGATTCCATCGTTAACTGATTTCATCGTTAACTGATTTCATCGTTAACTGATTTCATCTTCATTTAACTGATTTCATCGTTAACTGATTTCATCTTCATTTAACTGATTTCATCGTTAACTGATTTCATCGTTAACTGATTTCATCTTCATTTAACTGATTTCATTTTCATTCTTCATTTAACTGATTTCATCGTTAACTGATTTCATCTTCATTTAACTGATTTCATCGTTAACTGATTTCATCGTTAACTGATTTCATCGTTAACTGATTTCATCTTCATTTAACTGATTTCATCGTTAACTGATTTCATCTTCATTTAATTGATTTCATCGTTAACTGATTTCATCGTTAACTGATTTCATCGTTAACTGATTTCATCTTCATTTAACTGATTTCATCGTTAACTGATTTCATCGTTAACTGATTTCATCTTCATTTAACTGATTTCATCGTTAACTGATTTCATCGTTAACTGATTTCATCTTTAACTGATTTCATCGTTAACTGATTTCATCTTCATTTAACTGATTTCATCGTTAACTGATTTCATCGTTAACTGATTTCATCTTTAACTGATTTCATCGTTAACTGATTTCATCTTCATTTAACTGATTTCATCGTTAACTGATTTCATCGTTAACTGATTTCATCTTCATTTAACTGATTTCATCGTTAACTGATTTCATCGTTAACTGATTCCATCGTTAACTGATTTCATCTTTAACTGATTTCATCGTTAACTGATTTCATCTTCATTTAACTGATTTCATCGTTAACTGATTTCATCGTTAACTGATTTCATCTTCATTTAACTGATTTCATTGTTAACTGATTTCATCGTTAACTGATTTCATCGTTAACTGATTTCATCTTCATTTAACTGATTTCATCGTTAACTGATTTCATCGTTAACTGATTCCATCGTTAACTGATTTCATCGTTAACTGATTTCATCGTTAACTGATTTCATCTTCATTTAACTGATTTCATCGTTAACTGATTTCATCTTCATTTAACTGATTTCATTTTCATTCTTCATTTAACTGATTTCATCGTTAACTGATTTCATCTTCATTTAACTGATTTCATCGTTAACTGATTTCATCGTTAACTGATTTCATCGTTAACTGATTTCATCGTTAACTGATTTCATCTTCATTTAATTGATTTCATCGTTAACTGATTTCATCGTTAACTGATTTCATCGTTAACTGATTTCATCTTCATTTAACTGATTTCATCGTTAACTGATTTCATCGTTAACTGATTTCATCGTTAACTGATTTCATCTTCATTTAACTGATTTCATCGTTAACTGATTTCATCGTTAACTGATTTCATCTTTAACTGATTTCATCGTTAACTGATTTCATCTTCATTTAACTGATTTCATCGTTAACTGATTTCATCGTTAACTGATTTCATCGTTAACTGATTTCATCTTCATTTAACTGATTTCATCGTTAACTGATTTCATCTTCATTTAACTGATTTCATCGTTAACTGATTTCATCGTTAACTGATTTCATCGTTAACTGATTTCATCTTCATTTAACTGATTCCATCGTTAACTGATTTCATCGTTAACTGATTTCATCGTTAACTGATTTCATCTTAATTTAACTGATTTCATCGTTAACTGATTTCATCGTTAACTGATTTCATCTTTAACTGATTTCGTCGTTAACTGATTTCATCTTCATTTAACTGATTTCATCGTTAACTGATTTCATCGTTAACTGATTTCATCGTTAACTGATTTCATCTTCATTTAACTGATTTCATCGTTAACTGATTTCATCGTTAACTGATTCCATCGTTAACTGATTTCATCGTTAACTGATTTCATCTTCATTTAACTGATTTCATCGTTAACTGATTTCATCTTCATTTAACTGATTTCATCGTTAACTGATTTCATCGTTAACTGATTTCATCTTCATTTAACTGATTCCATCGTTAACTGATTTCATCGTTAACTGATTTCATCGTTAACTGATTTCATCTTCATTTAACTGATTTCATCGTTAACTGATTTCATCGTTAACTGATTTCATCTTTAACTGATTTCGTCGTTAACTGATTTCATCTTCATTTAACTGATTTCATCGTTAACTGATTTCATCGTTAACTGATTTCATCGTTAACTGATTTCATCTTCATTTAACTGATTTCATCGTTAACTGATTTCATCGTTAACTGATTCCATCGTTAACTGATTTCATCGTTAACTGATTTCATCGTTAACTGATTTCATCGTTAACTGATTTCATCTTCATTTAACTGATTTCATCGTTAACTGATTTCATCTTCCTTTAACTGATTTCATCGTTAACTGATTTCATCGTTAACTGATTTCATCGTTAACTGATTTCATCTTCATTTAACTGATTTCATTTTCATTCTTCATTTAACTGATTTCATCGTTAACTGATTTCATCTTCATTTAACTGATTTCATCGTTAACTGATTTCATCTTCATTTAACTGATTTCATCGTTAACTGATTTCATCTTCATTTAATTGATTTCATCGTTAACTGATTTCATCGTTAACTGATTTCATCGTTAACTGATTTCATCGTTAACTGATTTCATCTTCATTTAACTGATTTCATCGTTAACTGATTTCATCGTTAACTGATTCCATCGTTAACTGATTTCATCGTTAACTGATTTCATCTTCATTTAACTGATTTCATCTTCATTTAACTGATTTCATCGTTAACTGATTTCATCTTCATTTAACTGATTTCATCGTTAACTGATTTCATCGTTAACTGATTTCATCGTTAACTGATTTCATCGTTAACTGATTTCATCGTTAACTGATTTCATCTTCATTTAACTGATTTCATCGTTAACTGATTTCATCGTTAACTGATTTCATCTTCATTTAACTGATTTCATCGTTAACTGATTTCATCGTTAACTGATTTCATCTTCATTTAACTGATTTCATCGTTAACTGATTCCATCGTTAACTGATTTCATCTTTAACTGATTTCATCGTTAACTGATTTCATCTTCATTTAACTGATTTCATCGTTAAGTGATTTCATCGTTAACTGATTTCATCGTTAACTGATTTCATCGTTAACTGATTTCATCTTCATTTAACTGATTTCATCGTTAACTGATTTCATCGTTAACTGATTTCATCGTTAACTGATTTCATCTTCATTTAACTGATTTCATCGTTAACTGATTTCATCTTCATTTAACTGATTTCATCGTTAACTGATTTCGTCTTCATTTAACTGATTTCATCGTTAACTGATTTCGTCTTCATTTAACTGATTTCATCGTTAACTGATTTCATCTTTAACTGATTTCATCGTTAACTGATTTCATCGTTAACTGATTTCATCGCTAACTGATTTCATCTTCATTTAACTGATTTCATCGTTAACTGATTTCATCGTTAACTGATTTCATCGTTAACTGATTTCATCTTCATTTAACTGATTTCATCGTTAACTGATTTCATCTTCATTTAATTGATTTCATCGTTAACTGATTTCATCTTCATTTAATTGATTTCATCGTTAACTGATTTCATCTTCATTTAACTGATTTCATCGTTAACTGATTTCATCTTCATTTAATTGATTTCATCGTTAACTGATTTCATCTTCATTTAACTGATTTCATCGTTAACTGATTTCATCTTCATTTAACTGATTTCATCGTTAACTGATTTCATCTTCATTTAATTGATTTCATCGTTAACTGATTTCATCTTCATTTAACTGATTTCATCGTTAACTGATTTCATCTTTAACTGATTTCATCGTTAACTGATTTCATCTTCATTTAACTGATTTCATCGTTAACTGATTTCATCTTCATTTAATTGATTTCATCGTTAACTGATTTCATCCTTAACTGATTTCATCTTCATTTAACTGATTTCATCGTTAACTGATTTCATCGTTAACTGATTTCATCTTCATTTAATTGATTTCATCGTTAACTGATTTCATCGTTAACTGATTTCATCTTCATTTAACTGATTTCATCGTTAACTGATTTCATCTTCATTTAACTGATTTCATCGTTAACTGATTTCATCGTTAACTGATTTCATCTTCATTTAACTGATTTCATCGTTAACTGATTTCATCGTTAACTGATTTCATCTTCATTTAACTGATTTCATCGTTAACTGATTTCATCGTTAACTGATTTCATCTTTAACTGATTTCATCGTTAACTGATTTCATCTTCATTTAACTGATTTCATAGTGAACTGATTTCATCTTCATTTAACTGATTTCATCGTTAACTGATTTCATCGTTAACTGATTTCATCTTCATTTAACTGATTCCATCGTTAACTGATTTCATCGTTCACTGATTTCATCGTTAACTGATTTCATCTTCATTTAACTGATTTCATCGTTAACTGATTTCATCGTTAACTGATTTCATCTTTAACTGATTTCATCGTTAACTGATTTCATCTTCATTTAACTGATTCCATCGTTAACTGATTTCATCGTTAACTGATTTCATCTTCATTTAACTGATTTCATCGTTAACTGATTTCATCGTTAACTGATTTCATCTTCATTTAACTGATTTCATCGTTAACTGATTTCATCTTTAACTGATTTCATCGTTAACTGATTTCATCTTCATTTAACTGATTTCATCGTTAACTGATTTCATCGTTAACTGATTTCATCTTCATTTAACTGATTTCATCTTCATTTAACTGATTTCATCGTTAACTGATTTCATCTTCATTTAACTGATTTCATCGTTAACTGATTTCATCGTTAACTGATTTCATCTTCATTTAACTGATTCCATCGTTAACTGATTTCATCGTTAACTGATTTCATCTTCATTTAACTGATTCCATCGTTAACTGATTTCATCGTTAACTGATTTCATCGTTAACTGATTTCATCTTCATTTAACTGATTTCATCGTTAACTGATTTCATCTTCATTTAACTGATTTCATCGTTAACTGATTTCATCGTTAACTGATTTCATCTTTAACTGATTTCATCGTTAACTGATTTCATCTTCATTTAACTGATTTCATTTTCATTCTTCATTTAACTGATTTCATCGTTAACTGATTTCATCGTTAACTGATTTCATCTTCATTTAACTGATTTCATCGTTAATTGATTTCATCGTCAACTGATTTCATCTTCATTCTTCATTTAACTGATTTCATCGTTAACTGATTTCATCGTTAACTGATTTAATCTTCATTTAACTGATTTCATCGTTAACTGATTTCATCTTCATTCTTCATTTAACTGATTTCATCTTTAACTGATTTCATCGTTAACTGATTTCATCTTCATTTAACTGATTTCATCGTTAATTGATTTCATCGTTAACTGATTTCATCGTTAACTGATTTCATCTTCATTTAACTGATTTCATCGTTAACTGATTTCATCGTTAACTGATTTCATCTTTAACTGATTTCATCGTTAACTGATTTCATCTTCATTTAATTGATTTCATCGTTAACTGATTTCATCTTCATTTAACTGATTCCATCGTTAACTGATTCCATCGTTAACTGATTTCATCGTTAACTGATTTCATCTTCATTTAACTGATTTCATCGTTAACTGATTTCATCGTTAACTGATTTCATCTTCATTTAACTGATTTCATCGTTAACTGATTTCATCTTCATTTAACTGATTCCATCGTTAACTGATTTCATCGTTAACTGATTTCATCTTCATTTAACTGATTTCATCGTTAACTGATTTCATCGTTAACTGATCTCATCGTTAACTGATTCCATCGTTAACTGATTTCACCGTGAACTGATTTCATCTTCATTTAACTGATTCCATCGTGAACTGATTTCATCGTTAACTGATTTCATCGTTAACTGATTTCATCTTCATTTAACTGATTTCATTTTCATTCTTCATTTAACTGATTTCATCGTTAACTGATTTCATCTTCATTTAACTGATTTCATCATTAACTGATTTCATCGTTAACTGATTTCATCTTTAACTGATTTCATCGTTAACTGATTTCATCTTCATTTAACTGATTTCATCGTTAACTGATTTCATCGTTAACTGATTTCATCTTTAACTGATTTCATCTTTAACTGATTTCATCTTCATTTAACTGATTTCATCGTTAACTGATTTCATCTTCATTTAATTGATTTCATCGTTAACTGATTTCATCGTTAACTGATTTCATCTTCATTTAACTGATTTCATCGTTAACTGATTTCATCGTTAACTGATTTCATCTTCATTTAACTGATTTCATCGTTAACTGATTTCATCGTTAACTGATTTCATCTTCATTTAACTGATTTCATCGTTAACTGATTTCATCTTCATTTAACTGATTCCATCGTTAACTGATTTCATCGTTAACTGATTTCATCTTCATTTAACTGATTTCATCGTTAACTGATTTCATCGTTAACTGATCTCATCGTTAACTGATTCCATCGTTAACTGATTTCACCGTGAACTGATTTCATCTTCATTTAACTGATTCCATCGTTAACTGATTTCATCGTTAACTGATTTCATCGTTAACTGATTTCATCTTCATTTAACTGATTTCATTTTCATTCTTCATTTAACTGATTTCATCGTTAACTGATTTCATCTTCATTTAACTGATTTCATCGTTAACTGATTTCATCGTTAACTGATTTCATCTTTAACTGATTTCATCGTTAACTGATTTCATCTTCATTTAACTGATTTCATCGTTAACTGATTTCATCGTTAACTGATTTCATCTTTAACTGATTTCATCTTCATTTAACTGATTTCATCGTTAACTGATTTCATCTTCATTTAATTGATTTCATCGTTAACTGATTTCATCGTTAACTGATTTCATCGTTAACTGATTTCATCTTCATTTAACTGATTTCATCGTTAACTGATTTCATCGTTAACTGATTCCATCGTTAACTGATTTCATCGTTAACTGATTTCATCGTTAACTGATTTCATCTTCATTTAACTGATTTCATCGTTAACTGATTTCATCGTTAACTGATTTCATCTTCATTTAACTGATTTCATCGTTAACTGATTTCATCGTTAACTGATTTCATCGTTAACTGATTTCATCTTCATTTAACTGATTTCATCGTTAACTGATTTCATCGTTAACTGATTCCATCGTTAACTGATTTCATCTTTAACTGATTTCATCGTTAACTGATTTCATCTTCATTTAACTGATTTCATCGTTAACTGATTTCATCTTCATTTAACTGATTTCATCGTTAACTGATTTCATCTTCATTTAACTGATTTCATCGTTAACTGATTTCATCTTCATTTAATTGATTTCATCGTTAACTGATTTCATCGTTAACTGATTTCATCGTTAACTGATTTCATCTTCATTTAACTGATTCCATCGTTAACTGATTTCATCGTTAACTGATTTCATCTTCATTTAACTGATTTCATCGTTAACTGATTTCATCGTTAACTGATTTCATCTTCATTTAACTGATTTCATCGTTAACTGATTTCATCTTTAACTGATTTCATCGTTAACTGATTTCATCTTCATTTAACTGATTTCATCGTTAACTGATTTCATCGTTAACTGATTTCATCTTCATTTAACTGATTTCATCTTCATTTAACTGATTTCATCGTTAACTGATTTCATCTTCATTTAACTGATTTCATCGTTAACTGATTTCATCGTTAACTGATTTCATCGTTAACTGATTTCATCGTTAACTGATTTCATCGTTAACTGATTTCATCTTCATTTAACTGATTTCATCGTTAACTGATTTCATCTTCATTTAACTGATTCCATCGTTAACTGATTTCATCGTTAACTGATTTCATCTTCATTTAACTGATTTCATCGTTAACTGATCTCATCGTTAACTGATCTCATCGTTAACTGATTCCATCGTTAACTGATTTCACCGTGAACTGATTTCATCTTCATTTAACTGATTCCATCGTTAACTGATTCCATCGTTAACTGATTTCATCGTTAACTGATTTCATCTTTAACTGATTTCATCGTTAACTGATTTCATCTTCATTTAACTGATTTCATTTTCATTCTTCATTTAACTGATTTCATCGTTAACTGATTTCATCGTTAACTGATTTCATCTTCATTTAACTGATTTCATCGTTAATTGATTTCATCGTTAACTGATTTCATCTTCATTCTTCATTTAACTGATTTCATCGTTAACTGATTTCATCGTTAACTGATTTCATCTTCATTTAACTGATTTCATCGTTAACTGATTTCATCTTCATTCTTCATTTAACTGATTTCATCTTTAACTGATTTCATCGTTAACTGATTTCATCTTCATTTAACTGATTTTATCGTTAATTGATTTCATCGTTAACTGATTTCATCGTTAACTGATTTCATCTTCATTTAACTGATTTCATCGTTAACTGATTTCATCGTTAACTGATTTCATCTTTAACTGATTTCATCTTTAACTGATTTCATCTTCATTTAACTGATTTCATCGTTAACTGATTTCATCGTTAACTGATTTCATCTTCATTTAACTGATTTCATCGTTAACTGATTTCATCGTTAACTGATTTCATCGTTAACTGATTTCATCTTCATTTAACTGATTCCATCGTTAACTGATTTCATCGTTAACTGATTTCATCTTTAACTGATTTCATCGTTAACTGATTTCATCTTCATTTAACTGATTTCATCGTTAACTGATTTCATCGTTAACTGATTTCATCGTTAACTGATTTCATCTTCATTTAACTGATTTCATCGTTAACTGATTTCATCTTCATTTAACTGATTCCATCGTTAACTGATTCCATCGTTAACTGATTTCATCGTTAACTGATTTCATCTTCATTTAACTGATTTCATCGTTAACTGATTTCATCGTTAACTGATTTCATCTTCATTTAACTGATTTCATCGTTAACTGATTTCATCTTCATTTAACTGATTCCATCGTTAACTGATTTCATCGTTAACTGATTTCATCTTCATTTAACTGATTTCATCGTTAACTGATTTCATCGTTAACTGATCTCATCGTTAACTGATTCCATCGTTAACTGATTTCACCGTGAACTGATTTCATCTTCATTTAACTGATTCCATCGTTAACTGATTTCATCGTTAACTGATTTCATCGTTAACTGATTTCATCGTTAACTGATTTCATCTTCATTTAACTGATTTCATTTTCATTCTTCATTTAACTGATTTCATCGTTAACTGATTTCATCTTCATTTAACTGATTTCATCGTTAACTGATTTCATCGTTAACTGATTTCATCTTTAACTGATTTCATCGTTAACTGATTTCATCTTCATTTAACTGATTTCATCGTTAACTGATTTCATCGTTAACTGATTTCATCTTTAACTGATTTCATCGTTAACTGATTTCATCTTCATTTAACTGATTTCATCGTTAACTGATTTCATCTTCATTTAATTGATTTCATCGTTAACTGATTTCATCGTTAACTGATTTCATCGTTAACTGATTTCATCTTCATTTAACTGATTTCATCGTTAACTGATTTCATCGTTAACTGATTTCATCTTCATTTAACTGATTTCATCGTTAACTGATTTCATCGTTAACTGATTTCATCGTTAACTGATTTCATCGTTAACTGATTTCATCTTCATTTAACTGATTTCATCGTTAACTGATTTCATCGTTAACTGATTCCATCGTTAACTGATTTCATCTTTAACTGATTTCATCGTTAACTGATTTCATCTTCATTTAACTGATTTCATCGTTAACTGATTTCATCTTCATTTAACTGATTTCATCGTTAACTGATTTCATCGTTAACTGATTTCATCGTTAACTGATTTCATCTTCATTTAACTGATTTCATCGTTAACTGATTTCATCGTTAACTGATTTCATCTTCATTTAACTGATTTCATCGTTAACTGATTTCATCGTTAACTGATTTCATCGTTAACTGATTTCATCTTCATTTAACTGATTTCATCGTTAACTGATTTCATCGTTAACTGATTTCATCTTCATTCTTCATTTAACTGATTTCATCGTTAACTGATTTCATCGTTAACTGATTTCATCTTCATTTAACTGATTTCATCGTTAATTGATTTCATCGTTAACTGATTTCATCGTTAACTGATTTCATCTTCATTTAACTGATTTCATCGTTAACTGATTTCATCGTTAACTGATTTCATCTTTAACTGATTTCATCTTCATTTAACTGATTTCATCGTTAACTGATTTCATCGTTAACTGATTTCATCTTCATTTAACTGATTTCATCTTCATTTAACTGATTTCATCGTTAACTGATTTCATCTTCATTTAACTGATTTCATCGTTAACTGATTTCATCGTTAACTGATTTCATCGTTAACTGATTTCATCTTCATTTAACTGATTTCATCGTTAACTGATTTCATCGTTAACTGATTCCATCGTTAACTGATTTCATCTTCATTTAACTGATTTCATCGTTAACTGATTTCATCTTCATTTAACTGATTCCATCGTTAACTGATTCCATCGTTAACTGATTTCATCGTTAACTGATTTCATCTTCATTTAACTGATTTCATCGTTAACTGATTTCATCTTCATTTAACTGATTTCATCGTTAACTGATTTCATCGTTAACTGATTTCATCGTTAACTGATTTCATCTTCATTTAACTGATTTCATCGTTAACTGATTTCATCGTTAACTGATTTCATCTTTAACTGATTTCATCGTTAACTGATTTCATCTTCATTTAACTGATTTCATCGTTAACTGATTTCATCTTCATTTAACTGATTCCATCGTTAACTGATTTCATCGTTAACTGATTTCATCGTTAACTGATTTCATCTTCATTTAACTGATTTCATCGTTAACTGATCTCATCGTTAACTGATCTCATCGTTAACTGATTCCATCGTTAACTGATTCCATGGTTAACTGATTTCATCGTTAACTGATTTCATCTTCATTTAACTGATTTCATTTTCATTCTTCATTTAACTGATTTCATCGTTAACTGATTTCATCGTTAACTGATTTCATCTTCATTTAACTGATTTCATCTTCATTTAACTGATTTCATCGTTAACTGATTTCATCGTTAACTGATTTCATCGTTAACTGATTTCATCGTTAACTGATTTCATCGTTAACTGATTCCATCGTTAACTGATTTCATCGTTAACTGATTTCATCTTTAACTGATTTCATCGTTAACTGATTTCATCTTCATTTAACTGATTTCATCGTTAACTGATTTCATCGTTAACTGATTTCATCTTTAACTGATTTCATCGTTAACTGATTTCATCTTCATTTAACTGATTTCATCGTTAACTGATTCCATCGTTAACTGATTTCATCGTTAACTGATTTCATCTTTAACTGATTTCATCGTTAACTGATTTCATCTTCATTTAACTGATTTCATCGTTAACTGATTTCATCGTTAACTGATTTCATCTTTAACTGATTTCATCGTTAACTGATTTCATCTTCATTTAACTGATTTCATCGTTAACTGATTTCATCTTTAGCTGATTTCATCGTTAACTGATTTCATCTTCATTTAACTGATTCCATCGTTAACTGATTTCATATTTAACTGATTTCATCGTTAACTGATTTCATCTTCATTTAACTGATTTCATCGTTAACTGATTTCATCGTTAACTGATTTCATCGTTAACTGATTTCATCTTCATTTAACTGATTTCATCTTCATTTAACTGATTTCATTGTTAACTGATTTCATCGTTAACTGATTTCATCTTCATTTAACTGATTCCATCGTTAACTGATTTCATCGTTAACTGATTTCATCGTTAACTGATTTCATCGTAAACTGATTTCATCTTCATTTAACTGATTTCATCGTTAACTGATTTCATCGTTAACTGATTTCATCTTTAACTGATTTCATCGTTAACTGATTTCATCTTCATTTAACTGATTTCATCGTTAACTGATTTCATCTTTAGCTGATTTCATCGTTAACTGATTTCATCTTCATTTAACTGATTCCATCGTTAACTGATTTCATATTTAACTGATTTCATCGTTAACTGATTTCATCTTCATTTAACTGATTTCATCGTTAACTGATTTCATCGTTAACTGATTTCATCTTCATTTAACTGATTTCATCGTTAACTGATTTCATCTTCATTTAACTGATTCCATCGTTAACTGATTTCATCGTTAACTGATTTCATCGTTAACTGATTTCATCTTCATTTAACTGATTTCATCGTTAACTGATTTCATCGTTAACTGATTTCATCTTCATTTAACTGATTTCATCGTTAACTGATTTCATCGTTAACTGATCTCATCGTTAACTGATTCCATCGTTAACTGATTTCACCGTGAACTGATTTCATCTTCATTTAACTGATTCCATCGTTAACTGATTTCATCGTTAACTGATTTCATCGTTAACTGATTTCATCTTCATTTAACTGATTTCATTTTCATTCTTCATTTAACTGATTTCATCGTTAACTGATTTCATCTTCATTTAACTGATTTCATCATTAACTGATTTCATCGTTAACTGATTTCATCTTTAACTGATTTCATCGTTAACTGATTTCATCTTCATTTAACTGATTTCATCGTTAACTGATTTCATCTTCATTTAATTGATTTCATCGTTAACTGATTTCATCGTTAACTGATTTCATCGTTAACTGATTTCATCTTCATTTAACTGATTTCATCGTTAACTGATTTCATCGTTAACTGATTTCATCTTCATTTAACTGATTTCATCGTTAACTGATTTCATCGTTAACTGATTTCATCTTCATTTAACTGATTTCATCGTTAACTGATTTCATCTTCATTTAACTGATTCCATCGTTAACTGATTTCATCGTTAACTGATTTCATCTTCATTTAACTGATTTCATCGTTAACTGATTTCATCGTTAACTGATCTCATCGTTAACTGATTCCATCGTTAACTGATTTCACCGTGAACTGATTTCATCTTCATTTAACTGATTCCATCGTTAACTGATTTCATCGTTAACTGATTTCATCGTTAACTGATTTCATCTTCATTTAACTGATTTCATTTTCATTCTTCATTTAACTGATTTCATCGTTAACTGATTTCATCTTCATTTAACTGATTTCATCGTTAACTGATTTCATCGTTAACTGATTTCATCTTTAACTGATTTCATCGTTAACTGATTTCATCTTCATTTAACTGATTTCATCGTTAACTGATTTCATCTTTAACTGATTTCATCGTTAACTGATTTCATCTTCATTTAACTGATTTCATCGTTAACTGATTTCATCTTCATTTAACTGATTTCATCGTTAACTGATTTCATCTTTAACTGATTTCATCGTTAACTGATTTCATCTTCATTTAACTGATTTCATCGTTAACTGATTTCATCTTCATTTAATTGATTTCATCGTTAACTGATTTCATCGTTAACTGATTTCATCGTTAACTGATTTCATCTTCATTTAACTGATTTCATCGTTAACTGATTTCATCGTTAACTGATTCCATCGTTAACTGATTTCATCGTTAACTGATTTCATCGTTAACTGATTTCATCTTCATTTAACTGATTTCATCGTTAACTGATTTCATCGTTAACTGATTTCATCTTCATTTAACTGATTTCATCGTTAACTGATTTCATCGTTAACTGATTTCATCGTTAACTGATTTCATCGTTAACTGATTTCATCTTCATTTAACTGATTTCATCGTTAACTGATTTCATCGTTAACTGATTCCATCGTTAACTGATTTCATCTTTAACTGATTTCATCGTTAACTGATTTCATCTTCATTTAACTGATTTCATCGTTAACTGATTTCATCTTCATTTAACTGATTTCATCGTTAACTGATTTCATCTTCATTTAACTGATTTCATCGTTAACTGATTTCATCTTCATTTAATTGATTTCATCGTTAACTGATTTCATCGTTAACTGATTTCATCGTTAACTGATTTCATCTTCATTTAACTGATTCCATCGTTAACTGATTTCATCGTTAACTGATTTCATCTTCATTTAACTGATTTCATCGTTAACTGATTTCATCGTTAACTGATTTCATCTTCATTTAACTGATTTCATCGTTAACTGATTTCATCTTTAACTGATTTCATCGTTAACTGATTTCATCTTCATTTAACTGATTTCATCGTTAACTGATTTCATCGTTAACTGATTTCATCTTCATTTAACTGATTTCATCTTCATTTAACTGATTTCATCGTTAACTGATTTCATCTTCATTTAACTGATTTCATCGTTAACTGATTTCATCGTTAACTGATTTCATCGTTAACTGATTTCATCTTCATTTAACTGATTTCATCGTTAACTGATTTCATCTTCATTTAACTGATTCCATCGTTAACTGATTTCATCGTTAACTGATTTCATCTTCATTTAACTGATTTCATCGTTAACTGATCTCATCGTTAACTGATCTCATCGTTAACTGATTCCATCGTTAACTGATTTCACCGTGAACTGATTTCATCTTCATTTAACTGATTCCATCGTTAACTGATTTCATCGTTAACTGATTTCATCGTTAACTGATTTCATCTTTAACTGATTTCATCGTTAACTGATTTCATCTTCATTTAACTGATTTCATTTTCATTCTTCATTTAACTGATTTCATCGTTAACTGATTTCATCGTTAACTGATTTCATCTTCATTTAACTGATTTCATCGTTAATTGATTTCATCGTTAACTGATTTCATCTTCATTCTTCATTTAACTGATTTCATCGTTAACTGATTTCATCGTTAACTGATTTCATCTTCATTTAACTGATTTCATCGTTAACTGATTTCATCTTCATTCTTCATTTAACTGATTTCATCTTTAACTGATTTCATCGTTAACTGATTTCATCTTCATTTAACTGATTTCATCGTTAATTGATTTCATCGTTAACTGATTTCATCGTTAACTGATTTCATCTTCATTTAACTGATTTCATCGTTAACTGATTTCATCGTTAACTGATTTCATCTTTAACTGATTTCATCTTCATTTAACTGATTTCATCTTCATTTAACTGATTTCATCGTTAACTGATTTCATCGTTAACTGATTTCATCTTCATTTAACTGATTTCATCTTCATTTAACTGATTTCATCGTTAACTGATTTCATCGTTAACTGATTTCATCGTTAACTGATTTCATCTTCATTTAACTGATTCCATCGTTAACTGATTTCATCGTTAACTGATTTCATCTTTAACTGATTTCATCGTTAACTGATTTCATCTTCATTTAACTGATTTCATCGTTAACTGATTTCATCGTTAACTGATTTCATCTTTAACTGATTTCATCGTTAACTGATTTCATCTTCATTTAACTGATTTCATCGTTAACTGATTTCATCTTCATTTAACTGATTCCATCGTTAACTGATTCCATCGTTAACTGATTTCATCGTTAACTGATTTCATCTTCATTTAACTGATTTCATCGTTAACTGATTTCATCTTCATTTAACTGATTCCATCGTTAACTGATTTCATCGTTAACTGATTTCATCTTCATTTAACTGATTTCATCGTTAACTGATTTCATCGTTAACTGATCTCATCGTTAACTGATTCCATCGTTAACTGATTTCACCGTGAACTGATTTCATCTTCATTTAACTGATTCCATCGTTAACTGATTTCATCGTTAACTGATTTCATCGTTAACTGATTTCATCTTCATTTAACTGATTTCATTTTCATTCTTCATTTAACTGATTTCATCGTTAACTGATTTCATCTTCATTTAACTGATTTCATCGTTAACTGATTTCATCGTTAACTGATTTCATCTTTAACTGATTTCATCGTTAACTGATTTCATCTTCATTTAACTGATTTCATCGTTAACTGATTTCATCGTTAACTGATTTCATCTTTAACTGATTTCATCTTTAACTGATTTCATCTTTAACTGATTTCATCTTCATTTAACTGATTTCATCGTTAACTGATTTCATCTTCATTTAATTGATTTCATCGTTAACTGATTTCATCGTTAACTGATTTCATCTTCATTTAACTGATTTCATCGTTAACTGATTTCATCGTTAACTGATTTCATCTTCATTTAACTGATTTCATCGTTAACTGATTTCATCGTTAACTGATTTCATCTTCATTTAACTGATTTCATCGTTAACTGATTTCATCTTCATTTAACTGATTCCATCGTTAACTGATTTCATCGTTAACTGATTTCATCTTCATTTAACTGATTTCATCGTTAACTGATTTCATCGTTAACTGATCTCATCGTTAACTGATTCCATCGTTAACTGATTTCACCGTGAACTGATTTCATCTTCATTTAACTGATTCCATCGTTAACTGATTTCATCGTTAACTGATTTCATCGTTAACTGATTTCATCTTCATTTAACTGATTTCATTTTCATTCTTCATTTAACTGATTTCATCGTTAACTGATTTCATCTTCATTTAACTGATTTCATCGTTAACTGATTTCATCGTTAACTGATTTCATCTTTAACTGATTTCATCGTTAACTGATTTCATCTTCATTTAACTGATTTCATCGTTAACTGATTTCATCGTTAACTGATTTCATCTTTAACTGATTTCATCGTTAACTGATTTCATCTTCATTTAACTGATTTCATCGTTAACTGATTTCATCTTCATTTAATTGATTTCATCGTTAACTGATTTCATCGTTAACTGATTTCATCGTTAACTGATTTCATCTTCATTTAACTGATTTCATCGTTAACTGATTTCATCGTTAACTGATTCCATCGTTAACTGATATCATCGTTAACTGATTTCATCTTCATTTAACTGATTTCATCGTTAACTGATTTCATCGTTAACTGATTTCATCTTCATTTAACTGATTTCATCGTTAACTGATTTCATCTTCATTTAACTGATTTCATCTTCATTTAACTGATTTCATCGTTAACTGATTTCATCGTTAACTGATTCCATCGTTAACTGATTTCATCTTTAACTGATTTCATCGTTAACTGATTTCATCTTCATTTAACTGATTTCATCGTTAACTGATTTCATCTTCATTTAACTGATTTCATCGTTAACTGATTTCATCGTTAACTGATTTCATCGTTAACTGATTTCATCTTCATTTAACTGATTTCATCGTTAACTGATTTCATCGTTAACTGATTTCATCTTCATTTAACTGATTTCATCGTTAACTGATTTCATCGTTAACTGATTTCATCGTTAACTGATTTCATCTTCATTTAACTGATTTCATCGTTAACTGATTTCATCGTTAACTGATTTCATCTTCATTCTTCATTTAACTGATTTCATCGTTAACTGATTTCATCGTTAACTGATTTCATCTTCATTTAACTGATTTCATCGTTAACTGATTTCATCGTTAACTGATTTCATCTTTAACTGATTTCATCTTCATTTAACTGATTTCATCGTTAACTGATTTCATCGTTAACTGATTTCATCTTCATTTAACTGATTTCATCTTCATTTAACTGATTTCATCGTTAACTGATTTCATCTTCATTTAACTGATTTCATCGTTAACTGATTTCATCGTTAACTGATTTCATCGTTAACTGATTTCATCTTCATTTAACTGATTTCATCGTTAACTGATTTCATCGTTAACTGATTTCATCTTCATTTAACTGATTCCATCGTTAACTGATTTCATCGTTAACTGATTTCATCTTCATTTAACTGATTTCATCTTCATTTAACTGATTTCATCGTTAACTGATTTCATCGTTAACTGATTTCATCTTCATTTAACTGATTTCATCGTTAACTGATTTCATCGTTAACTGATTTCATCTTCATTTAACTGATTCCATCGTTAACTGATTTCATCGTTAACTGATTTCATCTTCATTTAACTGATTTCATCGTTAACTGATTTCATCGTTAACTGATTTCATCGTTAACTGATTTCATCGTTAACTGATTTCATCTTCATTTAACTGATTCCATCGTTAACTGATTTCATCGTTAACTGATTTCATCTTTAACTGATTTCATCGTTAACTGATTTCATCTTCATTTAACTGATTTCATCGTTAACTGATTTCATCGTTAACTGATTTCATCGTTAACTGATTTCATCGTTAACTGATTTCATCTTCATTTAACTGATTTCATCGTTAACTGATTTCATCTTCATTTAACTGATTCCATCGTTAACTGATTCCATCGTTCACTGATTTCATCGTTCACTGATTTCATCTTTAACTGATTTCATCGTTAACTGATTTCATCTTCATTTAACTGATTTCATCGTTAACTGATTTCATCGTTAACTGATTTCATCTTTAACTGATTTCATCGTTAACTGATTTCATCTTCATTTAACTGATTTCATCGTTAACTGATTTCATCTTTAGCTGATTTCATCTTCATTTAACTGATTTCATTTTCATTCTTCATTTAACTGATTTCATCGTTAACTGATTTCATCTTCATTTAACTGATTTCATCGTTAACTGATTTCATCGTTAACTGATTTCATCTTCATTTAACTGATTTCATCGTTAACTGATTCCATCGTTAACTGATTTCATCGTTAACTGATTTCATCTTTAACTGATTTCATCGTTAACTGATTTCATCTTCATTTAACTGATTTCATCGTTAACTGATTTCATCGTTAACTGATTTCATCTTTAACTGATTTCATCGTTAACTGATTTCATCTTCATTTAACTGATTTCATCGTTAACTGATTTCATCTTTAACTGATTTCATCGTTAACTGATTTCATCTTCATTTAACTGATTCCATCGTTAACTGATTTCATATTTAACTGATTTCATCGTTAACTGATTTCATCTTCATTTAACTGATTTCATCGTTAACTGATTTCATCGTTAACTGATTTCATCTTCATTTAACTGATTTCATCGTTAACTGATTTCATCTTCATTTAACTGATTTCATCGTTAACTGATTTCATCGTTAACTGATTTCATCTTCATTTAACTGATTTCATCGTTAACTGATTTCATCTTTAGCTGATTTCATCGTTAACTGATTTCATCTTCATTTAACTGATTCCATCGTTAACTGATTTCATATTTAACTGATTTCATCGTTAACTGATTTCATCTTCATTTAACTGATTTCATCGTTAACTGATTTCATCGTTAACTGATTTCATCTTCATTTAACTGATTTCATCGTTAACTGATTTCATCTTCATTTAACTGATTCCATCGTTAACTGATTTCATCGTTAACTGATTTCATCGTTAACTGATTTCATCTTCATTTAACTGATTTCATCGTTAACTGATTTCATCGTTAACTGATTTCATCTTCATTTAACTGATTCCATCATTAACTGATTTCATCGTTAACTGATTTCATCGTTAACTGATTTCATCTTCATTTAACTGATTTCATCGTTAACTGATTTCATCGTTAACTGATTTCATCGTTAACTGATTTCATCTTCATTTAACTGATTCAATCGTTAACTGATTTCATCGTTAACTGATTTCATCTTCATTTAACTGATTTCATCGTTAACTGATTTCATCGTTAACTGATTTCATCTTCATTTAACTGATTTCATCGTTAACTGATTTCATCTTTAACTGATTTCATCTTCATTTAACTGATTTCATCGTTAACTGATTTCATCGTTAACTGATTTCATCTTCATTTAACTGATTTCATCGTTAACTGATTTCATCGTTAACTGATTTCATCTTCATTTAACTGATTCCATCGTTAACTGATTTCATCGTTAACTGATTTCATCTTCATTTAACTGATTTCATCTTCATTTAACTGATTTCATCGTTAACTGATTTCATCGTTAACTGATTTCATCTTCATTTAACTGATTTCATCGTTAACTGATTTCATCTTCATTTAACTGATTCCATCGTTAACTGATTTCATCGTTAACTGATTTCATCTTCATTTAACTGATTTCATTTTCATTCTTCATTTAACTGATTTCATCGTTAACTGATTTCATCTTCATTTAACTGATTTCATCTTCATTTAACTGATTTCATCGTTAACTGATTTCATCTTCATTTAACTGATTTCATCGTTAACTGATTTCATCTTTAACTGATTTCATCTTCATTTAACTGATTTCATCGTTAACTGATTTCATCGTTAACTGATTTCATCGTTAACTGATTTCATCTTCATTTAACTGATTTCATCGTTAACTGATTTCATCGTTAACTGATTTCATCTTTAACTGATTTCATCGTTAACTGATTTCATCTTCATTTAACTGATTCCATCGTTAACTGATTTCATCGTTAACTGATTTCATCTTTAACTGATTTCATCGTTAACTGATTTCATCTTCATTTAACTGATTTCATCGTTAACTGATTTCATCGTTAACTGATTTCATCGTTAACTGATTTCATCTTTAACTGATTTCATCGTTAACTGATTTCATCTTCATTTAACTGATTTCATCGTTAACTGATTTCATCTTCATTTAACTGATTCCATCGTTAACTGATTCCATCGTTCACTGATTTCATCGTTAACTGATTTCATCTTCATTTAACTGATTTCATTTTCATTCTTCATTTAACTGATTTCATCGTTAACTGATTTCATCGTTAACTGATTTCATCTTTAACTGATTTCATCTTCATTTAACTGATTTCATCGTTAACTGATTTCATCGTTAACTGATTTCATCTTCATTTAACTGATTTCATCGTTAACTGATTTCATCGTTAACTGATTTCATCTTCATTTAACTGATTCCATCGTTAACTGATTTCATCGTTAACTGATTTCATCTTCATTTAACTGATTTCATCTTCATTTAACTGATTTCATCGTTAACTGATTTCATCGTTAACTGATTTCATCTTCATTTAACTGATTTCATCGTTAACTGATTTCATCGTTAACTGATTTCATCTTCATTTAACTGATTCCATCGTTAACTGATTTCATCGTTAACTGATTTCATCTTCATTTAACTGATTTCATTTTCATTCTTCATTTAACTGATTTCATCGTTAACTGATTTCATCTTCATTTAACTGATTTCATCTTCATTTAACTGATTTCATCGTTAACTGATTTCATCGTTAACTGATTTCATCTTCATTTAACTGATTTCATCGTTAACTGATTTCATCTTTAACTGATTTCATCGTTAACTGATTTCATCGTTAACTGATTTCATCTTCATTTAACTGATTTCATCGTTAACTGATTTCATCGTTAACTGATTTCATCTTTAACTGATTTCATCGTTAACTGATTTCATCTTCATTTAACTGATTCCATCGTTAACTGATTTCATCGTTAACTGATTTCATCTTTAACTGATTTCATCGTTAACTGATTTCATCTTCATTTAACTGATTTCATCGTTAACTGATTTCATCGTTAACTGATTTCATCTTTAACTGATTTCATCGTTAACTGATTTCATCTTCATTTAACTGATTTCATCGTTAACTGATTTCATCTTCATTTAACTGATTCCATCGTTAACTGATTCCATCTTCATTTAACTGATTTCATCGTTAACTGATTTCATCGTTAACTGATTTCATCGTTAACTGATTTCATCTTCATTTAACTGATTTCATCGTTAACTGATTTCATCGTTAACTGATTTCATCTTCATTTAACTGATTTCATCGTTAACTGATTTCATCTTCATTTAACTGATTCCATCGTTAACTGATTTCATCGTTAACTGATTTCATCGTTAACTGATTTCATCTTCATTTAACTGATTTCATCGTTAACTGATTTCATCGTTAACAGATCTCATCGTTAACTGATTCCATCGTTAACTGATTCCATCGTTAACTGATTTCACCGTGAACTGATTTCATCTTCATTTAACTGATTCCATCGTTAACTGATTTCATCGTTAACTGATTTCATCGTTAACTGATTTCATCTTTAACTGATTTCATCGTTAACTGATTTCATCTTCATTTAACTGATTTCATTTTCATTCTTCATTTAACTGATTTCATCGTTAACTGATTTCATCGTTAACTGATTTCATCTTCATTCTTCATTTAACTGATTTCATCTTTAACTGATTTCATCGTTAACTGATTTCATCTTCATTTAACTGATTTCATCGTTAATTGATTTCATCGTTAACTGATTTCATCGTTAACTGATTTCATCTTCATTTAACTGATTTCATCGTTAACTGATTTCATCGTTAACTGATTTCATCGTTAACTGATTTCATCTTCATTTAACTGATTTCATCTTCATTTAACTGATTTCATCGTTAACTGATTTCATCGTTAACTGATTTCATCTTTAACTGATTTCATCTTCATTTAACTGATTCCATCGTTAACTGATTTCATCGTTAACTGATTTCATCGTTAACTGATTTCATCTTCATTTAACTGATTTCATCGTTAACTGATTCCATCGTTAACTGATTTCATCGTTAACTGATTTCATCTTTAACTGATTTCATCGTTAACTGATTTCATCTTTAACTGATTTCATCGTTAACTGATTTCATCTTCATTTAACTGATTTCATTGTTAACTGATTTCATCTTTAGCTGATTTCATCGTTAACTGATTTCATCTTCATTTAACTGATTTCATCGTTAACTGATTTCATCGTTAACTGATTTCATCTTTAACTGATTTCATCGTTAACTGATTTCATCTTCATTTAACTGATTTCATTGTTAACTGATTTCATCTTTAGCTGATTTCATCGTTAACTGATTTCATCTTCATTTAACTGATTCCATCGTTAACTGATTTCATATTTAACTGATTTCATCGTTAACTGATTTCATCTTCATTTAACTGATTTCATCGTTAACTGATTTCATCGTTAACTGATTTCATCTTCATTTAACTGATTTCATCGTTAACTGATTTCATCGTTAACTGATTTCATCTTCATTTAACTGATTCCATCGTTAACTGATTTCATCGTTAACTGATTTCATCGTTAACTGATTTCATCTTCATTTAACTGATTTCATCTTCATTTAACTGATTTCATCGTTAACTGATTTCATCGTTAACTGATTTCATCTTCATTTAACTGATTTCATCTTCATTTAACTGATTTCATCGTTAACTGATTTCATCGTTAACTGATTTCATCTTTAACTGATTTCATCTTCATTTAACTGATTCCATCGTTAACTGATTTCATCGTTAACTGATTTCATCGTTAACTGATTTCATCTTCATTTAACTGATTTCATCGTTAACTGATTCCATCGTTAACTGATTTCATCGTTAACTGATTTCATCTTTAACTGATTTCATCGTTAACTGATTTCATCTTCATTTAACTGATTTCATCGTTAACTGATTTCATCGTTAACTGATTTCATCTTTAACTGATTTCATCGTTAACTGATTTCATCTTCATTTAACTGATTTCATCGTTAACTGATTTCATCTTTAGCTGATTTCATCGTTAACTGATTTCATCTTCATTTAACTGATTCCATCGTTAACTGATTTCATATTTAACTGATTTCATCGTTAACTGATTTCATCTTCATTTAACTGATTTCATCGTTAACTGATTTCATCGTTAACTGATTTCATCTTCATTTAACTGATTCCATCGTTAACTGATTTCATCGTTAACTGATTTCATCGTTAACTGATTTCATCGTAAACTGATTTCATCTTCATTTAACTGATTTCATCGTTAACTGATTCCATCGTTAACTGATTTCATCGTTAACTGATTTCATCTTTAACTGATTTCATCGTTAACTGATTTCATCTTCATTTAACTGATTTCATCGTTAACTGATTTCATCGTTAACTGATTTCATCTTTAACTGATTTCATCGTTAACTGATTTCATCTTCATTTAACTGATTTCATCGTTAACTGATTTCATCTTTAGCTGATTTCATCGTTAACTGATTTCATCTTCATTTAACTGATTCCATCGTTAACTGATTTCATATTTAACTGATTTCATCGTTAACTGATTTCATCTTCATTTAACTGATTTCATCGTTAACTGATTTCATCTTCATTTAACTGATTTCATCGTTAACTGATTTCATCGTTAACTGATTTCATCTTCATTTAACTGATTCCATCGTTAACTGATTTCATCGTTAACTGATTTCATCGTTAACTGATTTCATCTTCATTTAACTGATTTCATCGTTAACTGATTTCATCGTTAACTGATTTCATCTTCATTTAACTGATTCCATCGTTAACTGATTTCATCGTTAACTGATTTCATCGTTAACTGATTTCATCTTCATTTAACTGATTTCATCGTTAACTGATTTCATCGTTAACTGATTTCATCTTCATTTAACTGATTTCATCGTTAACTGATTTCATCTTTAACTGATTTCATCGTTAACTGATTTCATCTTCATTTAACTGATTTCATCGTTAACTGATTTCATCTTCATTTAACTGATTTCATCGTTAACTGATTTCATCGTTAACTGATTTCATCTTCATTTAACTGATTCCATCGTTAACTGATTTCATCGTTAACTGATTTCATCTTCATTTAACTGATTTCATCTTCATTTAACTGATTTCATCGTTAACTGATTTCATCGTTAACTGATTTCATCTTCATTTAACTGATTTCATCGTTAACTGATTTCATCTTCATTTAACTGATTCCATCGTTAACTGATTCCATCGTTAACTGATTTCATCGTTAACTGATTTCATCTTCATTTAACTGATTTCATTTTCATTCTTCATTTAACTGATTTCATCGTTAACTGATTTCATCTTCATTTAACTGATTTCATCTTCATTTAACTGATTTCATCGTTAACTGATTTCATCGTTAACTGATTTCATCGTTAACTGATTTCATCGTTAACTGATTTCATCTTCATTTAACTGATTTCATCGTTAACTGATTTCATCGTTAACTGATTTCATCTTTAACTGATTTCATCTTTAACTGATTTCATCGTTAACTGATTTCATCTTCATTTAACTGATTTCATCGTTAACTGATTTCATCTTCATTTAACTGATTCCATCGTTAACTGATTTCATCGTTAACTGATTTCATCGTTAACTGATTTCATCTTCATTTAACTGATTTCATCGTTAACTGATTCCATCGTGAACTGATTCCATCGTGAACTGATTTCACCGTGAACTGATTTCATCTTCATTTAACTGATTCCATCGTTAACTGATTTCATCGTTAACTGATTTCATCGTTAACTGATTTCATCTTCATTTAACTGATTTCATTTTCATTCTTCATTTAACTGATTTCATCGTTAACTGATTTCATCTTCATTTAACTGATTCCATCGTTAACTGATTTCATCGTTAACTGATTTCATCTTCATTTAACTGATTTCATCGTTAACTGATTTCATCGTTAACTGATTTCATCTTCATTTAACTGATTTCATCTTTAACTGATTTCATCTTCATTTAACTGATTCCATCGTTAACTGATTTCATCGTTAACTGATTTCATCGTTACCTGATTTCATCGTTACCTGATTTCATCGTTAACTGATTTCATCTTTAACTGATTTTATCGTTAACTGATTTCATCGTTAACTGATTTCATCTTCATTTAACTGATTTCATCGTTAACTGATTTCATCGTTAACTGATTTCATCGTTAACTGATTTCATCTTCATTTAACTGATTTCATCGTTAACTGATTTCATCGTTAACTGATTTCATCTTTAACTGATTTCATCGTTAACTGATTTCATCTTCATTTAACTGATTTCATCGTTAACTGATTTCATCTTCATTTAACTGATTTCATCTTCATTTAACTGATTTCATCGTTAACTGATTTCATCGTTAACTGATTTCATCTTCATTTAACTGATTCCATCGTTAACTGATTTCATCGTTAACTGATTTCATCGTTAACTGATTTCATCTTCATTTAACTGATTTCATCGTTAACTGATTTCATCGTTAACTGATTCCATCGTTAACTGATTTCATGTTTAACTGATTTCATCGTTAACTGATTTCATCTTCATTTAACTGATTTCATCGTTAACTGATTTCATCTTCATTTAACTGATTTCATCGTTAACTGATTTCATCGTTAACTGATTTCATCTTTAACTGATTTCATCGTTAACTGATTTCATCTTCATTTAACTGATTTAATCTTCATTTAACTGATTTCATCGTTAACTGATTTCATCTTCATTTAACTGATTCCATCGTTAACTGATTTCATCGTTAACTGATTTCATCGTTAACTGATTTCATCTTCATTTAACTGATTTCATTTTCATTCTTCATTTAAATGATTTCATCGTTAACTGATTTCATTTTTAACTGATTTCATCGTTAACTGATTTCATCTTCATTTAACTGATTTCATCGTTAACTGATTTCATCTTCATTTAACTGATTTCATCGTTAACTGATTTCATCGTTAACTGATTTCATCTTTAACTGATTTCATCGTTAACTGATTTCATCTTCATTTAACTGATTTCATCTTCATTTAACTGATTTCATCGTTAACTGATTCCATCGTTAACTGATTTCATCTTTAACTGATTTCATCGTTAACTGATTTCATCTTCATTTAACTGATTTCATCGTTAACTGATTTCATCTTCATTTAACTGATTTCATCGTTAACTGATTTCATCGTTAACTGATTTCATCTTTAACTGATTTCATCGTTAACTGATTTCATCTTCATTTAACTGATTTCATCTTCATTTAACTGATTTCATCGTTAACTGATTTCATCGTTAACTGATTTCATCTTCATTTAACTGATTCCATCGTTAACTGATTTCATCGTTAACTGATTTCATCTTCATTTAACTGATTTCATCGTTAACTGATTTCATCGTTAACTGATTTCATCTTCATTTAACTGATTCCATCGTTAACTGATTTCATCGTTAACTGATTTCATCTTTAACTGATTTCATCGTTAACTGATTTCATCTTCATTTAACTGATTTCATCGTTAACTGATTTCATCGTTAACTGATTTCATCGTTAACTGATTCCATCGTTAACTGATTTCATCTTCATTTAACTGATTTCATCGTTAACTGATTTCATCGTTAACTGATTTCATCTTCATTTAACTGATTTCATCTTCATTTAACTGATTTCATCGTTAACTGATTCCATCGTTAACTGATTTCATCTTTAACTGATTTCATCGTTAACTGATTTCATCTTCATTTAACTGATTTCATCGTTAACTGATTTCATCGTTAACTGATTTCATCTTCATTTAACTGATTCCATCGTTAACTGATTTCATCGTTAACTGATTTCATCTTTAACTGATTTCATCGTTAACTGATTTCATCTTCATTTAACTGATTTCATCTTCATTTAACTGATTTCATCGTTAACTGATTTCATCTTCATTTAACTGATTCCATCGTTAACTGATTTCATCGTTAACTGATTTCATCGTTAACTGATTTCATCTTCATTTAACTGATTTCATCGTTAACTGATTTCATCTTCATTTAACTGATTTCATCGTTAACTGATTTCATCGTTAACTGATTCCATCGTTAACTGATTTCATCGTTAACTGATTTCATCTTCATTTAACTGATTTCATCGTTAACTGATTTCATCTTCATTTAACTGATTTCATCGTTAACTGATTTCATCGTTAACTGATTTCATCTTCATTTAACTGATTTCATTTTCATTCTTCATTTAACTGATTTCATCGTTAACTGATTTCATCTTCATTTAACTGATTTCATCGTTAACTGATTTCATCTTCATTTAACTGATTTCATCGTTAACTGATTTCATCGTTAACTGATTTCATCTTTAACTGATTTCATCGTTAACTGATTTCATCTTCATTTAACTGATTTCATCTTCATTTAACTGATTTCATCGTTAACTGATTTCATCTTCATTTAACTGATTTCATCGTTAACTGATTTCATCTTCATTTAACTGATTCCATCGTTAACTGATTTCATCGTTAACTGATTTCATCTTCATTTAACTGATTTCATCG
This sequence comes from Semicossyphus pulcher, assembly GCF_022749685.1. Lineage (NCBI taxonomy): Eukaryota > Metazoa > Chordata > Actinopteri > Labriformes > Labridae > Semicossyphus > Semicossyphus pulcher. The sequence continues at coordinate 656,348 of NW_027211709.1, read as the reverse complement.
TTAACTGATTTCATCGTTAACTGATTTCATCTTCATTTAACTGATTTCATCGTTAACTGATTTCATCGTTAACTGATTTCATCGTTAACTGATTTCATCTTCATTTAACTGATTTCATCGTTAACTGATTTCATCTTTAACTGATTTCATCGTTAACTGATTTCATCTTTAACTGATTTCATCGTTAACTGATTTCATCTTCATTTAACTGATTTCATTTTCATTCTTCATTTAACAGATTTCATCGTTAACTGATTTCATCGTTAACTGATTTCATCTTCATTTAACTGATTTCATCGTTAACTGATTTCATCGTTAACTGATTTCATCGTTAACTGATTTCATCTTCATTTAACTGATTCCATCGTTAACTGATTTCATCTTTAACTGATTTCATCATTAACTGATTTCATCTTCATTTAACTGATTTCATCATTAACTGATTTCATCTTCATTTAACTGATTTCATCGTTAACTGATTTCATCTTCATTTAACTGATTTCATCTTCATTTAACTGATTTCATCGTTAACTGATTTCATCTTCATTTAACTGATTCCATCGTTAACTGATTTCATCGTTTACTGATTTCATCGTTAACTGATTTCATCTTCATTTAACTGATTTCATTTTCATTCTTCATTTAACTGATTTCATCGTTAACTGATTTCATCGTTAACTGATTTCATCTTTAACTGATTTCATCGTTAACTGATTTCATCTTCATTTAACTGATTTCATCGTTAACTGATTTCATCTTCATTTAACTGATTTCATCGTTAACTGATTTCATCGTTAACTGATTTCATCTTCATTTAACTGATTTCATCGTTAACTGATTTCATCTTCATTTAACTGATTTCATCGTTAACTGATTTCATCTTCATTTAACTGATTTCATCGTTAACTGATTTCATCGTTAACTGATTTCATCTTCATTTAACTGATTTCATCGTTAACTGATTTCATCGTTAACTGATTTCATCTTCATTTAACTGATTTCATTTTCATTCTTCATTTAACTGATTTCATCGTTAACTGATTTCATCTTCATTTAACTGATTTCATCGTTAACTGATTTCATCGTTAACTGATTTCATCTTCATTTAACTGATTTCATCATTAACTGATTTCATCGTTAACTGATTTCATCGTTAACTGATTTAATCTTCATGTAACTGATTTCATCTGTAACTGATTTCATCTTTAACTGATTTCATCGTTAACTGATTTCATCTTCATTTAACTGATTCCATCGTTAACTGATTTCATCTTTAACTGATTTCATCGATAACTGATTTCATCTTCATTTAACTGATTTCATCGTTAACTGATTTCATCGTTAACTGATTTCATCTTCATTTAACTGATTTCATCGTTAACTGATTTCATCGTTAACTGATTTCATCTTCATTTAACTGATTTCATCTTCATTTAACTGATTTCATCGTTAACTGATTTCATCTTCATTTAACTGATTTCATCGTTAACTGATTTCATCTTCATTTAACTGATTCCATCGTTAACTGATTTCATCTTTAACTGATTTCATCGTTAACTGATTTCATCTTCATTTAACTGATTTCATCGTTAACTGATTTCATCGTTAACTGATTTCATCTTCATTTAACTGATTTCATCGTTAACTGATTTCATCTTCATTTAACTGATTTCATCGTTAACTGATTTCATCGTTAACTGATTTCATCGTTAACTGATCTCATCGTTAACTGATTTCATCGTTAACTGATTTCATCTTCATTTAACTGATTTCATCGTTAACTGATTTCATCGTTAACTGATTCCATCGTTAACTGATTTCATCGTTAACTGATTTCATCTTCATTTAACTGATTTCATCGTTAACTGATTTCATCTTCATTTAACTGATTTCATTTTCATTCTTCATTTAACTGATTTCATCGTTAACTGATTTCATCTTCATTTAACTGATTTCATCGTTAACTGATTTCATCGTTAACTGATTTCATCTTCATTTAACTGATTCCATCGTTAACTGATTTCATCGTTACCTGATTTCATCTTCATTTAACTGATTTCATCGTTAACTGATTTCATCGTTAACTGATTTCATCTTCATTTAACTGATTTCATCGTTAACTGATTTCATCGTTAACTGATTTCATCTTCATTTAACTGATTCCATCGTTAACTGATTTCATCGTTAACTGATTTCATCTTTAACTGATTTCATCGTTAACTGATTCCATCGTTAACTGATTTCACCGTGAACTGATTTCATCTTCATTTAACTGATTCCATCGTTAACTGATTTCATCGTTAACTGATTTCATCGTTAACTGATTTCATCTTTAACTGATTTCATCGTTAACTGATTCCATCGTGAACTGATTTCACCGTGAACTGATTTCATCTTCATTTAACTGATTACATCGTTAACTGATTTCATCGTTAACTGATTTCATCTTCATTTAACTGATTTCATTTTCATTCTTCATTTAACTGATTTCATCGTTAACTGATTTCATCGTTAACTGATTTCATCTTCATTTAACTGATTTCATCGTTAACTGATTTCATCTTTAACTGATTTCATCGTTAACTGATTTCATCTTCATTTAACTGATTTCATCGTTAACTGATTTCATCGTTAACTGATTTCATCTTCATTTAACTGATTTCATCTTTAACTGATTTCATCGTTAACTGATTTCATCTTCATTTAACTGATTTCATCGTTAACTGATTTCATCTTCATTTAACTGATTTCATCGTTAACTGATTTCATCGTTAACTGATTTCATCTTTAACTGATTTCATCGTTAACTGATTTCATCTTCATTTAACTGATTTAATCTTCATTTAACTGATTTCATCGTTAACTGATTTCATCTTCATTTAACTGATTTCATTTTCATTCTTCATTTAACTGATTTCATCGTTAACTGATTTCATCGTTAACTGATTTCATCTTCATTTAACTGATTTCATCGTTAACTGATTTCATCGTTAACTGATTTCATCTTTAACTGATTTCATCGTTAACTGATTTCATCTTCATTTAACTGATTTCATCGTTAACTGATTTCATCGTTAACTGATTTCATCTTCATTTAACTGATTTCATCTTTAACTGATTTCATCGTTAACTGATTTCATCTTCATTTAACTGATTTCATCGTTAACTGATTTCATCTTCATTTAACTGATTTCATCGTTAACTCATTTCATCGTTAACTGATTTCATCGTTAACTGATTTCATCTTCATTTAACTGATTTCATTTTCATTCTTCATTTAAATGATTTCATCGTTAACTGATTTCATTTTTAACTGATTTCATCGTTAACTGATTTCATCTTCATTTAACTGATTTCATCGTTAACTGATTTCATCTTCATTTAACTGATTTCATCGTTAACTGATTTCATCGTTAACTGATTTCATCTTTAACTGATTTCATCGTTAACTGATTTCATCTTCATTTAACTGATTTCATCTTCATTTAACTGATTTCATCTTCATTTAACTGATTTCATCGTTAACTGATTCCATCGTTAACTGATTTCATCTTTAACTGATTTCATCGTTAACTGATTTCATCTTCATTTAACTGATTTCATCGTTAACTGATTTCATCTTCATTTAACTGATTTCATCGTTAACTGATTTCATCGTTAACTGATTTCATCTTCATTTAACTGATTTCATCTTCATTTAACTGATTTCATCGTTAACTGATTTCATCGTTAACTGATTTCATCGTTAACTGATTTCATCTTCATTTAACTGATTTCATCGTTAACTGATTTCATCGTTAACTGATTTCATCGTTAACTGATTTCATCTTCATTTAACTGATTCCATCGTTAACTGATTTCATCTTTAACTGATTTCATCATTAACTGATTTCATCTTCATTTAACTGATTTCATCATTAACTGATTTCATCTTCATTTAACTGATTTCATCGTTAACTGATTTCATCTTCATTTAACTGATTTCATCTTCATTTAACTGATTTCATCGTTAACTGATTTCATCTTCATTTAACTGATTCCATCGTTAACTGATTTCATCGTTTACTGATTTCATCGTTAACTGATTTCATCTTCATTTAACTGATTTCATTTTCATTCTTCATTTAACTGATTTCATCGTTAACTGATTTCATCGTTAACTGATTTCATCTTTAACTGATTTCATCGTTAACTGATTTCATCTTCATTTAACTGATTTCATCGTTAACTGATTTCATCTTCATTTAACTGATTTCATCGTTAACTGATTTCATCGTTAACTGATTTCATCTTCATTTAACTGATTTCATCGTTAACTGATTTCATCTTCATTTAACTGATTTCATCGTTAACTGATTTCATCTTCATTTAACTGATTTCATCGTTAACTGATTTCATCGTTAACTGATTTCATCTTCATTTAACTGATTTCATCGTTAACTGATTTCATCGTTAACTGATTTCATCTTCATTTAACTGATTTCATTTTCATTCTTCATTTAACTGATTTCATCGTTAACTGATTTCATCTTCATTTAACTGATTTCATCGTTAACTGATTTCATCGTTAACTGATTTCATCTTCATTTAACTGATTTCATCATTAACTGATTTCATCGTTAACTGATTTCATCGTTAACTGATTTAATCTTCATGTAACTGATTTCATCTGTAACTGATTTCATCTTTAACTGATTTCATCGTTAACTGATTTCATCTTCATTTAACTGATTCCATCGTTAACTGATTTCATCTTTAACTGATTTCATCGATAACTGATTTCATCTTCATTTAACTGATTTCATCGTTAACTGATTTCATCGTTAACTGATTTCATCTTCATTTAACTGATTTCATCGTTAACTGATTTCATCGTTAACTGATTTCATCTTCATTTAACTGATTTCATCTTCATTTAACTGATTTCATCGTTAACTGATTTCATCTTCATTTAACTGATTTCATCGTTAACTGATTTCATCTTCATTTAACTGATTCCATCGTTAACTGATTTCATCTTTAACTGATTTCATCGTTAACTGATTTCATCTTCATTTAACTGATTTCATCGTTAACTGATTTCATCGTTAACTGATTTCATCTTCATTTAACTGATTTCATCGTTAACTGATTTCATCTTCATTTAACTGATTTCATCGTTAACTGATTTCATCGTTAACTGATTTCATCGTTAACTGATCTCATCGTTAACTGATTTCATCGTTAACTGATTTCATCTTCATTTAACTGATTTCATCGTTAACTGATTTCATCGTTAACTGATTCCATCGTTAACTGATTTCATCGTTAACTGATTCCATCGTTAACTGATTTCATCGTTAACTGATTTCATCTTCATTTAACTGATTTCATCGTTAACTGATTTCATCTTCATTTAACTGATTTCATTTTCATTCTTCATTTAACTGATTTCATCGTTAACTGATTTCATCTTCATTTAACTGATTTCATCGTTAACTGATTTCATCGTTAACTGATTTCATCTTCATTTAACTGATTCCATCGTTAACTGATTTCATCGTTACCTGATTTCATCTTCATTTAACTGATTTCATCGTTAACTGATTTCATCGTTAACTGATTTCATCTTCATTTAACTGATTTCATCGTTAACTGATTTCATCGTTAACTGATTTCATCTTCATTTAACTGATTCCATCGTTAACTGATTTCATCGTTAACTGATTTCATCTTTAACTGATTTCATCGTTAACTGATTCCATCGTTAACTGATTTCACCGTGAACTGATTTCATCTTCATTTAACTGATTCCATCGTTAACTGATTTCATCGTTAACTGATTTCATCGTTAACTGATTTCATCTTTAACTGATTTCATCGTTAACTGATTCCATCGTGAACTGATTTCACCGTGAACTGATTTCATCTTCATTTAACTGATTACATCGTTAACTGATTTCATCGTTAACTGATTTCATCTTCATTTAACTGATTTCATTTTCATTCTTCATTTAACTGATTTCATCGTTAACTGATTTCATCGTTAACTGATTTCATCTTCATTTAACTGATTTCATCGTTAACTGATTTCATCGTTAACTGATTTCATCTTTAACTGATTTCATCGTTAACTGATTTCATCTTCATTTAACTGATTTCATCGTTAACTGATTTCATCGTTAACTGATTTCATCTTCATTTAACTGATTTCATCTTTAACTGATTTCATCGTTAACTGATTTCATCTTCATTTAACTGATTTCATCGTTAACTGATTTCATCTTCATTTAACTGATTTCATCGTTAACTGATTTCATCGTTAACTGATTTCATCGTTAACTGATTTCATCTTTAACTGATTTCATCGTTAACTGATTTCATCTTCATTTAACTGATTTAATCTTCATTTAACTGATTTCATCGTTAACTGATTTCATCTTCATTTAACTGATTTCATTTTCATTCTTCATTTAACTGATTTCATCGTTAACTGATTTCATCGTTAACTGATTTCATCTTCATTTAACTGATTTCATCGTTAACTGATTTCATCGTTAACTGATTTCATCTTTAACTGATTTCATCGTTAACTGATTTCATCTTCATTTAACTGATTTCATCGTTAACTGATTTCATCGTTAACTGATTTCATCTTCATTTAACTGATTTCATCTTTAACTGATTTCATCGTTAACTGATTTCATCTTCATTTAACTGATTTCATCGTTAACTGATTTCATCTTCATTTAACTGATTTCATCGTTAACTCATTTCATCGTTAACTGATTTCATCGTTAACTGATTTCATCTTCATTTAACTGATTTCATTTTCATTCTTCATTTAAATGATTTCATCGTTAACTGATTTCATTTTTAACTGATTTCATCGTTAACTGATTTCATCTTCATTTAACTGATTTCATCGTTAACTGATTTCATCTTCATTTAACTGATTTCATCGTTAACTGATTTCATCGTTAACTGATTTCATCTTTAACTGATTTCATCGTTAACTGATTTCATCTTCATTTAACTGATTTCATCTTCATTTAACTGATTTCATCTTCATTTAACTGATTTCATCGTTAACTGATTCCATCGTTAACTGATTTCATCTTTAACTGATTTCATCGTTAACTGATTTCATCTTCATTTAACTGATTTCATCGTTAACTGATTTCATCTTCATTTAACTGATTTCATCGTTAACTGATTTCATCGTTAACTGATTTCATCTTCATTTAACTGATTTCATCTTCATTTAACTGATTTCATCGTTAACTGATTTCATCGTTAACTGATTTCATCTTCATTTAACTGATTCCATCGTTAACTGATTTCATCGTTAACTGATTTCATCTTCATTTAACTGATTTCATTTTCATTCTTCATTTAAATGATTTCATCGTTAACTGATTTCATTTTTAACTGATTTCATCGTTAACTGATTTCATCTTCATTTAACTGATTTCATCGTTAACTGATTTCATCTTCATTTAACTGATTTCATCGTTAACTGATTTCATCGTTAACTGATTTCATCTTTAACTGATTTCATCGTTAACTGATTTCATCTTCATTTAACTGATTTCATCGTTAACTGATTCCATCGTTAACTGATTTCATCTTTAACTGATTTCATCGTTAACTGATTTCATCTTCATTTAACTGATTTCATCGTTAACTGATTTCATCTTCATTTAACTGATTTCATCGTTAACTGATTTCATCTTCATTTAACTGATTTCATCGTTAACTGATTTCATCGTTAACTGATTTCATCTTCATTTAACTGATTTCATCTTCATTTAACTGATTTCATCGTTAACTGATTTCATCGTTAACTGATTTCATCTTCATTTAACTGATTCCATCGTTAACTGATTTCATCGTTAATTGATTTCATCTTCATTTAACTGATTTCATCGTTAACTGATTTCATCTTCATTTAACTGATTCCATCGTTAACTGATTTCATCGTTAACTGATTTCATCTTCATTTAACTGATTCCATCGTTAACTGATTTCATCGTTAACTGATTTCATCTTCATTTAACTGATTTCATCGTTAACTGATTTCATCGTTAACTGATTTCATCTTCATTTAACTGATTCCATCGTTAACTGATTTCATCGTTAACTGATTTCATCTTTAACTGATTTCATCGTTAACTGATTTCATCTTCATTTAACTGATTTCATCGTTAACTGATTTCATCGTTAACTGATTTCATCGTTAACTGATTCCATCGTTAACTGATTTCATCGTTAACTGATTCCATCTTTAACTGATTTCATCTTCATTTAACTGATTTCATCGTTAACTGATTTCATCGTTAACTGATTTCATCTTCATTTAACTGATTTCATCTTCATTTAACTGATTTCATCGTTAACTGATTCCATCGTTAACTGATTTCATCTTTAACTGATTTCATCGTTAACTGATTTCATCTTCATTTAACTGATTTCATCGTTAACTGATTTCATCTTCATTTAACTGATTTCATCTTCATTTAACTGATTCCATCGTTAACTGATTTCATCGTTAACTGATTTCATCGTTAACTGATTTCATCTTCATTTAACTGATTTCATCGTTAACTGATTTCATCTTCATTTAACTGATTCCATCGTTAACTGATTTCATCTTTAACTGATTTCATCATTAACTGATTTCATCTTCATTTAACTGATTTCATCGTTAACTGATTTCATCTTCATTTAACTGATTTCATCGTTAACTGATTTCATCTTCATTTAACTGATTCCATCGTTAACTGATTTCATCGTTAACTGATTTCATCGTTAACTGATTTCATCTTCATTTAACTGATTTCATCGTTAACTGATTTCATCTTCATTTAACTGATTCCATCGTTAACTGATTTCATCTTTAACTGATTTCATCATTAACTGATTTCATCTTCATTTAACTGATTTCATCGTTAACTGATTTCATCTTCATTTAACTGATTTCATCGTTAACTGATTTCATCGTTAACTGATTTCATCGTTAACTGATTTCATCTTCATTTAACTGATTCCATCGTTAACTGATTTCATCGTTAACTGATTTCATCTTCATTTAACTGATTTCATCGTTAACTGATTTCATCGTTAACTGATTTCATCTTCATTTAACTGATTCCATCGTTAACTGATTTCATCGTTAACTGATTTCATCTTTAACTGATTTCATCGTTAACTGATTTCATCTTCATTTAACTGATTTCATCGTTAACTGATTTCATCGTTAACTGATTTCATCGTTAACTGATTCCATCGTTAACTGATTTCATCGTTAACTGATTCCATCGTTAACTGATTTCATCTTCATTTAACTGATTTCATCGTTAACTGATTTCATCGTTAACTGATTTCATCTTCATTTAACTGATTTCATCTTCATTTAACTGATTTCATCGTTAACTGATTCCATCGTTAACTGATTTCATCTTTAACTGATTTCATCGTTAACTGATTTCATCTTCATTTAACTGATTTCATCGTTAACTGATTTCATCGTTAACTGATTTCATCTTCATTTAACTGATTCCATCGTTAACTGATTTCATCGTTAACTGATTTCATCTTTAACTGATTTCATCGTTAACTGATTTCATCTTCATTTAACTGATTTCATCTTCATTTAACTGATTTCATCGTTAACTGATTTCATCTTCATTTAACTGATTCCATCGTTAACTGATTTCATCGTTAACTGATTTCATCGTTAACTGATTTCATCTTCATTTAACTGATTTCATCGTTAACTGATTTCATCTTCATTTAACTGATTTCATCGTTAACTGATTTCATCGTTAACTGATTCCATCGTTAACTGATTTCATCGTTAACTGATTTCATCTTCATTTAACTGATTTCATCGTTAACTGATTTCATCTTCATTTAACTGATTTCATCGTTAACTGATTTCATCGTTAACTGATTTCATCTTCATTTAACTGATTTCATTTTCATTCTTCATTTAACTGATTTCATCGTTAACTGATTTCATCTTCATTTAACTGATTTCATCGTTAACTGATTTCATCTTCATTTAACTGATTTCATCGTTAACTGATTTCATCGTTAACTGATTTCATCTTTAACTGATTTCATCGTTAACTGATTTCATCTTCATTTAACTGATTTCATCTTCATTTAACTGATTTCATCGTTAACTGATTTCATCTTCATTTAACTGATTTCATCGTTAACTGATTTCATCTTCATTTAACTGATTCCATCGTTAACTGATTTCATCGTTAACTGATTTCATCTTCATTTAACTGATTTCATCGTTAACTGATTTCATCGTTAACTGATTTCATCTTCATTTAACTGATTTCATCGTTAACTGATTTCATCGTTAACTGATTTCATCGTTAACTGATTTCATCTTCATTTAACTGATTTCATCGTTAACTGATTTCATCTTTAACTGATTTCATCGTTAACTGATTTCATCTTTAACTGATTTCATCGTTAACTGATTTCATCTTCATTTAACTGATTTCATTTTCATTCTTCATTTAACAGATTTCATCGTTAACTGATTTCATCGTTAACTGATTTCATCTTCATTTAACTGATTTCATCGTTAACTGATTTCATCGTTAACTGATTTCATCGTTAACTGATTTCATCTTCATTTAACTGATTCCATCGTTAACTGATTTCATCTTTAACTGATTTCATCATTAACTGATTTCATCTTCATTTAACTGATTTCATCATTAACTGATTTCATCTTCATTTAACTGATTTCATCTTCATTTAACTGATTTCATCGTTAACTGATTTCATCTTCATTTAACTGATTCCATCGTTAACTGATTTCATCGTTTACTGATTTCATCGTTAACTGATTTCATCTTCATTTAACTGATTTCATTTTCATTCTTCATTTAACTGATTTCATCGTTAACTGATTTAATCTTCATGTAACTGATTTCATCTTTAACTGATTTCATCGTTAACTGATTTCATCTTCATTTAACTGATTTCATCGTTAACTGATTTCATCGTTAACTGATTTCATCGTTAACTGATTTCATCTTCATTTAACTGATTTCATCGTTAACTGATTTCATCGTTAACTGATTTCATCTTCATTTAACTGATTCCATCGTTAACTGATTTCATCGTTAACTGATTTCATCGTTAACTGATTTCATCTTCATTTAACTGATTTCATCGTTAACTGATTTCATCGTTAACTGATTCCATCGTTAACTGATTTCATCTTCATTTAACTGATTTCATCGTTAACTGATTTTATCGTTAACTGATTTCATCTTCATTTAACTGATTTCATCGTTAACTGATTTCATCGTTAACTGATTTCATCGTTAACTGATTTCATCTTCATTTAACTGATTCCATCGTTTACTGATTTCATCGTTAACTGATTTCATATTCATTTAACTGATTTCATTTTCATTCTTCATTTAACTGATTTCATCGTTAACTGATTTCATCGTTAACTGATTTCATCTTCATTTAACTGATTTCATCGTTAACTGATTTCATCTTCATTTAACTGATTTCATCGTTAACTGATTTCATCGTTAACTGATTTCATCTTCATTTAACTGATTTCATTTTCATTCTTCATTTAACTGATTTCATCGTTAACTGATTTCATCTTCATTTAACTGATTTCATCGTTAACTGATTTCATCTTCATTTAACTGATTTCATCGTTAACTGATTTCATCGTTAACTGATTTCATCTTTAACTGATTTCATCGTTAACTGATTTCATCTTCATTTAACTGATTTCATCTTCATTTAACTGATTTCATCGTTAACTGATTTCATCTTCATTTAACTGATTTCATCGTTAACTGATTTCATCTTCATTTAACTGATTCCATCGTTAACTGATTTCATCGTTAACTGATTTCATCTTCATTTAACTGATTTCATCGTTAACTGATTTCATCGTTAACTGATTTCATCTTCATTTAACTGATTTCATCGTTAACTGATTTCATCGTTAACTGATTTCATCGTTAACTGATTTCATCTTCATTTAACTGATTTCATCGTTAACTGATTTCATCTTTAACTGATTTCATCGTTAACTGATTTCATCTTCATTTAACTGATTTCATTTTCATTCTTCATTTAACAGATTTCATCGTTAACTGATTTCATCGTTAACTGATTTCATCTTCATTTAACTGATTTCATCGTTAACTGATTTCATCGTTAACTGATTTCATCGTTAACTGATTTCATCTTCATTTAACTGATTCCATCGTTAACTGATTTCATCTTTAACTGATTTCATCATTAACTGATTTCATCTTCATTTAACTGATTTCATCATTAACTGATTTCATCTTCATTTAACTGATTTCATCGTTAACTGATTTCATCTTCATTTAACTGATTTCATCTTCATTTAACTGATTTCATCGTTAACTGATTTCATCTTCATTTAACTGATTCCATCGTTAACTGATTTCATCGTTTACTGATTTCATCGTTAACTGATTTCATCTTCATTTAACTGATTTCATTTTCATTCTTCATTTAACTGATTTCATCGTTAACTGATTTCATCGTTAACTGATTTCATCTTTAACTGATTTCATCGTTAACTGATTTCATCTTCATTTAACTGATTTCATCGTTAACTGATTTCATCTTCATTTAACTGATTTCATCGTTAACTGATTTCATCGTTAACTGATTTCATCTTCATTTAACTGATTTCATCGTTAACTGATTTCATCTTCATTTAACTGATTTCATCGTTAACTGATTTCATCTTCATTTAACTGATTTCATCGTTAACTGATTTCATCGTTAACTGATTTCATCTTCATTTAACTGATTTCATCGTTAACTGATTTCATCGTTAACTGATTTCATCTTCATTTAACTGATTTCATTTTCATTCTTCATTTAACTGATTTCATCGTTAACTGATTTCATCTTCATTTAACTGATTTCATCGTTAACTGATTTCATCGTTAACTGATTTCATCTTCATTTAACTGATTTCATCATTAACTGATTTCATCGTTAACTGATTTCATCGTTAACTGATTTAATCTTCATGTAACTGATTTCATCTGTAACTGATTTCATCTTTAACTGATTTCATCGTTAACTGATTTCATCTTCATTTAACTGATTCCATCGTTAACTGATTTCATCTTTAACTGATTTCATCGATAACTGATTTCATCTTCATTTAACTGATTTCATCGTTAACTGATTTCATCGTTAACTGATTTCATCTTCATTTAACTGATTTCATCGTTAACTGATTTCATCGTTAACTGATTTCATCTTCATTTAACTGATTTCATCTTCATTTAACTGATTTCATCGTTAACTGATTTCATCTTCATTTAACTGATTTCATCGTTAACTGATTTCATCTTCATTTAACTGATTCCATCGTTAACTGATTTCATCTTTAACTGATTTCATCGTTAACTGATTTCATCTTCATTTAACTGATTTCATCGTTAACTGATTTCATCGTTAACTGATTCCATCGTTAACTGATTTCATCGTTAACTGATTCCATCGTTAACTGATTTCATCGTTAACTGATTTCATCTTCATTTAACTGATTTCATCGTTAACTGATTTCATCTTCATTTAACTGATTTCATTTTCATTCTTCATTTAACTGATTTCATCGTTAACTGATTTCATCTTCATTTAACTGATTTCATCGTTAACTGATTTCATCGTTAACTGATTTCATCTTCATTTAACTGATTCCATCGTTAACTGATTTCATCGTTACCTGATTTCATCTTCATTTAACTGATTTCATCGTTAACTGATTTCATCGTTAACTGATTTCATCTTCATTTAACTGATTTCATCGTTAACTGATTTCATCGTTAACTGATTTCATCTTCATTTAACTGATTCCATCGTTAACTGATTTCATCGTTAACTGATTTCATCTTTAACTGATTTCATCGTTAACTGATTCCATCGTTAACTGATTTCACCGTGAACTGATTTCATCTTCATTTAACTGATTCCATCGTTAACTGATTTCATCGTTAACTGATTTCATCGTTAACTGATTTCATCTTTAACTGATTTCATCGTTAACTGATTCCATCGTGAACTGATTTCACCGTGAACTGATTTCATCTTCATTTAACTGATTACATCGTTAACTGATTTCATCGTTAACTGATTTCATCTTCATTTAACTGATTTCATTTTCATTCTTCATTTAACTGATTTCATCGTTAACTGATTTCATCGTTAACTGATTTCATCTTCATTTAACTGATTTCATCGTTAACTGATTTCATCGTTAACTGATTTCATCTTTAACTGATTTCATCGTTAACTGATTTCATCTTCATTTAACTGATTTCATCGTTAACTGATTTCATCGTTAACTGATTTCATCTTCATTTAACTGATTTCATCTTTAACTGATTTCATCGTTAACTGATTTCATCTTCATTTAACTGATTTCATCGTTAACTGATTTCATCTTCATTTAACTGATTTCATCGTTAACTGATTTCATCGTTAACTGATTTCATCGTTAACTGATTTCATCTTTAACTGATTTCATCGTTAACTGATTTCATCTTCATTTAACTGATTTAATCTTCATTTAACTGATTTCATCGTTAACTGATTTCATCTTCATTTAACTGATTTCATTTTCATTCTTCATTTAACTGATTTCATCGTTAACTGATTTCATCGTTAACTGATTTCATCTTCATTTAACTGATTTCATCGTTAACTGATTTCATCGTTAACTGATTTCATCTTTAACTGATTTCATCGTTAACTGATTTCATCTTCATTTAACTGATTTCATCGTTAACTGATTTCATCGTTAACTGATTTCATCTTCATTTAACTGATTTCATCTTTAACTGATTTCATCGTTAACTGATTTCATCTTCATTTAACTGATTTCATCGTTAACTGATTTCATCTTCATTTAACTGATTTCATCGTTAACTCATTTCATCGTTAACTGATTTCATCGTTAACTGATTTCATCTTCATTTAACTGATTTCATTTTCATTCTTCATTTAAATGATTTCATCGTTAACTGATTTCATTTTTAACTGATTTCATCGTTAACTGATTTCATCTTCATTTAACTGATTTCATCGTTAACTGATTTCATCTTCATTTAACTGATTTCATCGTTAACTGATTTCATCGTTAACTGATTTCATCTTTAACTGATTTCATCGTTAACTGATTTCATCTTCATTTAACTGATTTCATCTTCATTTAACTGATTTCATCTTCATTTAACTGATTTCATCGTTAACTGATTCCATCGTTAACTGATTTCATCTTTAACTGATTTCATCGTTAACTGATTTCATCGTTAACTGATTTCATCGTTAACTGATTTCATCTTCATTTAACTGATTTCATCTTCATTTAACTGATTTCATCGTTAACTGATTTCATCGTTAACTGATTTCATCTTCATTTAACTGATTCCATCGTTAACTGATTTCATCGTTAACTGATTTCATCTTCATTTAACTGATTTCATTTTCATTCTTCATTTAAATGATTTCATCGTTAACTGATTTCATTTTTAACTGATTTCATCGTTAACTGATTTCATCTTCATTTAACTGATTTCATCGTTAACTGATTTCATCTTCATTTAACTGATTTCATCGTTAACTGATTTCATCTTTAACTGATTTCATCGTTAACTGATTTCATCTTCATTTAACTGATTTCATCTTCATTTAACTGATTTCATCGTTAACTGATTCCATCGTTAACTGATTTCATCTTTAACTGATTTCATCGTTAACTGATTTCATCTTCATTTAACTGATTTCATCGTTAACTGATTTCATCTTCATTTAACTGATTTCATCGTTAACTGATTTCATCTTCATTTAACTGATTTCATCGTTAACTGATTTCATCTTCATTTAACTGATTTCATCGTTAACTGATTTCATCGTTAACTGATTTCATCTTCATTTAACTGATTTCATCTTCATTTAACTGATTTCATCGTTAACTGATTTCATCGTTAACTGATTTCATCTTCATTTAACTGATTCCATCGTTAACTGATTTCATCGTTAATTGATTTCATCTTCATTTAACTGATTTCATCGTTAACTGATTTCATCTTCATTTAACTGATTCCATCGTTAACTGATTTCATCGTTAACTGATTTCATCTTCATTTAACTGATTCCATCGTTAACTGATTTCATCGTTAACTGATTTCATCTTCATTTAACTGATTTCATCGTTAACTGATTTCATCGTTAACTGATTTCATCTTCATTTAACTGATTCCATCGTTAACTGATTTCATCGTTAACTGATTTCATCTTTAACTGATTTCATCGTTAACTGATTTCATCTTCATTTAACTGATTTCATCGTTAACTGATTTCATCGTTAACTGATTTCATCGTTAACTGATTCCATCGTTAACTGATTTCATCGTTAACTGATTCCATCTTTAACTGATTTCATCTTCATTTAACTGATTTCATCGTTAACTGATTTCATCGTTAACTGATTTCATCTTCATTTAACTGATTTCATCTTCATTTAACTGATTTCATCGTTAACTGATTCCATCGTTAACTGATTTCATCTTTAACTGATTTCATCGTTAACTGATTTCATCTTCATTTAACTGATTTCATCGTTAACTGATTTCATCTTCATTTAACTGATTTCATCTTCATTTAACTGATTCCATCGTTAACTGATTTCATCGTTAACTGATTTCATCGTTAACTGATTTCATCTTCATTTAACTGATTTCATCGTTAACTGATTTCATCTTCATTTAACTGATTCCATCGTTAACTGATTTCATCTTTAACTGATTTCATCATTAACTGATTTCATCTTCATTTAACTGATTTCATCGTTAACTGATTTCATCTTCATTTAACTGATTTCATCGTTAACTGATTTCATCTTCATTTAACTGATTTCATCTTCATTTAACTGATTTCATCGTTAACTGATTTCATGTTCATTTAACTGATTCCATCGTTAACTGATTTCATCGTTTACTGATTTCATCGTTAACTGATTTCATCTTCATTTAACTGATTTCATTTTCATTCTTCATTTAACTGATTTCATCGTTAACTGATTTAATCTTCATGTAACTGATTTCATCTTTAACTGATTTCATCGTTAACTGATTTCATCTTCATTTAACTGATTTCATCTTCATTTAACTGATTTCATCGTTAACTGATTTCATCTTCATTTAACTGATTCCATCGTTAACTGATTTCATCGTTTACTGATTTCATCGTTAACTGATTTCATCTTCATTTAACTGATTTCATTTTCATTCTTCATTTAACTGATTTCATCGTTAACTGATTTCATCTTTAACTGATTTCATCGTTAACTGATTTCATCTTCATTTAACTGATTTCATCGTTAACTGATTTCATCTTCATTTAACTGATTTCATCGTTAACTGATTTCATCGTTACCTGATTTCATCTTCATTTAACTGATTCCATCGTTAACTGATTTCATCGTTAACTGATTTCATCTTTAACTGATTTCATCTTCATTTAACTGATTTCATCTTCATTTAACTGATTTCATCGTTAACTGATTTCATCTTTAACTGATTTCATCGTTAACTGATTTCATCTTCATTTAACTGATTTCATCGTTAACTGATTTCATCGTTAACTGATTTCATCTTCATTTAACTGATTTCATCGTTAACTGATTTCATCGTTAACTGATTTCATCTTCATTTAACTGATTTCATCGTTAACTGATTTCATCGTTAACTGATTTCATCTTCATTTAACTGATTCCATCGTTAACTGATTTCATCGTTAACTGATTTCATCGTTAACTGATTTCATCTTCATTTAACTGATTTCATCGTTATCTGATTTCATCGTTAACTGATTTCATCGTTAACTGATTCCATCGTTAACTGATTTCATCTTCATTTAACTGATTTCATCGTTAACTGATTTTATCGTTAACTGATTTCATCTTCATTTAACTGATTTCATCGTTAACTGATTTCATCGTTAACTGATTTCATCGTTAACTGATTCCATCGTTAACTGATTTCATCTTCATTTAACTGATTCCATCGTTAACTGATTTCATCGTTTACTGATTTCATCGTTAACTGATTTCATCTTCATTTAACTGATTTCATTTTCATTCTTCATTTAACTGATTTCATCGTTAACTGATTTCATCGTTAACTGATTTCATCTTCATTTAACTGATTTCATCGTTAACTGATTTCATCGTTAACTGATTTCATCTTCATTTAACTGATTTCATCGTTATCTGATTTCATCGTTAACTGATTTCATCGTTAACTGATTCCATCGTTAACTGATTTCATCTTCATTTAACTGATTTCATCGTTAACTGATTTCATCTTTTACTGATTTCATCGTTAACTGATTTCATCTTTAACTGATTTCATCGTTAACTGATTTCATCTTCATTTAACTGATTTCATCGTTGACTGATTTCATCTTCATTTAACTGATTCCATCGTTAACTGATTTCATCTTCATTTAACTGATTCCATCGTTAACTGATCTCATCGTTAACTGATTTCATCGTTAACTGATTCCAACGTTAACTGATTCCATCGTTAACTGATTTCACCGTTAACTGATTTCACCGTTAACTGATTTCACCGTTAACTGATTTCATCTTCATTTAACTGATTCCATCGTTAACAGATTTCATCTTTAACTGATTTCATCGTTAACTGATTTCATCTTCATTTAACTGATTTCATCGTTAACTGATTTCATCGTTAACTGATTTCATCTTTAACTGATTTCATCGTTAACTGATTTCATCTTCATTTAACTGATTTCATTTTCATTCTTCATTTAACTGATTTCATCGTTAACTGATTTCATCTTCATTTAACTGATTTCATCTTCATTTAACTGATTTCATCGTTAACTGATGTCATCTTCATTTAACTGATTTCATCGTTAACTGATTTCATCGTTAACTGATTTAATCTTCATGTAACTGATTTCATCTGTAACTGATTTCATCGTTAACTGATTTCATCTTCATTTAACTGATTTCATCTTCATTTAACTGATTTCATCGTTAACTGATTTCATCTTCATTTAACTGATTTCATCGTTAACTGATTTCATTGTTAACTGATTTCATCTTTAACTGATTTCATCGTTAACTGATTTCATCTTCATTTAACTGATTTCATCGTTAACTGATTTCATCGTTAACTGATTTCATCGTTAACTGATTTCATCTTCATTTAACTGATTCCATCGTTAACTGATTTCATCTTTAACTGATTTCATCGTTAACTGATTTCATCTTCATTTAACTGATTTCATCTTTAACTGATTTCATCATTAACTGATTTCATCATTAACTGATTTCATCTTCATTTAACTGATTTCATCGTTAACTGATTTCATCGTTAACTGATTTCATCGTTAACTGATTTAATCTTTAACTGATTTCATCGTTAACTGATTTAATCTTCATGTAACTGATTTCATCTGTAACTGATTTCATCTTTAACTGATTTCATCGTTAACTGATTTCATCTTCATTTAACTGATTTCATCTTCATTTAACTGATTTCATCGTTAACTGATTTCATCGTTAACTGATTTCATCGTCATTTAACTGATTCCATCGTTAACTGATTTCATCGTTAACTGATTTCATCGTTAACTGATTTCATCTTCATTTAACTGATTTCATCGTTAACTGATTTCATCTTCATTTAACTGATTTCATCGTTAACTGATTTCATCGTTAACTGATTCCATCGTTAACTGATTTCATCGTTAACTGATTTCATATTCATTTAACTGATTTCATCGTTAACTGATTTCATCGTTAACTGATTTCATCTTTAACTGATTTCATCGTTAACTGATTTCATCTTCATTTAACTGATTTCATCGTTAACTGATTTCATCTTCATTTAACTGATTTCATCGTTAACTGATTTCATCGTTAACTGATTCCATCTTCATTTAACTGATTTCATCGTTAACTGATTTCATCGTTAACTGATTTCATCTTCATTTAACTGATTTCATTTTCATTCTTCATTTAACTGATTTCATCGTTAACTGATTTCATCTTCATTTAACTGATTTCATCTGTAACTGATTTCATCTTTAACTGATTTCATCGTTAACTGATTTCATCTTCATTTAACTGATTCCATCGTTAACTGATTTCATCTTTAACTGATTTCATCGATAACTGATTTCATCTTCATTTAACTGATTTCATCGTTAACTGATTTCATCTTCATTTAACTGATTTCATCGTTAACTGATTTCATCGTTAACTGATTTCATCGTTAACTGATTTCATCTTCATTTAACTGATTCCATCGTTAACTGATTTCATCGTTTACTGATTTCATCGTTAACTGATTTCATCTTCATTTAACTGATTTCATTTTCATTCTTCATTTAACTGATTTCATCGTTAACTGATTTAATCTTCATGTAACTGATTTCATCTTTAACTGATTTCATCGTTAACTGATTTCATCTTCATTTAACTGATTTCATCTTCATTTAACTGATTTCATCGTTAACTGATTTCATCTTCATTTAACTGATTCCATCGTTAACTGATTTCATCGTTTACTGATTTCATCGTTAACTGATTTCATCTTCATTTAACTGATTTCATTTTCATTCTTCATTTAACTGATTTCATCGTTAACTGATTTCATCTTCATTTAACTGATTTCATCGTTAACTGATTTCATCGTTAACTGATTTCATCGTTAACTGATTTCATCTTCATTTAACTGATTTCATCGTTAACTGATTTCATCGTTAACTGATTTCATCTTCATTTAACTGATTTCATTTTCATTCTTCATTTAACTGATTTCATCGTTAACTGATTTCATCTTCATTTAACTGATTTCATCGTTAACTGATTTCATCTTCATTTAACTGATTTCATCGTTAACTGATTTCATCTTCATTTAACTGATTTCATCATTAACTGATTTCATCGTTAACTGATTTCATCGTTAACTGATTTAATCTTCATGTAACTGATTTCATCTGTAACTGATTTCATCTTTAACTGATTTCATCGTTAACTGATTTCATCTTCATTTAACTGATTCCATCGTTAACTGATTTCATCTTCATTTAACTGATTTCATCGTTAACTGATTTCATCGTTAACTGATTTCATCTTCATTTAACTGATTTCATCGTTAACTGATTTCATCGTTAACTGATTTCATCTTCATTTAACTGATTTCATTTTCATTCTTCATTTAACTGATTTCATCGTTAACTGATTTCATCTTCATTTAACTGATTTCATCGTTAACTGATTTCATCGTTAACTGATTTCATCGTTAACTGATTTCATCGTTAACTGATTTCATCTTCATTTAACTGATTTCATCGTTAACTGATTTCATCGTTAACTGATTTCATCTTCATTTAACTGATTTCATTTTCATTCTTCATTTAACTGATTTCATCGTTAACTGATTTCATCTTCATTTAACTGATTTCATCGTTAACTGATTTCATCTTCATTTAACTGATTTCATCGTTAACTGATTTCATCGTTAACTGATTTCATCTTCATTTAACTGATTTCATCATTAACTGATTTCATCGTTAACTGATTTCATCGTTAACTGATTTAATCTTCATGTAACTGATTTCATCTGTAACTGATTTCATCTTTAACTGATTTCATCGTTAACTGATTTCATCTTCATTTAACTGATTCCATCGTTAACTGATTTCATCTTTAACTGATTTCATCGATAACTGATTTCATCTTCATTTAACTGATTTCATCGTTAACTGATTTCATCGTTAACTGATTTCATCTTCATTTAACTGATTTCATCGTTAACTGATTTCATCTTCATTTAACTGATTTCATCGATAACTGATTTCATCTTCATTTAACTGATTTCATCGTTAACTGATTTCATCGTTAACTGATTTCATCTTCATTTAACTGATTTCATCGTTAACTGATTCCATCGTTAACTGATTTCATCGTTAACTGATTTCATCTTCATTTAACTGATTTCATCGTTAACTGATTCCATCGTTAACTGATTTCATCTTCATTTAACTGATTTCATCGTTAACTGATTTCATCGTTAACTGATTTCATCTTCATTTAACTGATTTCATCGTTAACTGATTTCATCTTTAACTGATTTCATCGTTAACTGATTTCATCTTCATTTAACTGATTTCATCGTTAACTGATTTCATCGTTAACTGATTTCATCTTCATTTAACTGATTTCATCTTCATTTAACTGATTTCATCGTTAACTGATTTCATCTTCATTTAACTGATTTCATCGTTAACTGATTTCATCGTTAACTGATTTCATCGTTAACTGATTTCATCTTCATTTAACTGATTCCATCGTTAACTGATTTCATCGTTAACTGATTTCATCGTTAACTGATTTCATCTTCATTTAACTGATTTCATCTTCATTTAACTGATTTCATCGTTAACTGATTTCATCGTTAACTGATTTCATCTTCATTTAACTGATTTCATCGTTAACTGATTTCATCTTCATTCTTCATTTAACTGATTTCATCTTTAACTGATTTCATCGTTAACTGATTTCATCTTCATTTAACTGATTTCATCGTTAATTGATTTCATCGTTAACTGATTTCATCGTTAACTGATTTCATCTTCATTTAACTGATTTCATCGTTAACTGATTTCATCGTTAACTGATTTCATCGTTAACTGATTTCATCTTCATTTAACTGATTTCATCGTTAACTGATTTCATCGTTAACTGATTTCATCTTCATTTAACTGATTCCATCGTTAACTGATTTCATCGTTAACTGATTTCATCGTTAACTGATTTCATCTTTAACTGATTTCATCGTTAACTGATTTCATCTTCATTTAACTGATTTCATCGTTAACTGATTTCATCGTTAACTGATTTCATCTTTAACTGATTTCATCGTTAACTGATTTCATCTTCATTTAACTGATTTCATCGTTAACTGATTCCATCGTTAACTGATTTCATCTTCATTTAACTGATTTCATCGTTAACTGATTTCATCGTTAACTGATTTCATCTTTAACTGATTTCATCGTTAACTGATTTCATCTTCATTTAACTGATTTCATCGTTAACTGATTTCATCTTCATTTAATTGATTTCATCGTTAACTGATTTCATCGTTAACTGATTTCATCGTTAACTGATTTCATCTTCATTTAACTGATTTCATCGTTAACTGATTTCATCGTTAACTGATTTCATCGTTAACTGATTTCATCTTCATTTAACTGATTTCATCGTTAACTGATTTCATCGTTAACTGATTTCATCTTCATTTAACTGATTTCATCTTCATTTAACTGATTTCATCGTTAACTGATTTCATCGTTAACTGATTTCATCTTCATTTAACTGATTTCATCGTTAACTGATTTCATCGTTAACTGATTTCATCGTTAACTGATTTCATCTTCATTTAACTGATTTCATCTTCATTTAACTGATTTCATCGTTAACTGATTCCATCGTTAACTGATTTCATCTTTAACTGATTTCATCGTTAACTGATTTCATCTTCATTTAACTGATTTCATCGTTAACTGATTTCATCTTCATTTAACTGATTTCATCGTTAAGTGATTTCATCGTTAACTGATTTCATCGTTAACTGATTTCATCGTTAACTGATTTCATCTTCATTTAACTGATTTCATCGTTAACTGATTTCATCGTTAACTGATTTCATCTTCATTTAACTGATTTCATCGTTAACTGATTCCATCGTTAACTGATTCCATCGTTAACTGATTCCATCGTTAACTGATTTCATCGTTAACTGATTTCATCGTTAACTGATTTCATCTTCATTTAACTGATTTCATCGTTAACTGATTTCATCTTCATTTAACTGATTTCATCGTTAACTGATTTCATCGTTAACTGATTTCCTCTTCATTTAACTGATTTCATCGTTAACTGATTTCATCTTCATTTAACTGATTTCATCGTTAACTGATTTCATCGTTAACTGATTTCATCTTCATTTAACTGATTCCATCGTTAACTGATTTCATCGTTAACTGATTTCATCGTTAACTGATTTCATCTTCATTTAACTGATTTCATCGTTAACTGATTTCATCGTTAACTGATTTCATCTTCATTTAACTGATTTCATCGTTAACTGATTTCATCTTCATTTAACTGATTTCATCGTTAACTGATTTCATCGTTAACTGATTTCATCTTCATTTAACTGATTTCATTTTCATTCTTCATTTAACTGATTTCATCGTTAACTGATTTCATCTTCATTTAACTGATTTCATCTTCATTTAACTGATTTCATCGTTAACTGATTTCATCGTTAACTGATTTCATCGTTAACTGATTTCATCTTCATTTAACTGATTTCATCGTTAACTGATTTCATCGTTAACTGATTTCATCTTCATTTAACTGATTTCATCGTTAACTGATTTCATCTTCATTTAACTGATTCCATCGTTAACTGATTTCATCGTTAACTGATTTCATCTTCATTTAACTGATTTCATCGTTAACTGATTTCATCGTTAACTGATCTCATCGTTAACTGATTCCATCGTTAACTGATTTCACCGTGAACTGATTTCATCTTCATTTAACTGATTTCATCGTTAACTGATTTCATCTTCATTTAACTGATTTCATCGTTAACTGATTTCATCTTCATTTAACTGATTCCATCGTTAACTGATTTCATCGTTAACTGATTTCATCTTCATTTAACTGATTTCATCGTTAACTGATTTCATCGTTAACTGATTTCATCGTTAAATGATTTCATCTTCATTTAACTGATTTCATTTTCATTCTTCATTTAACTGATTTCATCGTTAACTGATTTCATCGTTAACTGATTTCATCTTCATTTAACTGATTTCATCGTTAACTGATTTCATCGTTAACTGATTTCATCTTCATTTAACTGATTTCATCGTTAACTGATTTCATCGTTAACTGATTTCATCTTTAACTGATTTCATCGTTAACTGATTTCATCTTCATTTAACTGATTTCATCGTTAACTGATTTCATCTTCATTTAACTGATTTCATCGTTAACTGATTTCATCGTTAACTGATTTCATCTTCATTTAACTGATTTCATTTTCATTCTTCATTTAACTGATTTCATCGTTAACTGATTTCATCTTCATTTAACTGATTTCATCTGTAACTGATTTCATCGTTAACTGATTTCATCTTCATTTAACTGATTTCATCTTCATTTAACTGATTTCATCTTCATTTAACTGATTTCATCGTTAACTGATTTCATCTTTAACTGATTTCATCGTTAACTGATTTCATCTTCATTTAACTGATTTCATCGTTAACTGATTTCATCGTTAACTGATTTCATCTTCATTTAACTGATTTCATCGTTAACTGATTTCATCTTCATTTAACTGATTCCATCGTTAACTGATTTCATCGTTAACTGATTTCATCTTCATTTAACTGATTTCATCGTTAACTGATTTCATCGTTAACTGATTTCATCTTCATTTAACTGATTTCATTTTCATTCTTCATTTAACTGATTTCATCGTTAACTGATTTCATCGTTAACTGATTTCATCTTCATTTAACTGATTTCATCGTTAACTGATTTCATCGTTAACTGATTTCATCTTCATTTAACTGATTTCATCGTTAACTGATTTCATCGTTAACTGATTTCATCTTTAACTGATTTCATCGTTAACTGATTTCATCTTCATTTAACTGATTTCATCGTTAACTGATTTCATCTTCATTTAACTGATTTCATCGTTAACTGATTTCATCGTTAACTGATTTCATCTTCATTTAACTGATTTCATTTTCATTCTTCATTTAACTGATTTCATCGTTAACTGATTTCATCTTCATTTAACTGATTTCATCTGTAACTGATTTCATCGTTAACTGATTTCATCTTCATTTAACTGATTTCATCTTCATTTAACTGATTTCATCTTCATTTAACTGATTTCATCGTTAACTGATTTCATCTTTAACTGATTTCATCGTTAACTGATTTCATCTTCATTTAACTGATTTCATCGTTAACTGATTTCATCGTTAACTGATTTCATCTTCATTTAACTGATTTCATCGTTAACTGATTTCATCTTCATTTAACTGATTCCATCGTTAACTGATTTCATCTTCATTTAACTGATTTCATCGTTAACTGATTTCATCGTTAACTGATTTCATCTTCATTTAACTGATTTCATTTTCATTCTTCATTTAACTGATTTCATCGTTAACTGATTTCATCGTTAACTGATTTCATCTTCATTTAACTGATTCCATCGTTAACGGATTTCATCGTTAACGGATTTCATCGTTAACTGATTTCATCTTCATTTAACTGATTTCATCGTTAACTGATTTCATCGTTAACTGATTTCATCTTTAACTGATTTCATCGTTAACCGATTTCATCTTTAACTGATTTCATCTTCATTTAACTGATTTCATCGTTAACTGATTTCATCGTTAACTGATTCCATCGTTAACTGATTTCATCTTTAACTGATTTCATCGTTAACTGATTTCATCTTCATTTAACTGATTTCATCGTTAACTGATTTCATCGTTAACTGATTTCATCTTTAACTGATTTCATCGTTAACTGATTTCATCTTCATTTAACTGATTTCATCGTTAACTGATTTCATCTTCATTTAACTGATTTCATCGTTAACTGATTTCATCGTTAACTGATTTCATCTTCATTTAACTGATTCCATCGTTAACTGATTCCATCGTTAACTGATTTCATCTTTAACTGATTTCATCGTTAACTGATTTCATCTTCATTTAACTGATTTCATCGTTAACTGATTTCATCGTTAACTGATTTCATCTTCATTTAACTGATTTCATCGTTAACTGATTTCATCGTTAACTGATTTCATCTTTAACTGATTTCATCGTTAACTGATTTCATCTTCATTTAACTGATTTCATCGTTAACTGATTTCATCGTTAACTGATTTCATCTTCATTTAACTGATTTCATCGTTAACTGATTCCATCGTTAACTGATTTCATCGTTAACTGATTTCATCTTCATTTAACTGATTTCATCGTTAACTGATTTCATCTTCATTTAACTGATTCCATCGTTAACTGATTTCATCTTCATTTAACTGATTTCATCGTTAACTGATTTCATCTTCATTTAACTGATTTCATCGTTAACTGATTTCATCGTTAACTGATTTCATCGTTACCTGATTTCATCTTCATTTAACTGATTCCATCGTTAACTGATTTCATCGTTAACTGATTTCATCTTCATTTAACTGATTTCATCTTCATTTAACTGATTTCATCGTTAACTGATTTCATCGTTAACTGATTCCATCGTTAACTGATTTCATCTTTAACTGATTTCATCGTTAACTGATTTCATCTTCATTTAACTGATTTCATCGTTAACTGATTTCATCGTTAACTGATTTCATCTTCATTTAACTGATTTCATCGTTAACTGATTTCATCGTTAACTGATTTCATCATTAACTGATTTCATCGTTAACTGATTTCATCTTCATTTAACTGATTTCATCTTCATTTAACTGATTCCATCGTTAACTGATTTCATCGTTAACTGATTTCATCGTTAACTGATTTCATCTTCATTTAACTGATTTCATCGTTAACTGATTTCATCTTCATTTAACTGATTCCATCGTTAACTGATTTCATCGTTAACTGATTTCATCGTTAACTGATTTCATCTTCATTTAACTGATTTCATCGTTAACTGATTTCATCGTTAACTGATTTCATCTTCATTTAACTGATTCCATCGTTAACTGATTTCATCGTTAACTGATTTCATCTTCATTTAACTTATTTCATCGTTAACTGATTTCATCGTTAACTGATTTCATCGTTAACTGATTTCATCTTTAACTGATTTCATCGTTAACTGATTTCATCTTCATTTAACTGATTCCATCGTTAACTGATTTCATCTTCATTTAACTGATTTCATCGTTAACTGATTTCATCGTTAACTGATTTCATCGTTAACTGATTTCATCGTTAACTGATTTCATCTTCATTTAACTGATTTCATCGTTAACTGATTTCATCGTTAACTGATTTCATCATTAACTGATTTCATCTTCATTTAACTGATTTCATCGTTAACTGATTTCATCGTTAACTGATTTCATCTTCATTTAACTGATTTCATCGTTAACTGATTTCATCTTCATTTAACTGATTTCATCGTTAACTGATTTCATCGTTAACTGATTTCATCTTCATTTAACTGATTTCATTTTCATTCTTCATTTAACTGATTTCATCGTTAACTGATTTCATCTTCATTTAACTGATTTCATCTTCATTTAACTGATTTCATCGTTAACTGATTTCATCGTTAACTGATTTCATCGTTAACTGATTTCATCTTCATTTAACTGATTTCATCGTTAACTGATTTCATCGTTAACTGATTTCATCTTCATTTAACTGATTTCATCGTTAACTGATTTCATCTTCATTTAACTGATTCCATCGTTAACTGATTTCATCGTTAACTGATTTCATCTTCATTTAACTGATTTCATCGTTAACTGATTTCATCGTTAACTGATCTCATCGTTAACTGATTCCATCGTTAACTGATTTCACCGTGAACTGATTTCATCTTCATTTAACTGATTTCATCGTTAACTGATTTCATCTTCATTTAACTGATTTCATCGTTAACTGATTTCATCTTCATTTAACTGATTCCATCGTTAACTGATTTCATCGTTAACTGATTTCATCTTCATTTAACTGATTTCATCGTTAACTGATTTCATCGTTAACTGATTTCATCGTTAACTGATTTCATCTTCATTTAACTGATTTCATTTTCATTCTTCATTTAACTGATTTCATCGTTAACTGATTTCATCGTTAACTGATTTCATCTTCATTTAACTGATTTCATCGTTAACTGATTTCATCGTTAACTGATTTCATCTTCATTTAACTGATTTCATCGTTAACTGATTTCATCGTTAACTGATTTCATCTTTAACTGATTTCATCGTTAACTGATTTCATCTTCATTTAACTGATTTCATCGTTAACTGATTTCATCTTCATTTAACTGATTTCATCGTTAACTGATTTCATCGTTAACTGATTTCATCTTCATTTAACTGATTTCATTTTCATTCTTCATTTAACTGATTTCATCGTTAACTGATTTCATCTTCATTTAACTGATTTCATCTGTAACTGATTTCATCGTTAACTGATTTCATCTTCATTTAACTGATTTCATCTTCATTTAACTGATTTCATCTTCATTTAACTGATTTCATCGTTAACTGATTTCATCTTTAACTGATTTCATCGTTAACTGATTTCATCTTCATTTAACTGATTTCATCGTTAACTGATTTCATCGTTAACTGATTTCATCTTCATTTAACTGATTTCATCGTTAACTGATTTCATCTTCATTTAACTGATTCCATCGTTAACTGATTTCATCGTTAACTGATTTCATCTTCATTTAACTGATTTCATCGTTAACTGATTTCATCGTTAACTGATTTCATCTTCATTTAACTGATTTCATTTTCATTCTTCATTTAACTGATTTCATCGTTAACTGATTTCATCGTTAACTGATTTCATCTTCATTTAACTGATTTCATCGTTAACTGATTTCATCGTTAACTGATTTCATCTTCATTTAACTGATTTCATCGTTAACTGATTTCATCGTTAACTGATTTCATCTTTAACTGATTTCATCGTTAACTGATTTCATCTTCATTTAACTGATTTCATCGTTAACTGATTTCATCTTCATTTAACTGATTTCATCGTTAACTGATTTCATCGTTAACTGATTTCATCTTCATTTAACTGATTTCATTTTCATTCTTCATTTAACTGATTTCATCGTTAACTGATTTCATCTTCATTTAACTGATTTCATCTGTAACTGATTTCATCGTTAACTGATTTCATCTTCATTTAACTGATTTCATCTTCATTTAACTGATTTCATCTTCATTTAACTGATTTCATCGTTAACTGATTTCATCTTTAACTGATTTCATCGTTAACTGATTTCATCTTCATTTAACTGATTTCATCGTTAACTGATTTCATCGTTAACTGATTTCATCTTCATTTAACTGATTTCATCGTTAACTGATTTCATCTTCATTTAACTGATTCCATCGTTAACTGATTTCATCTTCATTTAACTGATTTCATCGTTAACTGATTTCATCGTTAACTGATTTCATCTTCATTTAACTGATTTCATTTTCATTCTTCATTTAACTGATTTCATCGTTAACTGATTTCATCGTTAACTGATTTCATCTTCATTTAACTGATTCCATCGTTAACGGATTTCATCGTTAACGGATTTCATCGTTAACTGATTTCATCTTCATTTAACTGATTTCATCGTTAACTGATTTCATCGTTAACTGATTTCATCTTTAACTGATTTCATCGTTAACCGATTTCATCTTTAACTGATTTCATCTTCATTTAACTGATTTCATCGTTAACTGATTTCATCGTTAACTGATTCCATCGTTAACTGATTTCATCTTTAACTGATTTCATCGTTAACTGATTTCATCTTCATTTAACTGATTTCATCGTTAACTGATTTCATCGTTAACTGATTTCATCTTTAACTGATTTCATCGTTAACTGATTTCATCTTCATTTAACTGATTTCATCGTTAACTGATTTCATCTTCATTTAACTGATTTCATCGTTAACTGATTTCATCGTTAACTGATTTCATCTTCATTTAACTGATTCCATCGTTAACTGATTCCATCGTTAACTGATTTCATCTTTAACTGATTTCATCGTTAACTGATTTCATCTTCATTTAACTGATTTCATCGTTAACTGATTTCATCGTTAACTGATTTCATCTTCATTTAACTGATTTCATCGTTAACTGATTTCATCGTTAACTGATTTCATCTTTAACTGATTTCATCGTTAACTGATTTCATCTTCATTTAACTGATTTCATCGTTAACTGATTTCATCGTTAACTGATTTCATCTTCATTTAACTGATTTCATCGTTAACTGATTCCATCGTTAACTGATTTCATCGTTAACTGATTTCATCTTCATTTAACTGATTTCATCGTTAACTGATTTCATCTTCATTTAACTGATTCCATCGTTAACTGATTTCATCTTCATTTAACTGATTTCATCGTTAACTGATTTCATCTTCATTTAACTGATTTCATCGTTAACTGATTTCATCGTTAACTGATTTCATCGTTACCTGATTTCATCTTCATTTAACTGATTCCATCGTTAACTGATTTCATCGTTAACTGATTTCATCTTCATTTAACTGATTTCATCTTCATTTAACTGATTTCATCGTTAACTGATTTCATCGTTAACTGATTCCATCGTTAACTGATTTCATCTTTAACTGATTTCATCGTTAACTGATTTCATCTTCATTTAACTGATTTCATCGTTAACTGATTTCATCGTTAACTGATTTCATCTTCATTTAACTGATTTCATCGTTAACTGATTTCATCGTTAACTGATTTCATCATTAACTGATTTCATCGTTAACTGATTTCATCTTCATTTAACTGATTTCATCTTCATTTAACTGATTCCATCGTTAACTGATTTCATCGTTAACTGATTTCATCGTTAACTGATTTCATCTTCATTTAACTGATTTCATCGTTAACTGATTTCATCTTCATTTAACTGATTCCATCGTTAACTGATTTCATCGTTAACTGATTTCATCGTTAACTGATTTCATCTTCATTTAACTGATTTCATCGTTAACTGATTTCATCGTTAACTGATTTCATCTTCATTTAACTGATTCCATCGTTAACTGATTTCATCGTTAACTGATTTCATCTTCATTTAACTTATTTCATCGTTAACTGATTTCATCGTTAACTGATTTCATCGTTAACTGATTTCATCTTTAACTGATTTCATCGTTAACTGATTTCATCTTCATTTAACTGATTCCATCGTTAACTGATTTCATCTTCATTTAACTGATTTCATCGTTAACTGATTTCATCGTTAACTGATTTCATCGTTAACTGATTTCATCGTTAACTGATTTCATCTTCATTTAACTGATTTCATCGTTAACTGATTTCATCGTTAACTGATTTCATCATTAACTGATTTCATCGTTAACTGATTTCATCTTCATTTAACTGATTTCATCTTCATTTAACTGATTCCATCGTTAACTGATTTCATCGTTAACTGATTTCATCGTTAACTGATTTCATCTTCATTTAACTGATTTCATCGTTAACTGATTTCATCGTTAACTGATTTCATCTTCATTTAACTGATTTCATCGTTAACTGATTTCATCGTTAACTGATTTCATCTTTAACTGATTTCATCGTTAACTGATTTCATCTTCATTTAACTGATTTCATCGTTAACTGATTTCATCGTTAACTGATTTCATCTTCATTTAACTGATTTCATCGTTAACTGATTCCATCGTTAACTGATTTCATCGTTAACTGATTTCATCTTCATTTAACTGATTTCATCGTTAACTGATTTCATCTTCATTTAACTGATTCCATCGTTAACTGATTTCATCTTCATTTAACTGATTTCATCGTTAACTGATTTCATCTTCATTTAACTGATTTCATCGTTAACTGATTTCATCGTTAACTGATTTCATCGTTACCTGATTTCATCTTCATTTAACTGATTCCATCGTTAACTGATTTCATCGTTAACTGATTTCATCTTCATTTAACTGATTTCATCTTCATTTAACTGATTTCATCGTTAACTGATTTCATCGTTAACTGATTCCATCGTTAACTGATTTCATCTTTAACTGATTTCATCGTTAACTGATTTCATCTTCATTTAACTGATTTCATCGTTAACTGATTTCATCGTTAACTGATTTCATCTTCATTTAACTGATTTCATCGTTAACTGATTTCATCATTAACTGATTTC
The DNA here is from genome assembly GCF_022749685.1 of Semicossyphus pulcher. NCBI lineage: Eukaryota > Metazoa > Chordata > Actinopteri > Labriformes > Labridae > Semicossyphus > Semicossyphus pulcher. The sequence continues at coordinate 623,246 of NW_027211709.1, read as the reverse complement.
ATCGTTAACTGATTTCATCTTCATTTAACTGATTTCATCTTCATTTAACTGATTCCATCGTTAACTGATTTCATCGTTAACTGATTTCATCGTTAACTGATTTCATCTTCATTTAACTGATTTCATCGTTAACTGATTTCATCTTCATTTAACTGATTCCATCGTTAACTGATTTCATCGTTAACTGATTTCATCGTTAACTGATTTCATCTTCATTTAACTGATTTCATCGTTAACTGATTTCATCGTTAACTGATTTCATCTTCATTTAACTGATTCCATCGTTAACTGATTTCATCGTTAACTGATTTCATCTTCATTTAACTTATTTCATCGTTAACTGATTTCATCGTTAACTGATTTCATCGTTAACTGATTTCATCTTTAACTGATTTCATCGTTAACTGATTTCATCTTCATTTAACTGATTCCATCGTTAACTGATTTCATCTTCATTTAACTGATTTCATCGTTAACTGATTTCATCGTTAACTGATTTCATCGTTAACTGATTTCATCATTAACTGATTTCATCGTTAACTGATTTCATCTTCATTTAACTGATTTCATCTTCATTTAACTGATTCCATCGTTAACTGATTTCATCGTTAACTGATTTCATCGTTAACTGATTTCATCTTCATTTAACTGATTTCATCGTTAACTGATTTCATCTTCATTTAACTGATTCCATCGTTAACTGATTCCATCGTTAACTGATTTCATCGTTAACTGATTTCATCGTTAACTGATTTCATCTTCATTTAACTGATTTCATCGTTAACTGATTTCATCGTTAACTGATTTCATCTTCATTTAACTGATTCCATCGTTAACTGATTTCATCGTTAACTGATTTCATCTTCATTTAACTTATTTCATCGTTAACTGATTTCATCGTTAACTGATTTCATCGTTAACTGATTTCATCTTTAACTGATTTCATCGTTAACTGATTTCATCTTCATTTAACTGATTCCATCGTTAACTGATTTCATCGTTAACTGATTTCATCTTCATTTAACTGATTTCATCGTTAACTGATTTCATCGTTAACTGATTTCATCTTCATTTAACTGATTTCATCGTTAACTGATTTCATCGTTAACTGATTTCATCTTCATTTAACTGATTTCATCGTTAACTGATTCCATCGTTAACTGATTTCATCGTTAACTGATTTCATCGTTAACTGATTTCATCTTCATTTAACTGATTTCATCGTTAACTGATTTCATCGTTAACTGATTTCATCTTCATTTAACTGATTTCATCTTCATTTAACTGATTTCATCGTTAACTGATTTCATCGTTAACTGATTTCATCTTCATTTAACTGATTTCATCGTTAACTGATTTCATCGTTAACTGATTTCATCGTTAACTGATTTCATCTTCATTTAACTGATTTCATCGTTAACTGATTCCATCGTTAACTGATTTCATCTTTAACTGATTTCATCGTTAACTGATTTCATCTTCATTTAACTGATTTCATCGTTAACTGATTTCATCTTCATTTAACTGATTTCATCTTCATTTAACTGATTTCATCGTTAACTGATTTCATCGTTAACTGATTTCATCGTTAACTGATTTCATCTTCATTTAACTGATTTCATCGTTAACTGATTTCATCGTTAACTGATTTCATCTTCATTTAACTGATTTCATCGTTAACTGATTCCATCGTTAACTGATTTCATCGTTAACTGATTCCATCGTTAACTGATTTCATCGTTAACTGATTTCATCGTTAACTGATTTCATCTTCATTTAACTGATTTCATCGTTAACTGATTTCATCTTCATTTAACTGATTTCATCGTTAACTGATTTCATCGTTAACTGATTTCATCGTTAACTGATTTCCTCTTCATTTAACTGATTTCATCGTTAACTGATTTCATCTTCATTTAACTGATTTCATCGTTAACTGATTTCATCGTTAACTGATTTCATCTTCATTTAACTGATTCCATCGTTAACTGATTTCATCGTTAACTGATTTCATCGTTAACTGATTTCATCGTTAACTGATTTCATCTTCATTTAACTGATTTCATCGTTAACTGATTTCATCGTTAACTGATTTCATCTTCATTTAACTGATTTCATCGTTAACTGATTTCATCGTTAACTGATTTCATCTTCATTTAACTGATTTCATCGTTAACTGATTTCATCGTTAACTGATTTCATCTTCATTTAACTGATTTCATCGTTAACTGATTTCATCGTTAACTGATTTCATCTTCATTTAACTGATTTCATTTTCATTCTTCATTTAACTGATTTCATCGTTAACTGATTTCATCGTTAACTGATTTCATCTTCATTTAACTGATTTCATCGTTAACTGATTTCATCGTTAACTGATTTCATCGTTAACTGATTTCATCTTCATTTAACTGATTTCATCGTTAACTGATTTCATCGTTAACTGATTTCATCTTCATTTAACTGATTTCATCGTTAACTGATTTCATCTTCATTTAACTGATTCCATCGTTAACTGATTTCATCGTTAACTGATTTCATCTTCATTTAACTGATTTCATCGTTAACTGATTTCATCGTTAACTGATCTCATCGTTAACTGATTCCATCGTTAACTGATTTCACCGTGAACTGATTTCATCTTCATTTAACTGATTTCATCGTTAACTGATTTCATCTTCATTTAACTGATTTCATCGTTAACTGATTTCATCTTCATTTAACTGATTCCATCGTTAACTGATTTCATCGTTAACTGATTTCATCTTCATTTAACTGATTTCATCGTTAACTGATTTCATCGTTAACTGATTTCATCGTTAACTGATTTCATCTTCATTTAACTGATTTCATTTTCATTCTTCATTTAACTGATTTCATCGTTAACTGATTTCATCGTTAACTGATTTCATCTTCATTTAACTGATTTCATCGTTAACTGATTTCATCGTTAACTGATTTCATCTTCATTTAACTGATTTCATCGTTAACTGATTTCATCGTTAACTGATTTCATCTTCATTTAACTGATTTCATCGTTAACTGATTTCATCTTTAACTGATTTCATCGTAAACTGATTTCATCTTCATTTAACTGATTTCATCGTTAACTGATTTCATCTTCATTTAACTGATTTCATCGTTAACTGATTTCATCGTTAACTGATTTCATCTTCATTTAACTGATTTCATTTTCATTCTTCATTTAACTGATTTCATCGTTAACTGATTTCATCTTCATTTAACTGATTTCATCTGTAACTGATTTCATCGTTAACTGATTTCATCTTCATTTAACTGATTTCATCTTCATTTAACTGATTTCATCTTCATTTAACTGATTTCATCGTTAACTGATTTCATCTTTAACTGATTTCATCGTTAACTGATTTCATCTTCATTTAACTGATTTCATCGTTAACTGATTTCATCGTTAACTGATTTCATCTTCATTTAACTGATTTCATCGTTAACTGATTTCATCTTCATTTAACTGATTCCATCGTTAACTGATTTCATCGTTAACTGATTTCATCTTCATTTAACTGATTTCATCGTTAACTGATTTCATCGTTAACTGATTTCATCTTCATTTAACTGATTTCATTTTCATTCTTCATTTAACTGATTTCATCGTTAACTGATTTCATCGTTAACTGATTTCATCTTCATTTAACTGATTTCATCGTTAACTGATTTCATCGTTAACTGATTTCATCTTTAACTGATTTCATCGTTAACTGATTTCATCTTCATTTAACTGATTTCATCGTTAACTGATTTCATCTTCATTTAACTGATTTCATCGTTAACTGATTTCATCGTTAACTGATTTCATCTTCATTTAACTGATTTCATTTTCATTCTTCATTTAACTGATTTCATCGTTAACTGATTTCATCTTCATTTAACTGATTTCATCTGTAACTGATTTCATCGTTAACTGATTTCATCTTCATTTAACTGATTTCATCTTCATTTAACTGATTTCATCGTTAACTGATTTCATCTTCATTTAACTGATTTCATCTTTAACTGATTTAATCTTCATGTAACTGATTTCATCTGTAACTGATTTCATCGTTAACTGATTTCATCTTCATTTAACTGATTTCATCTTCATTTAACTGATTTCATCGTTAACTGATTTCATCTTTAACTGATTTCATCGTTAACTGATTTCATCTTCATTTAACTGATTTCATCGTTAACTGATTTCATCGTTAACTGATTTCATCTTCATTTAACTGATTTCATCTTCATTTAACTGATTCCATCGTTAACTGATTTCATCCTTAACTGATTTCATCTTTAACTGATTTCATCGTTAACTGATTTCATCTTTAACTGATTTCATCGTTAACTGATTTCATCTTCATTTAACTGATTTCATCGTTAACTGATTTCATCTTCATTTAACTGATTCCATCGTTAACGGATTTCATCGTTAACGGATTTCATCGTTAACTGATTTCATCTTCATTTAACTGATTTCATCGTTAACTGATTTCATCGTTAACTGATTTCATCTTTAACTGATTTCATCGTTAACCGATTTCATCTTTAACCGATTTCATCTTCATTTAACTGATTTCATCGTTAACTGATTTCATCGTTAACTGATTCCATCGTTAACTGATTTCATCTTTAACTGATTTCATCGTTAACTGATTTCATCTTCATTTAACTGATTTCATCGTTAACTGATTTCATCGTTAACTGATTTCATCTTTAACTGATTTCATCGTTAACTGATTTCATCTTCATTTAACTGATTTCATCGTTAACTGATTTCATCTTCATTTAACTGATTTCATCGTTAACTGATTTCATCGTTAACTGATTTCATCTTCATTTAACTGATTCCATCGTTAACTGATTCCATCGTTAACTGATTTCATCTTTAACTGATTTCATCGTTAACTGATTTCATCTTCATTTAACTGATTTCATCGTTAACTGATTTCATCGTTAACTGATTTCATCGTTAACTGATTTCATCTTCATTTAACTGATTTCATCGTTAACTGATTTCATCGTTAACTGATTTCATCTTTAACTGATTTCATCGTTAACTGATTTCATCTTCATTTAACTGATTTCATCGTTAACTGATTTCATCGTTAACTGATTTCATCTTCATTTAACTGATTTCATCGTTAACTGATTCCATCGTTAACTGATTTCATCGTTAACTGATTTCATCTTCATTTAACTGATTTCATCGTTAACTGATTTCATCTTCATTTAACTGATTCCATCGTTAACTGATTTCATCTTCATTTAACTGATTTCATCGTTAACTGATTTCATCTTCATTTAACTGATTTCATCGTTAACTGATTTCATCGTTAACTGATTTCATCGTTACCTGATTTCATCTTCATTTAACTGATTCCATCGTTAACTGATTTCATCGTTAACTGATTTCATCTTCATTTAACTGATTTCATCTTCATTTAACTGATTTCATCGTTAACTGATTTCATCGTTAACTGATTCCATCGTTAACTGATTTCATCTTTAACTGATTTCATCGTTAACTGATTTCATCTTCATTTAACTGATTTCATCGTTAACTGATTTCATCGTTAACTGATTTCATCTTCATTTAACTGATTTCATCGTTAACTGATTTCATCGTTAACTGATTTCATCATTAACTGATTTCATCGTTAACTGATTTCATCTTCATTTAACTGATTTCATCTTCATTTAACTGATTCCATCGTTAACTGATTTCATCGTTAACTGATTTCATCGTTAACTGATTTCATCTTCATTTAACTGATTTCATCGTTAACTGATTTCATCTTCATTTAACTGATTCCATCGTTAACTGATTCCATCGTTAACTGATTTCATCGTTAACTGATTTCATCGTTAACTGATTTCATCTTCATTTAACTGATTTCATTTTCATTCTTCATTTAACTGATTTCATCGTTAACTGATTTCATCGTTAACTGATTTCATCGTTAACTGATTTCATCTTCATTTAACTGATTTCATCGTTAACTGATTTCATCGTTAACTGATTTCATCATTAACTGATTTCATCGTTAACTGATTTCATCTTCATTTAACTGATTTCATCTTCATTTAACTGATTCCATCGTTAACTGATTTCATCGTTAACTGATTTCATCGTTAACTGATTTCATCTTCATTTAACTGATTTCATCGTTAACTGATTTCATCTTCATTTAACTGATTCCATCGTTAACTGATTCCATCGTTAACTGATTTCATCGTTAACTGATTTCATCGTTAACTGATTTCATCTTCATTTAACTGATTTCATCGTTAACTGATTTCATCGTTAACTGATTTCATCTTCATTTAACTGATTCCATCGTTAACTGATTTCATCGTTAACTGATTTCATCTTCATTTAACTTATTTCATCGTTAACTGATTTCATCGTTAACTGATTTCATCGTTAACTGATTTCATCTTTAACTGATTTCATCGTTAACTGATTTCATCTTCATTTAACTGATTCCATCGTTAACTGATTTCATCTTCATTTAACTGATTTCATCGTTAACTGATTTCATCTTCATTTAACTGATTTCATCGTTAACTGATTTCATCTTCATTTAACTGATTCCATCGTTAACTGATTTCATCGTTAACTGATTTCATCGTTAACTGATTTCATCTTCATTTAACTGATTTCATTTTCATTCTTCATTTAACTGATTTCATCGTTAACTGATTTCATCTTTAACTGATTTCATCGTTAACTGATTTCATCTTCATTTAACTGATTTCATCGTTAACTGATTTCATCTTCATTTAACTGATTTCATCGTTAACTGATTTCATCGTTAACTGATTTCATCTTCATTTAACTGATTCCATCGTTAACTGATTTCATCGTTAACTGATTTCATCGTTAACTGATTTCATCTTCATTTAACTGATTTCATCGTTAACTGATTTCATCTTCATTTAACTGATTCCATCGTTAACTGATTTCATCGTTAACTGATTTCATCGTTAACTGATTTCATCTTCATTTAACTGATTTCATCGTTAACTGATTTCATCGTTAACTGATTTCATCTTCATTTAACTGATTTCATCGTTAACTGATTTCATCGTTAACTGATTTCATCTTCATTTAACTGATTCCATCGTTAACTGATTTCATCGTTAACTGATTTCATCGTTAACTGATTTCATCTTCATTTAACTGATTCCATCGTTAACTGATTTCATCGTTAACTGATTTCATCGTTAAATGATTTCATCGTTAACTGATTTCATCTTCATTTAACTGATTCCATCGTTAACTGATTTCATCTTTAACTGATTTCATCTTCATTTAACTGATTTCATCGTTAACTGATTTCATCGTTAACTGATTTCATCTTTAACTGATTTCATCGTTAACTGATTTCATCTTCATTTAACTGATTCCATCGTTAACTGATTTCATCGTTAACTGATTTCATCGTTAACTGATTTCATCTTCATTTAACTGATTCCATCGTTAACTGATTTCATCGTTAACTGATTTCATCGTTAACTGATTTCATCTTCATTTAACTGATTTCATCTTCATTTAACTGATTTCATCTTCATTTAACTGATTTCATCTTCATTTAACTGATTTCATCGTTAACTGATTCCATCGTTAACTGATTTCATCTTCATTTAACTGATTTCATCGTTAACTGATTTCATCGTTAACTGATTTCATCTTTAACTGATTTCATCGTTAACTGATTTCATCTTCATTTAACTGATTCCATCGTTAACTGATTTCATCTTCATTTAACTGATTTCATCGTTAACTGATTTCATCGTTAACTGATTTCATCTTCATTTAACTGATTTCATCGTTAACTGATTTCATCGTTAACTGATTTCATCTTTAACTGATTTCATCGTTAACTGATTTCATCTTCATTTAACTGATTTCATCGTTAACTGATTTCATCTTCATTTAACTGATTTCATCGTTAACTGATTTCATCGTTAACTGATTTCATCTTCATTTAACTGATTTCATCTTCATTTAACTGATTTCATCGTTAACTGATTTCATCGTTAACTGATTTCATCTTCATTTAACTGATTTCATCTTCATTTAACTGATTTCATCGTTAACTGATTTCATCGTTAACTGATTTCATCTTCATTTAACTGATTTCATCGTTAACTGATTTCATCGTTAACTGATTTCATCGTTAACTGATTTCATCTTCATTTAACTGATTTCATCTTCATTTAACTTATTTCATCGTTAACTGATTCCATCGTTAACTGATTTCATCTTTAACTGATTTCATCGTTAACTGATTTCATCTTCATTTAACTGATTTCATCGTTAACTGATTTCATCTTCATTTAACTGATTTCATCGTTAAGTGATTTCATCGTTAACTGATTTCATCGTTAACTGATTTCATCGTTAACTGATTTCATCTTCATTTAACTGATTTCATCGTTAACTGATTTCATCGTTAACTGATTCCATCGTTAACTGATTTCATCGTTAACTGATTCCATCGTTAACTGATTTCATCGTTAACTGATTTCATCGTTAACTGATTTCATCTTCATTTAACTGATTTCATCGTTAACTGATTTCATCTTCATTTAACTGATTTCATCGTTAACTGATTTCATCGTTAACTGATTTCATCGTTAACTGATTTCCTCTTCATTTAACTGATTTCATCGTTAACTGATTTCATCTTCATTTAACTGATTTCATCGTTAACTGATTTCATCGTTAACTGATTTCATCTTCATTTAACTGATTCCATCGTTAACTGATTTCATCGTTAACTGATTTCATCGTTAACTGATTTCATCGTTAACTGATTTCATCTTCATTTAACTGATTTCATCGTTAACTGATTTCATCGTTAACTGATTTCATCTTCATTTAACTGATTTCATCGTTAACTGATTTCATCGTTAACTGATTTCATCTTCATTTAACTGATTTCATCGTTAACTGATTTCATCGTTAACTGATTTCATCTTCATTTAACTGATTTCATTTTCATTCTTCATTTAACTGATTTCATCGTTAACTGATTTCATCGTTAACTGATTTCATCTTCATTTAACTGATTTCATCGTTAACTGATTTCATCGTTAACTGATTTCATCGTTAACTGATTTCATCTTCATTTAACTGATTTCATCGTTAACTGATTTCATCGTTAACTGATTTCATCTTCATTTAACTGATTTCATCGTTAACTGATTTCATCTTCATTTAACTGATTCCATCGTTAACTGATTTCATCGTTAACTGATTTCATCTTCATTTAACTGATTCCATCGTTAACTGATTTCATCGTTAACTGATTTCATCTTCATTTAACTGATTTCATCGTTAACTGATTTCATCTTCATTTAACTGATTTCATCGTTAACTGATTTCATCTTCATTTAACTGATTCCATCGTTAACTGATTTCATCGTTAACTGATTTCATCTTCATTTAACTGATTTCATCGTTAACTGATTTCATCGTTAACTGATTTCATCGTTAACTGATTTCATCTTTAACTGATTTCATCGTTAACTGATTTCATCTTCATTTAACTGATTCCATCGTTAACTGATTTCATCGTTAACTGATTTCATCGTTAACTGATTTCATCTTCATTTAACTGATTTCATCGTTAACTGATTTCATCGTTAACTGATTTCATCGTTAACTGATTTCATCTTTAACTGATTTCATCGTTAACTGATTTCATCTTCATTTAACTGATTCCATCGTTAACTGATTTCATCGTTAACTGATTTCATCGTTAACTGATTTCATCTTCATTTAACTGATTTCATCGTTAACTGATTTCATCGTTAACTGATTTCATCGTTAACTGATTTCATCTTCATTTAACTGATTCCATCGTTAACTGATTTCATCGTTAACTGATTTCATCGTTAACTGATTTCATCTTCATTTAACTGATTTCATCGTTAACTGATTTCATCGTTAACTGATTTCATCTTTAACTGATTTCATCGTTAACTGATTTCATCTTCATTTAACTGATTCCATCGTTAACTGATTTCATCTTCATTTAACTGATTTCATCGTTAACTGATTTCATCGTTAACTGATTTCATCTTCATTTAACTGATTTCATCGTTAACTGATTTCATCGTTAACTGATTTCATCTTTAACTGATTTCATCGTTAACTGATTTCATCTTCATTTAACTGATTTCATCGTTAACTGATTTCATCTTCATTTAACTGATTCCATCGTTAACTGATTTCATCGTTAACTGATTTCATCTTCATTTAACTGATTTCATCTTCATTTAACTGATTTCATCGTTAACTGATTTCATCTTCATTTAACTGATTCCATCGTTAACTGATTTCATCGTTAACTGATTTCATCTTCATTTAACTGATTTCATCGTTAACTGATTTCATCTTTAACTGATTTCATCGTTAACTGATTTCATCTTCATTTAACTGATTTCATCTGTAACTGATTTCATCGTTAACTGATTTCATCTTCATTTAACTGATTTCATCGTTAACTGATTTCATCTTTAACTGATTTCATCGTTAACTGATTTCATCTTCATTTAACTGATTTCATCTGTAACTGATTTCATCGTTAACTGATTTCATCTTCATTTAACTGATTTCATCGTTAACTGATTTCATCTTCATTTAACTGATTTCATCTGTAACTGATTTCATCGTTAACTGATTTCATCTTCATTTAACTGATTTCATCGTTAACTGATTTCATCTTCATTTAACTGATTCCATCGTTAACTGATTTCATCGTTAACTGATTTCATCTTCATTTAACTGATTTCATCGTTAACTGATTTCATCTTCATTTAACTGATTTCATCGTTAACTGATTTCATCTTTAACTGATTTCATCGTTAACTGATTTCATCTTCATTTAACTGATTTCATTTTCATTCTTCATTTAACTGATTTCATCTTCATTTAACTGATTTCATCTGTAACTGATTTCATCGTTAACTGATTTCATCTTCATTTAACTGATTTCATCTTCATTTAACTGATTTCATCGTTAACTGATTTCATCTTCATTTAACTGATTTCATCTTTAACTGATTTAATCTTCATGTAACTGATTTCATCTGTAACTGATTTCATCGTTAACTGATTTCATCTTCATTTAACTGATTTCATCTTCATTTAACTGATTTCATCGTTAACTGATTTCATCTTTAACTGATTTCATCGTTAACTGATTTCATCTTCATTTAACTGATTTCATCGTTAACTGATTTCATCGTTAACTGATTTCATCTTCATTTAACTGATTCCATCGTTAACTGATTCATCCTTAACTGATTTCATCTTTAACTGATTTCATCGTTAACTGATTTCATCTTTAACTGATTTCATCGTTAACTGATTTCATCTTCATTTAACTGATTTCATCGTTAACTGATTTCATCGTTAACTGATTTCATCGTTAACTGATTTCATCTTCATTTAACTGATTCCATCGTTAACGGATTTCATCGTTAACGGATTTCATCGTTAACTGATTTCATCTTCATTTAACTGATTTCATCGTTAACTGATTTCATCGTTAACTGATTTCATCTTTAACTGATTTCATCGTTAACTGATTTCATCTTTAACTGATTTCATCTTCATTTAACTGATTTCATCGTTAACTGATTTCATCGTTAACTGATTCCATCGTTAACTGATTTCATCTTTAACTGATTTCATCGTTAACTGATTTCATCTTCATTTAACTGATTTCATCGTTAACTGATTTCATCGTTAACTGATTTCATCTTTAACTGATTTCATCGTTAACTGATTTCATCTTCATTTAACTGATTTCATCGTTAACTGATTTCATCTTCATTTAACTGATTTCATCGTTAACTGATTTCATCGTTAACTGATTTCATCGTTAACTGATTTCATCTTCATTTAACTGATTCCATCGTTAACTGATTCATCCTTAACTGATTTCATCTTTAACTGATTTCATCGTTAACTGATTTCATCGTTAACTGATTTCATCGTTAACTGATTTCATCTTCATTTAACTGATTTCATCGTTAACTGATTTCATCGTTAACTGATTTCATCGTTAACTGATTTCATCTTCATTTAACTGATTCCATCGTTAACGGATTTCATCGTTAACGGATTTCATCGTTAACTGATTTCATCTTCATTTAACTGATTTCATCGTTAACTGATTTCATCGTTAACTGATTTCATCTTTAACTGATTTCATCGTTAACTGATTTCATCTTTAACTGATTTCATCTTCATTTAACTGATTTCATCGTTAACTGATTTCATCGTTAACTGATTCCATCGTTAACTGATTTCATCTTTAACTGATTTCATCGTTAACTGATTTCATCTTCATTTAACTGATTTCATCGTTAACTGATTTCATCGTTAACTGATTTCATCTTTAACTGATTTCATCGTTAACTGATTTCATCTTCATTTAACTGATTTCATCGTTAACTGATTTCATCGTTAACTGATTTCATCGTTAACTGATTTCATCGTTAACTGATTTCATCTTCATTTAACTGATTCCATCGTTAACTGATTCCATCGTTAACTGATTTCATCTTTAACTGATTTCATCGTTAACTGATTTCATCTTCATTTAACTTATTTCATCGTTAACTGATTTCATCGTTAACTGATTTCATCGTTAACTGATTTCATCTTCATTTAACTGATTCCATCGTTAACTGATTTCATCGTTAACTGATTTCATCTTCATTTAACTGATTTCATCTGTAACTGATTTCAGTTAACGATGAAATCAGTTAAATGAAGATGAAATCAGTTAACGATGAAATCAGTTAACGATGAAATCAGTTAACGATGGAATCAGTTAAATGAAGATGAAATCAGTTAACGATGAAATCAGTTAACGATGAAATCAGTTAAATGAAGATGAAATCAGTTAACGATGAAATCAGTTAACGATGAAATCAGTTAAATGAAGATGAAATCAGTTAAATGAAGATGAAATCAGTTAACGATGAAATCAGTTAACGATGAAATCAGTTAAATGAAGATGAAATCAGTTAACGATGAAATCAGTTAACGATGAAATCAGTTAACGATGAAATCATTTAACGATGAAATCAGTTAAATGAAGATGAAATCAGTTAACGATGAAATCAGTTAACGATGAAATCAGTTAAATGAAGATGAAATCAGTTAACGATGAAATCAGTTAAATGAAGATGAAATCAGTTAACGATGAAATCAGTTAAATGAAGATGAAATCAGTTAACGATGAAATCAGTTAACGATGAAATCAGTTAAATGAAGATGAAATCAGTTAACGATGAAATCAGTTAACGATGAAATCAGTTAACGATGGAATCAGTTAACGATGAAATCAGTTAAATGAAGATGAAATCAGTTAACGATGAAATCAGTTAAAGATGAAATCAGTTAACGATGAAATCAGTTAACGATGAAATCAGTTAACGATGAAATCAGTTAAATGAAGATGAAATCAGTTAACGATGAAATCAGTTAAATGAAGATGAAATCAGTTAACGATGAAATCAGTTAAAGATGAAATCAGTTAACGATGAAATCAGTTAAATGAAGAATGAAAATGAAATCAGTTAAATGAAGATGAAATCAGTTAACGATGAAATCAGTTAACGATGAAATCAGTTAACGATGGAATCAGTTAAATGAAGATGAAATCAGTTAACGATGAAATCAGTTAAATGAAGATGAAATCAGTTAAATGAAGATGAAATCAGTTAACGATGAAATCAGTTAAATGAAGATGAAATCAGTTAAATGAAGATGAAATCAGTTAAATGAAGATGAAATCAGTTAACGATGAAATCAGTTAAATGAAGAATGAAAATGAAATCAGTTAACGATGAAATCAGTTAACGATGAAATCAGTTAAATGAAGATGAAATCAGTTAACGATGAAATCAGTTAACGATGAAATCAGTTAACGATGGAATCAGTTAAATGAAGATGAAATCAGTTAACGATGGAATCAGTTAAATGAAGATGAAATCAGTTAAATGAAGATGAAATCAGTTAACGATGAAATCAGTTAAAGATGAAATTAGTTAACGATGGAATCAGTTAAATGAAGATGAAATCAGTTAACGATGAAATCAGTTAACGATGAAATCAGTTAACGATGAAATCAGTTAACGATGAAATCAGTTAAATGAAGATGAAATCAGTTAACGATGAAATCAGTTAAAGATGAAATCAGTTAACGATGGAATCAGTTAAATGAAGATGAAATCAGTTAACGATGAAATCAGTTAACGATGAAATCAGTTAAATGAAGATGAAATCAGTTAACGATGAAATCAGTTAAAGGTGAAATCAGTTAACGATGAAATCAGTTAAATGAAGATGAAATCAGTTAACGATGAAATCAGTTAAATGAAGATGAAATCAGTTAAATGAAGATGAAATCAGTTAACGATGAAATCAGTTAAAGGTGAAATCAGTTAACGATGAAATCAGTTAACGATGAAATCAGTTAAATGAAGATGAAATCAGTTAACGATGAAATCAGTTAAATGAAGATGAAATCAGTTAAATGAAGATGAAATCAGTTAACGATGAAATCAGTTACAGATGAAATCAGTTAACGATGAAATCAGTTACAGATGAAATCAGTTACATGAAGATTCAATCAGTTAACGATGAAATCAGTTAAAGATAAAATCAGTTAACGATGAAATCAGTTAAATGAAGAATGGAAATGAAATCAGTTAAATGAAGATGAAATCAGTTAACGATGAAATCAGTTAACGATGAAATAAGTTAACGATGAAATCAGTTAAAGGTGAAATCAGTTAACGATGAAATCAGTTAAATGAAGATGAAATCAGTTAACGATGAAATCAGTTAAATGAAGATGAAATCAGTTAACGATGAAATCAGTTAACAATGAAATCAGTTAACGATGGAATCAGTTAAATGAAGATGAAATCAGTTAACGATGAAATCAGTTAACGATGAAATCAGTTAAATGAAGATGAAATCAGTTAATGATGAAATCAGTTAACGATTAAATCAGTTAACGATGAAATCAGTTAAATGAAGATGAAATCAGTTAACGATGAAATCAGTTAACGATGAAATCAGTTAAATGAAGATGAAATCAGTTAACGATGAAATCAGTTAACGATGAAATCAGTTAACGATGGAATCAGTTAACGATGAAATCAGTTAACGATGAAATCAGTTAAATGAAGATGAAATCAGTTAAATGAAGATGAAATCAGTTAACGATGAAATCAGTTAACGATGAAATCAGTTAACGATGGAATCAGTTAAATGAAGATGAAATCAGGTAACGATGAAATCAGTTAACGATGAAATCAGTTAACGATGAAATCAGTTAAATGAAGATGAAATCAGTTAAATGAAGATGAAATCAGTTAACGATGAAATCAGTTAAATGAAGATGAAATCAGTTAACGATGAAATCAGTTAACGATGAAATCAGTTAAATGAAGATGAAATCAGTTAACGATGAAATCAGTTAACGATGAAATCAGTTAACGATGAAATCAGTTAAATGAAGATGAAATCAGTTAACGATGAAATCAGTTAACGATGAAATCAGTTAACGATGGAATCAGTTAAATGAAGATGAAATCAGTTAACGATGAAATCAGTTAACGATGAAATCAGTTAAAGATGAAATCAGTTAAGGATGGAATCAGTTAAATGAAGATGAAATCAGTTAACGATGAAATCAGTTAACGATGAAATCAGTTAACGATGAAATCAGTTAAATGAAGATGAAATCAGTTAACGATGAAATCAGTTAAAGATGAAATCAGTTAACGATGAAATCAGTTAAATGAAGATGAAATCAGTTAACGATGAAATCAGTTACAGATGAAATCAGTTAACGATGAAATCAGTTAAATGAAGATTAAATCAGTTAAAGATGAAATCAGTTAAATGAAGATGAAATCAGTTAACGATGAAATCAGTTAAATGAAGATGAAATCAGTTAACGATGAAATCAGTTAAAGATGAAATCAGTTAACGATGAAATCAGTTAAATGAAGATTAAATCAGTTAAAGATGAAATCAGTTAAATGAAGATGAAATCAGTTAACGATGAAATCAGTTAAATGAAGATGAAATCAGTTAAATGAAGATGAAATCAGTTAACGATGAAATCAGTTAACGATGGAATCAGTTAAATGAAGATGAAATCAGTTAACGATGAAATCAGTTAAATGAAGATGAAATCAGTTAAATGAAGATGAAATCAGTTAACGATGAAATCAGTTACAGATGAAATCAGTTAAATGAAGATGAAATCAGTTAACGATGAAATCAGTTAAATGAAGATGAAATCAGTTAAATGAAGATGAAATCAGTTAACGATGAAATCAGTTACAGATGAAATCAGTTAAATGAAGATGAAATCAGTTAACGATGAAATCAGTTAAAGATGAAATCAGTTAACGATGAAATCAGTTAAATGAAGATGAAATCAGTTAAAGATGAAATCAGTTAACGATGAAATCAGTTAAATGAAGATGAAATCAGTTAACGATGAAATCAGTTAAATGAAGATGAAATCAGTTAAATGAAGATGAAATCAGTTAACGATGAAATCAGTTAAATGAAGATGAAATCAGTTAAATGAAGATGAAATCAGTTAACGATGAAATCAGTTAACGATGAAATCAGTTAAATGAAGATGAAATCAGTTAACGATGAAATCAGTTAAATGAAGATGAAATCAGTTAACGATGAAATCAGTTAAAGATGAAATCAGTTAACGATGAAATCAGTTAACGATGAAATCAGTTAAATGAAGATGAAATCAGTTAACGATGAAATCAGTTAACGATGAAATCAGTTAAATGAAGATGAAATCAGTTAACGATGGAATCAGTTAAATGAAGATGAAATCAGTTAACGATGAAATCAGTTAAAGATGAAATCAGTTAACGATGAAATCAGTTAACGATGAAATCAGTTAAATGAAGATGAAATCAGTTAACGATGAAATCAGTTAACGATGAAATCAGTTAACGATGAAATCAGTTAAAGATGAAATCAGTTAACGATGGAATCAGTTAAATGAAGATGAAATCAGTTAACGATGAAATCAGTTAACGATGAAATCAGTTAACGATGAAATCAGTTAACGATGAAATCAGTTAACGATGGAATCAGTTAACGATGGAATCAGTTAACGATGGAATCAGTTAAATGAAGATGAAATCAGTTAACGATGAAATCAGTTAACGATGAAATCAGTTAACGATGAAATCAGTTAAATGAAGATGAAATCAGTTAACGATGAAATCAGTTAAATGAAGATGAAATCAGTTAAATGAAGATGAAATCAGTTAACGATGAAATCAGTTAACGATGAAATCAGTTAACGATGAAATCAGTTAAATGAAGATGAAATCAGTTAAAGATGAAATCAGTTAACGATGGAATCAGTTAAATGAAGATGAAATCAGTTAACGATGAAATCATTTAACGATGAAATCAGTTAACGATGAAATCAGTTAAATGAAGATGAAATCAGTTAACGATGAAATCAGTTAACGATGAAATCAGTTAACGATGGAATCAGTTAAATGAAGATGAAATCAGTTAACGATGAAATCAGTTAACGATGAAATCAGTTAAATGAAGATGAAATCAGTTAACGATGAAATCAGTTAACGATGAAATCAGTTAACGATGAAATCAGTTAAATGAAGATGAAATCAGTTAACGATGAAATCAGTTAACGATGAAATCAGTTAACGATGGAATCAGTTAAATGAAGATGAAATCAGTTAACGATGAAATCAGTTAAATGAAGATGAAATCAGTTAACGATGAAATCAGTTAACGATGAAATCAGTTAACGATGGAATCAGTTAAATGAAGATGAAATCAGTTAACGATGAAATCAGTTAACGATGAAATCAGTTAAATGAAGATGAAATCAGTTAACGATGAAATCAGTTAACGATGAAATCAGTTAAATGAAGATGAAATCAGTTAACGATGAAATCAGTTAACGATGAAATCAGTTAACGATGAAATCAGTTAACGATGGAATCAGTTAACGATGAAATCAGTTAAATGAAGATGAAATCAGTTAACGATGAAATCAGTTAAAGATGAAATCAGTTAACGATGAAATCAGTTAACGATGAAATCAGTTAACGATGAAATCAGTTAAATGAAGATGAAATCAGTTAACGATGAAATCAGTTAAATGAAGATGAAATCAGTTAACGATGAAATCAGTTAAAGATGAAATCAGTTAACGATGAAATCAGTTAAATGAAGAATGAAAATGAAATCAGTTAAATGAAGATGAAATCAGTTAACGATGAAATCAGTTAACGATGAAATCAGTTAACGATGGAATCAGTTAAATGAAGATGAAATCAGTTAACGATGAAATCAGTTAAATGAAGATGAAATCAGTTAAATGAAGATGAAATCAGTTAACGATGAAATCAGTTAAATGAAGATGAAATCAGTTAAATGAAGATGAAATCAGTTAACGATGAAATCAGTTAAAGATGAAATCAGTTAACGATGAAATCAGTTAAATGAAGAATGAAAATGAAATCAGTTAACGATGAAATCAGTTAACAATGAAATCAGTTAACGATGAAATCAGTTAAAGATGAAATCAGTTAACGATGGAATCAGTTAAATGAAGATGAAATCAGTTAACGATGAAATCAGTTAACGATGAAATCAGTTAAATGAAGATGAAATCAGTTAACGATGAAATCAGTTAACGATGAAATTAGTTAACGATGGAATCAGTTAAATGAAGATGAAATCAGTTAACGATGAAATCAGTTAACGATGAAATCAGTTAAATGAAGATGAAATCAGTTAACGATGAAATCAGTTAAAGATGAAATTAGTTAACGATGGAATCAGTTAAATGAAGATGAAATCAGTTAACGATGAAATCAGTTAACGATGAAATCAGTTAAATGAAGATGAAATCAGTTAACGATGAAATCAGTTAAAGATGAAATCAGTTAACGATGGAATCAGTTAAATGAAGATGAAATCAGTTAACGATGAAATCAGTTAACGATGAAATCAGTTAAATGAAGATGAAATCAGTTAACGATGAAATCAGTTAAATGAAGATGAAATCAGTTAAATGAAGATGAAATCAGTTAACGATGAAATCAGTTACAGATGAAATCAGTTACATGAAGATTAAATCAGTTAACGATGAAATCAGTTAACGATGAAATCAGTTAAATGAAGATGAAATCAGTTAAATGAAGATGAAATCAGTTAACGATGAAATCAGTTACAGATGAAATCAGTTAACGATGAAATCAGTTACAGATGAAATCAGTTACATGAAGATTCAATCAGTTAACGATGAAATCAGTTAAAGATGAAATCAGTTAACGATGAAATCAGTTAAATGAAGAATGGAAATGAAATCAGTTAAATGAAGATGAAATCAGTTAACGATGAAATCAGTTAACGGTGAAATCAGTTAACGATGAAATCAGTTAAATGAAGATGAAATCAGTTAACGATGAAATCAGTTAAATGAAGATGAAATCAGTTAACGATGAAATCAGTTAACAATGAAATCAGTTAACGATGGAATCAGTTAAATGAAGATGAAATCAGTTAACGATGAAATCAGTTAACGATGAAATCAGTTAAATGAAGATGAAATCAGTTAAATGAAGATGAAATCAGTTAACGATGAAATCAGTTAAATGAAGATGAAATCAGTTAACGATGAAATCAGTTAAAGATGAAATCAGTTAACGATGGAATCAGTTAAATGAAGATGAAATCAGTTAACGATGAAATCAGTTAACGATGAAATCAGTTAAATGAAGATGAAATCAGTTAACGATGAAATCAGTTAACGATGAAATCAGTTAAATGAAGATGAAATCAGTTAACGATGAAATCAGTTAACGATGAAATCAGTTAACGATGAAATCAGTTAAATGAAGATGAAATCAGTTAACGATGAAATCAGTTAACGATGGAATCAGTTAAATGAAGATGAAATCAGTTAACGATGAAATCAGTTAAAGATGAAATCAGTTAACGATGAAATCAGTTAACGATGAAATCAGTTAACGATGAAATAAGTTAAATGAAGATGAAATCAGTTAACGATGAAATCAGTTAACGATGGAATCAGTTAAATGAAGATGAAATCAGTTAACGATGAAATCAGTTAACGATGAAATCAGTTAAATGAAGATGAAATCAGTTAACGATGAAATCAGTTAACGATGGAATCAGTTAACGATGGAATCAGTTAAATGAAGATGAAATCAGTTAACGATGAAATCAGTTAAATGAAGATGAAATCAGTTAACGATGAAATCAGTTAACGATGGAATCAGTTAAATGAAGATGAAATCAGTTAAATGAAGATGAAATCAGTTAACGATGAAATCAGTTAATGATGAAATCAGTTAACGATGAAATCAGTTAACGATGAAATCAGTTAAATGAAGATGAAATCAGTTAACGATGAAATCAGTTAACGATGAAATCAGTTAAATGAAGATGAAATCAGTTAACGATGAAATCAGTTAAAGATGAAATCAGTTAACGATGGAATCAGTTAACGATGAAATCAGTTAACGATGAAATCAGTTAAATGAAGATGAAATCAGTTAAATGAAGATGAAATCAGTTAACGATGAAATCAGTTAACGATGGAATCAGTTAAATGAAGATGAAATCAGGTAACGATGAAATCAGTTAACGATGAAATCAGTTAACGATGAAATCAGTTAAATGAAGATGAAATCAGTTAACGATGAAATCAGTTAAATGAAGATGAAATCAGTTAACGATGAAATCAGTTAACGATGAAATCAGTTAACGATGAAATCAGTTAAATGAAGATGAAATCAGTTAACGATGGAATCAGTTAACGATGAAATCAGTTAACGATGAAATCAGTTAAATGAAGATGAAATCAGTTAAATGAAGATGAAATCAGTTAACGATGAAATCAGTTAACGATGAAATCAGTTAACGATGGAATCAGTTAAATGAAGATGAAATCAGTTAACGATGAAATCAGTTAACGATGAAATCAGTTAAATGAAGATGAAATCAGTTAACGATGAAATCAGTTAACGATGGAATCAGTTAACGATGAAATCAGTTAAATGAAGATGAAATCAGTTAAATGAAGATGAAATCAGTTAACGATGAAATCAGTTAACGATGAAATCAGTTAAATGAAGATGAAATCAGTTAACGATGAAATCAGTTAACGATGAAATCAGTTAAATGAAGATGAAATCAGTTAACGATGAAATCAGTTAAAGATGAAATCAGTTAACGATGAAATCAGTTAACGATGAAATCAGTTAAATGAAGATGAAATCAGTTAAATGAAGATGAAATCAGTTAACGATGAAATCAGTTAACGATGAAATCAGTTAACGATGAAATCAGTTAAAGATGAAATCAGTTAAATGAAGATGAAATCAGTTAACGATGAAATCAGTTAAAGATGAAATCAGTTAACGATGGAATCAGTTAACGATGGAATCAGTTAAATGAAGATGAAATCAGTTAACGATGAAATCAGTTAACGATGAAATCAGTTAAATGAAGATGAAATCAGTTAACGATGAAATCAGTTAGATGAAGATGAAATCAGTTAACGATGAAATCAGTTAACGATGAAATCAGTTAACGATGAAATCAGTTAAATGAAGATGAAATCAGTTAACGATGAAATCAGTTAACGATGGAATCAGTTAACGATGAAATCAGTTAAATGAAGATGAAATCAGTTAAAGATGAAATCGGTTAACGATGAAATCAGTTAAAGATGAAATCAGTTAACGATGAAATCAGTTAACGATGAAATCAGTTAAATGAAGATGAAATCAGTTAACGATGAAATCCGTTAACGATGAAATCCGTTAACGATGGAATCAGTTAAATGAAGATGAAATCAGTTAACGATGAAATCAGTTAACGATGAAATCAGTTAACGATGAAATCAGTTAAATGAAGATGAAATCAGTTAACGATGAAATCAGTTAACGATGAAATCAGTTAACGATGAAATCAGTTAAATGAAGATGAAATCAGTTAAAGATGAAATCGGTTAACGATGAAATCAGTTAAAGATGAAATCAGTTAACGATGAAATCAGTTAACGATGAAATCAGTTAAATGAAGATGAAATCAGTTAACGATGAAATCCGTTAACGATGAAATCCGTTAACGATGGAATCAGTTAAATGAAGATGAAATCAGTTAACGATGAAATCAGTTAACGATGAAATCAGTTAACGATGAAATCAGTTAAAGATGAAATCAGTTAACGATGAAATCAGTTAAGGATGAAATCAGTTAACGATGGAATCAGTTAAATGAAGATGAAATCAGTTAAATGAAGATGAAATCAGTTAACGATGAAATCAGTTAACGATGAAATCAGTTAAATGAAGATGAAATCAGTTAACGATGAAATCAGTTAAAGATGAAATCAGTTAACGATGAAATCAGTTAAATGAAGATGAAATCAGTTAAATGAAGATGAAATCAGTTAAATGAAGATGAAATCAGTTAACGATGAAATCAGTTACAGATGAAATCAGTTACATGAAGATTAAATCAGTTAAAGATGAAATCAGTTAAATGAAGATGAAATCAGTTAACGATGAAATCAGTTAAATGAAGATGAAATCAGTTAAATGAAGATGAAATCAGTTAACGATGAAATCAGTTACAGATGAAATCAGTTAAATGAAGATGAAATCAGTTAACGATGAAATCAGTTAAATGAAGAATGAAAATGAAATCAGTTAAATGAAGATGAAATCAGTTAACGATGAAATCAGTTAACGATGAAATCAGTTAAATGAAGATGAAATCAGTTAACGATGAAATCAGTTAAATGAAGATGAAATCAGTTAACGATGAAATCAGTTAAAGATGAAATCAGTTAACGATGAAATCAGTTAACGATGAAATCAGTTAAATGAAGATGAAATCAGTTAACGATGAAATCAGTTAACGATGAAATCAGTTAAATGAAGATGAAATCAGTTAACGATGAAATCAGTTAACGATGAAATCAGTTAAATGAAGAATGAAAATGAAATCAGTTAACGATGAAATCAGTTAACGATGAAATCAGTTAACGATGAAATCAGTTAACGATGGAATCAGTTAAATGAAGATGAAATCAGTTCACGGTGAAATCAGTTAACGA